>NW_006159586.1:2341218-2342976 GCF_000334495.1 Tupaia belangeri chinensis
CCTTCTGGTTCACCAGACGATGTAGGTGTTGCTGGCAAGAGACCCCATCTGGGAACTGGCTGTGGAGTTTGTCCAGCCAGAGAGCAGCTGTGAGCGGGTCTGCAGCAGAGTTGAGTGAGCCACTTACCTCTCAGGCCCCAGATGTACGGGCGGGGCCCCCCAGACAGGATCAAGGTGGGAGATCAGGTGGGACCACCTTTGTTTGAGCCCTGTGGCTTCATCCTCGCCATTCCTTCTTTCTTCTAGGTGTACTGGGTTGCTGCCAAGATTTGCTACAAAGTTCCACACTGTTTGCCCAGGGACCAGACACTCCCAGCTCCCAGTCCAAGAAGCCATGTCCATTCCCCAGGCACCCTTTCCCTGACCATGGCTCTGGCTGCCACATCTCTGCCTCTTTCTTTTCTTTTCTTTTCTTTTCTTTTCTTTTCTTTTCTTTTCTTTTCTTTTCTTTTCTTTTCTTTTCTTTTCTTTTCTTTTGTTCTTTTTTCTTTTCTTTTCTTTTCTTTTCTTTTCTTTTCTTTTCTTTTCTTTTCTTTTCTTTTCTTTTCTTTTCTTCTTTTTTCTTTTCTTTTCTTTTCTTTTTTCTTTGCTTTGCTCTTCTTCTTCTTCTTCTTCTTCTTCTTCTTCTTCTTCTTCTTCTTCTTCTTCTTCTCCTTCTTCTTCTTCTTCTTTTTTTTAGGTTGCTATAGGGCATGTATGCTTGCCAGAGACAGAAAGAGAGAGAGGGAGAGGGAAAGTGAGAAATCACCATCCTGAGAGGATGGCCACGCCATGATCTCTTCTCCTCCAGTCTCCTCTCGGGATTTTGGGCATACACGCACATGTGTCCAGTGTGATTTTTCAAGCCACCAGTCTGGGACCAGAACTGCACAGTCAGCCATGTGAGATCCAGCAGCCTTAACCTCCGCGCCACTTGCTGGCCCTCTGCTTCTTTCTTTAACCAGTCTGAGCCTCAGTTCCTTTGGGTGTACGATGGGAATGATAAGAGTGACCTCCATTCACCACTGGGGACTGCTGGCATAATCCAGGGAAACACTGGGCGTGAGGGCCAGGATGAACTGCCAAGGGATCCAGGTTAATTATTGTTATTATCTCTGCCCAGCTGACAAGGAAGGAGAGGAAAGGATGTCACATGCACAGCCAGGCCTGCCTCTGCCAGGGTGAGGCCAGGCTGGAATCTGTCGGTCCTCTCTCAGAGGTCACAAGCAGGGACTTGAGAGGCAGTGTCAGGCATGGCCCACAGCACAGGAATGAGTGCAGCTGGCTGAGAGGGGCAGGCGGGGGGCAGCCTGTAATCTGGAACTGCAGCCTCTCAGGGCCCAGGCAAACAGGACAAGCAAGAGACTGTGGAACCCCAAGGCTATTCAGGAGATAGCTTGTTCTTAGATCTCCCTAGTTGGAGCAGCCCTGGAGGGTGCCTTCCCGTGTTGCCCAGGCTAGACCAGACAGCAAGAGTTCCCTCAGAGGCCTGGGTTTCCTGAGGCCTGTCCACCTCCACATTTCTGCTAAACTTCCTCTTGGAGGGCTTCAGTGCCCTCTTCAAGGACAGAAAAAATGTCACGCTCAACCGAAATACTTAGCGAGGCCCAGTGGGGGCTGGCACTGAGCCTAGCACTGCTGGGAATGCAAAGGGGAGTCAGACCACTTCCTGCTCTCTGGGCAATTCCATCTAGTGCAAGCACTTGGGGGAGGAGAGTTGGGGGAGCACGGGGGGGGGGGGCAATGAACACCTAAGTGGGTGCCCCCCCCGGGGGGAAT
>NW_006159586.1:2344715-2346272 GCF_000334495.1 Tupaia belangeri chinensis
CGTGTTGCCCAGGCTAGCCCAGACAGCAAGAGTTCCCTCAGAGGCCTGGGTTTCCTGAGGCCTGTCCACCTCCACATTTCTGCTAAACTTCCTCTTGGAGGGCTTCAGTGCCCTCTTACAGGACAGAAAAAATGTCACGCTCAACCGAAATACTTAGCGAGGCCCAGTGGGGGCTGGCACTGAGCCTAGCACTGCTGGGAATGCAAAGGGGAGTCAGACCACTTCCTGCTCTCTGGGCAATTCCATCTAGTGCAAGCACTTGGGGGAGGAGAGTTGGGGGAGCACGGGGGGGGGGGGCAATGAACACCTAAGTGGGTGCCCGCAATGAACACCTAAGTGGCTGCCACCCTAGGAGGAACTGGAAATTCAAGACCAGGAGAGCACAGGGGGCCAGAGAACTGGGATATCCCCAGCTGTGTGGGAGAGGCAAAGCCAAGAAGAGCTTCCTGGAGGAGTTGGATTTCATTAGCAACTGTTCCCAGCAGAGGCTCAATCCTTGGGCTGCGTTTTCGGTCTTGACTCTGACATGCCTATAAACAAGTCATTTCGAACTCTCCAAGCCTGTATTTTCTCATCTGTAAAATGGGGAAAATAATAGCCTGGCCCTGATGATCAAATGAGCTCAGGTATACAGCATCTAGCAGGGTGTCTGCCGCAAAGCAAGTCTTGACAACACTGGCTTTGATTAAGTATGGATGGGATTGAACTCACCCAGGTGGTGCAGAAAGGGAAGGGGCAGGCTCAGTAAAGATCGGCTTAGCCCATCAGTCTAGGTTTGAGCTACTCATATTCAAAGCTCATTTAAAAAAACCAAGGAAGTGTCTTTTTAAAGGTTTCAATGAGGAAATGTTTTGTATAATGAGCATTTCTTTTAGAAAAATGAAAAATCTGTCCCTGTTTTCCCACTTTTAGAGTCTGAGTGTTGTAACGTTAGTTTAGCATGTGGTAAGCATGTCATTCATCCAAGACACTGTGCCAGGAGTTGTGGCAATCCAGAGCGATCAGGTGGTCTCCACTCTCTAGGATTGTATAAGGACCAAATTCAAATGCACGGGTCCTGGGACAATTTTGGGAAGCCTAGGCCAACCTTCTCCCAGGCACTGCTAAGGATGAATTCTTCTATCCCTAGGCCCCACTGTATTGGGCAGAACTGCTGCTTCTGCTAAGATAAAGGGCACTTAGAAGGTGGGCAAGGTGGGAAGAAATGGAGGTGAGCACTAGGGGTCTGGTAAGAAATTCCAAGTTCCCAGGGCCAAAGAACCAGCCTTCCTTTACTGAATTCAAAACCAACATTTCAGGCTGAAAGAGGGTATTTGTTCTGTGTTCCTAGGGAAATGGCCTGTGGAGAGCTGACCTTGGCTCTGACTCTCACCTCTTCTTGCCGCAGACCAGAGCCACGGAGGCATCAACCCTGAGTGCACAGAACCACTGCTGTGCAGCAAAAGGTCCCCAGCTCCTGGTGCAGGGAGGGGAGGGAGCAGTGTGTCGTGGCACTTGTTCATTGAGTTTCGTCCTCTATGTGAGGGGGCTTGTCAGGCCATGGGACAGATTCTTTCC
>NW_006159586.1:2346303-2347956 GCF_000334495.1 Tupaia belangeri chinensis
CATTTTACAGAAGAGGAGACTGAGACTTGGCAAGGTTTAGTGACCCATCCAATGCTCAGAGAGCCAAAGTGAAC
Source organism: Tupaia belangeri chinensis (assembly GCF_000334495.1). Classification (NCBI taxonomy): domain Eukaryota; kingdom Metazoa; phylum Chordata; class Mammalia; order Scandentia; family Tupaiidae; genus Tupaia; species Tupaia belangeri. The sequence continues at coordinate 2,346,378 of NW_006159586.1, forward strand.
CCCACAAGGGATGCACATCAGATCTGGACGTCAAAGCCTGTGTTTTAAGCACTACTTGCAACCAGCACCCAAACCAGAGCTGTGTTTTTGTTTGTTTGTGTTTTGTTTGTTTGTTTGTTTTTAAGAGCAATTTTTGCTTTAGGGCATGTGTGCTCTCCAAAGAGACAGAGATAGAAGGAGAGACAGAAAGCAAGAAATCACCCGCCGGGGGTATGGCCATACCACAATCTCTTCTCCTCCATTCTCCTACTGGGATCTTAGGCATACAAGTTAATGGGTCCAGGACTTGAACCACTGTTGACTACGTGGGAGTTCAGTCATGTAACCATTATGTCATCTACTGGTCCCCTCAGTATTGTTTTGTTGTTGCTGTTGTTGTTTGTTCTCAACAATTATTTTATTTAACTTTATTTGTCCATTTATTTATTTATTTTAATTCGACCAGAGAGAGATAGAGAAGAAAGGGAGAGAAAATGAGAAAGCAAGCCACCAGGTCCCGGATTCGAATTGCGGTTGGCCATGTGGGAGTCCAGTGCCCTTAATCACCCTGCCACTTGCCTGCCCCAGTACTGTGTTTTAAGAAGCCCTTATGGCCCTGAGATACTTCTCTCTATGATTCCTTCTCTGTTGGAATAGCAAAACCATGAACTGTGTAGAAGAGGGTTAGAAACACACAGCCATGGAGCTATATCTGGTCAGAAATAGGTTTTATTTAACTAAAAGAATGTGTTTTTTGCTGTTGTTGTTTTTAAATATTTAAATTAAAATTCTTGCCTGACATGTAACCTCTACCTTATATCTGGCCCATTCCATATTTAATCATTTGCCTGGGCTGGAAAGCTTTGACTCTGTGACCTGTTAGAGCCTAACCGTTATGCTCTACTGGGACTTGAGGGCTGGTGCCTTGGGATGGTTCTGTTTGGGAGGTAGTCCATTTTCTTTCCCTTGAGGGTACTTTGGGTCCACCTGATCTGCACTGAGAATTCAGACCAAGGGACCAACCAATGGAACTCATAGCTTTCCTCTACCCTACCACTTTGCCTCCCATGCCTGCCCTGCAAAGGACTCCACAGGCCCAGACAGGAGGGTCTGTGTTCCCAAGGCCAGAAGCCCACTGAGTGTGGGCAGCTCAAAGGGGAGCTTGGCTGCCAGCATAACCCCAAGGTCCTCTCCTGACCCAGTAGTCCACAAGGCCTGGCATTGACCAAGACCTCTGGGGTAAACTTTATGCCAAGTAAGGGCCATTTTGGCCCAAAGAGCTAAAAACCCAAAGAGCTCCCATCAGCTCTGCCATGCCTCCAGACATGCCAACAGTGGCCAAGGTGAGGACCCCAGGTCTAAGAGAGGAGGCTGGCTGTCCCCTGAATATCCTCATGGCTGTGGACACCCCTTTGTGGACATATTCCCAAGCCAAATCCTGAGCAGCCTTGTCTCACAAACCAGGAAACAACTTTTTGATGGGAAACTGCTATGGCTAGGGTGTGTGTGTGTGCGTGTGTGTGTGTGTGTGTGTGTGTGTGTGTTGGAGTGAGGCAGCAAGGGAAGAGGGAGGGAAGGAGCAAAAAAAAAAAAAAAAAAA
>NW_006159586.1:2347973-2376318 GCF_000334495.1 Tupaia belangeri chinensis
GGGAGGTGATTTCTCGCTTTCTATCTCTCTGTCTCTCTCTGTCTGGTGAGCGCATGCGCCCTATAGCAAAAACTTCTCCAAAAAAAAGAAAGAAAAAAAAAAAAACAAGAGAAAAGAGACCAATTCAAAAGGCATGTGGTTTTCTTCTTGTGGTTTGAAGCAAGGGGTTGGTGGTTTTAAGTAGAACCCTGAGCCCAGATTGTGGGATAGTTAAAGCCTGGGCGGGGCTGGAGAGAGTCCTGAGAACAATGAATCTATTGAGGATGCCCTGCCCAGTGGGGAGAGGCAGGCAGCAGGAGGGTAGGGCGTCTCCACTCACCTGTGGGAGCCTTGGCATAGTTTCTGGTCTACCAAAAAAAAGCCTTCCCATGCGTGGCTCACCTGGGAGCTTGTCTCCCTCCAAGTGCAGTGTGAAACCAGGAAGTTCTAGACAGAATTCCATCCTCTATGAGAGCCAGACTTGGGCTCTGAAAATGCAGTCGGCATAGAGAAGGGCCAGAGGTGAGGACTCTGGTTCTAATTCTAGGACAGTCCCTAACCCTGTACCAGACCTCTGAGCTTGCTGGGGTCACTTCCAGCTCCAACTTTCTGAGGTTCTAGACCTCTTTTTAGGGACTGGGCTTTCTTTCTATTTCTTAGGTGTGATAACATCTGGTCACCTGAGGCATGATGTGATGGTAACAGGTAAAGGTATATGACACTTACCATTGACAGGTACTGTGCCGAGGGTCTCTGTGAGCTCACTGAATCCTCACAAGTATATGAGGTAGGTCCTCTGGCTTTCACTGTTTTACAGATAAACTGAGGGACAGTGAGGTCGAGTGACTTGCTGGAGTATGAGTCCAGGCGGTGAGCTCTGCCTCTGTATTACTAACGATATGGCTTATTATGGGACGGTGAGAATGCCCAGGGCAAAGCCAAATACAAGATTCCAAGGCACAGACTCTTACAGCTCAGACCCTCTCCTTCAGCCCCCTATGCCTCCCCATGAATATGCACCCACAAATCAGAGGAGGATGTTCTTAGCCAGAGGAGGGCAAAAGGAGGTGGGCTCCCGACCCTGGTGCGTTATTAGAGATCAGGGCTGGGCACTGGCAAGAGTGAAGGCTGGGTTAACTAGTCAGACCTCAGCACTGCCAAGCAGCCTTTGGCTGAAACCTCTACTGTGATTATAGTGCCCAAGGATTGGAATTTTCTGGAAAATTATAATTTCTGGGTACTACAAGTCCTACTGGCTTTCATTGTACTGCTGAAAACCTCCTTAAAATGGCCGTGCAAGAATAATCCCAGGGCAACTGCCACATCAACCCAACTAGGGCTCCCCCCAACCCCAGTTCAGTAGGGAGGCCTCAGGCTGAGAGTCACATGGAGCTGAGCGGAGTGTATCAGCTGGATTTCCTTCAGGTGCACCAGGTGCTGTGGGAACTCAGCTGTGGTCTCCCACTTCCTCACCCCCGTGGCACTCCCAAAGCTTCATGCCTGCTCTCTTCCAGGTCACAGAGCCCATAAAAACTGGAAGGGACTTCCAGACAGTCTAAGATCTCATGAGCAATGTGATTGGTGGAAGAACCCTGGTCCCAAAGACCAGAGATTTGGAGCCTGTCACTCAGCACTCTAAAACAGCAGCAGAAATACCCACCACAGTGGTGACTAAGGACGAAAGGGAGCTCCACTCACGTGGCACTGCGCATAGAGCCCTCACAGAGTGGTGTTTCCACCTAGACCCGTGCTGAGCTGAGTGATAGAGAAACTGAGGCTGGAGACTGGTTTTATAGTAATTGAATAGTAATACGCACCTGGCATTTTTGATGAGCACTTTACATAATTTCCTTGTCTGTTCCTTGAAATAAGACAAAGAGTCATATGAGGGCTATTGAGGTTAAGAAATTTGCTCTAGATCACCCAGCCTAGGAAGTGACCAAGCTCAGAGTCACTGGAAAATAATCTAAAGGACAGTGGTCCAGAGACACTCTCTGCCCAGCTGGCACTCAATAGTCTTAAGAATGTGACAAATGAAAGTATAATGAGTGAATGGGCTAGGATGCCTGAGTTCAGAGTAACCCTCAAGATCTCGTTGAAATGCCGTCACTAATGAATCATCCACAGCCCTGCTGCACCAAGGAGACCAGCACCGTATTTCCTGGGACTAAAGTGGGTCACAGGAGCCTTGCTGGCAAAGGATCTGTCTCTGGTGAGACAAGGGGCCATGTGTGTTTGTGTAACAGAGAGGACATCTGTAAATGCCCTTTACGCACATTCTGTGGTTGAGACATTAAATATCCTTCAACATTCTGGCCCCTATGGGGACAAAAGAAAAGAGCACCCAGTCCTCTCTTCTTATCCAGAAGGGAGGGACGGAAATTATGTGTGAAAGACAGGATAGGCTGAGCTCTGGCTCTCAGGGAGAAAGTCATGCCTGACAGAAGGCTGGCAGTGCCCAGGCAGTGAATGAATGCTGAACAAGTATGTGAGAGTTTGGCAGACCAAGATGTCAGGGAGGGCAGGGATGGCTCCAGGGCTGTATTACCCCCTTTCCACTGCCCCTTTCTCTCCTGGTACCCAGATCACAGGAACTTCGCTCATGGCGCCTGCCAGCCCCCAGGGTTCCCCTCCAACTTGGCTAAAACCTGGATCCCCAGTGTAGAACTATTTCAGGCTCATAAATACAGGACATTCCTGAAGCCTAGTTTTGGAATGGCCTTGACACCACCTGCACTGCCCTCCCCTGTGAGACAGAGAACTTGGGAAGTATGTTAAGCAGAAAGAAAGGGATGCTGCAATGCCAAGGTCATAAAGGCAGAAGGTGCAAGGCTGATAGAAGAGAGATGACAACTGGAAGCAACTTGTCATTCTTGACTAGACTGGATTACAAAATCTAAAAGCAGAAAAAGAATCTTAAGAAGAGTATGGGGGGTGGTGAGCAGGTGGCATGGTGGTTAAGGTGCTGGATTTCCACATGGCCAGCCACCGTTCGAGTCCCTGTCCCAGCAGCTTACTTTGTCACTTTCCCTCCCTCTCTCTCTCTCTCTCTCTCTCTCTCTCTCTCTCAGGTGAGCATACATGCCCTATAGCAAATTAAAAGGGGAAAAAATAATAACAATATAAAATTAAATAATTTTTTGAATGAAAAATACAGCATCAGGATTGGAACAACTTGGGAAATTGGAATGTTGAATGGATATTATGCAATAGTGTTGTACCAGTGTTACATTTTCTAAGTGTGAGAACTGCATGATGGGTATGCTAGAGAAGGTCTTTATTTCCATAACATACTGAATGCTGAAATATTAAGGATAAAGTATCATGATGGCCCCAACTAACTCTCAAATAGCTCACAATAAGAACATAGACAGCTAGATATACATATACGGGGGTAGGGCCACCCAGCAGAATGCTCTAGGAAAGGAGTTTACAGGCAATTACTGCATATTTCTTATTTCTCTATAAATTTGTATAAATCTTTAAAGTTTATTTTATTTATGATAAGCAGTGCATGTGTACACACCAAAGAGAAAGAAGCACCCTCGACAGGATCTCGTCATGTTGCAACCCACTTTCCCCAGCCCTCCAGCTTGCCAGGATCTTCAGCAGCAACACACCTGCAGGTCAACCAGAAGATCTGAACCTGCAGGTGGCCATGTGGCTTCCAGCACTGCAGTTCAGTTTGCTACAACTTTGCCATCAGACTGGGCTTAAATTTATATTAGGGCATCGGGAAAGTCATGACACCTTTTTCTGTACAAAAATGCATCATGACTTTCCTGAAAACCCAAAATATATGCAAGAGAAAAGATGGGGAGGAATGTTTTAGAGTAGTCTTTTCAAAGGAAAGATGAACATTGCAAAGGCAGTCTTCTGTACGTAATGAGCATAGAGTGAGAAGTGGTGGCTTTGGAGAAGAAGGGGGCCAAGTAAAAGGACAAGGTTGGGGATATAGAACAGGAAGGCTGGGTTGGAGGCCTCCCTCCACTGATCCCTGGAGGGACCCCTGGAAAACCAATTAACCTGTCTGAACTTATTTTCACTTTAAGGTATTGGGATAACGATATTACTGAACCCTCATAGTTTGAAGTTTAAACGAGAGGAGGTATGTATGAATGCATTTTTTTTGCTGCTCAATGGTACCAATGATCATTATTGGTAATATTCTCAATGTACCAATGATAATGACTGAAAGGAAGAACCAGGGAGGAGAGGGCTTTTGGAGACAAGTCTCACCATAAGAAGGCACTATGCCCATGCCTTAATGCCTTGTGCTGCAGCTATTGCAATTTGATTTTTTTTTTCTTTTTCTTTCTTTGATCTACTATTTGTGTTAAGTACAGTAAGTGAAGAACAATAGAAAATTGTTTGACTTTGCTTTTTGTTTTGCCGTAAGGCACGTGCACTCACCAGAGAGAGACACAGAGAGAGAGAAAGTGAGAAATGACTGCCCGGGGGGAGGGGGGATGGCCACACCGTCATCTCTTCTCTAAGGATTTGGCCACACATGAACACACACACAGTACGATTTTCAAGCATCCAGGTCCAGGACTCAAACTGTGGACACCCATGGGGAAGTCCTGTACCTTAACCACCTGGCCCCAAGAGCAATAGAAAATTGAAGGAGAGTAGAAAGTGAGTGAAAGAAGCTTTATATTTGATACCTCAGGGCCAGAGTTTTCAGAGAACTTCCCTAGATGCAATCTGCTCTGAGAATTTTAAAATTTATACAAATCAATGCAATAAAATGGCAATGACATATAATTAAGGCTCTACTCAATTAGGGCTCACCAAGACCCGACACTTAGAGTCCAAACATGAGGCATGAGGCTAAATTTACTGAGGCATGGCTGGAAATGTTGAGGCTTTCTGTGGAAATTTCAGAGTTTTTCCTCTCTTTCAAATAGAATGTTTTTTTTGAGCAGTTTTAGGATCACAGCCAAGTTGAGCAGAAAGTACAGAGAGTTCCCATATACTCCTGTCCTGCCACATATGTACAACCTCCCCAATACCAATGTCTCCTCACCAGAATGGTATATTTGTTTAATCCATGAACCTACACAGACATAGCATTATCACCCCAAGTCCACAATTTACATCAGGCCCAGTCTTGGTGTTGTACATTCTGTGGGTTTGGAAAAATGCAGGAAGATTTGTATCCATCATTACAGTATCATACAGATCATTTCTCTGCCCTAAAAATCCTCTGCCAACTGATAATCCACTCCTCCCTCCTCCCTAACCACTGGCAACCACTGACCTTTTACTGTCTCCATGGTTTTGCCTTTTCCAGAATATCCTACAGTTGGAATCAGACCATACGTAGCCTTTTCAGAAGGGCTTCTTTTTCACTTAGTAATACACACTTAAGTTTCCTCCATATTTCTTCGTGGCTTGATAGCGCATTTGTTTTTAGCACTGAATAATAGTCTATTATCTGCATGTACCACAGTTTATTTATCCATTCACATACTGAAGGATAGATGTCTTCATTGCTTCCAACTTGTAGTAAATTATGAATGAAGCTGCTGTAAATATATGTATGCAGGTTTTTGAGGGAATACATTTTCAACTCATTGGGGTAAATACCAAAAAGTGTAATTGCTAGATTTTATTGTAAGAGTTTGTTTCGTTCAAGAACGGACACACTGTCTTCCAAAGTGGTTCTACCGATTTGCATTCCCACCGACGATGATTGAGTTTCTTCCCCGTCCTTGTCAGTTCTTGGTATTGTCAATGTTCTGGATTTTGGCCATTCTAATAGGTATGTGGTGGTTTGTCATTGTTTAAATTTGCATTTCCTAATGACGTATGTTGTGGAGTGTATGTTCATATGCTTATTTGCTATCTGTGTATCTTCTCTGGTGCGTGTTTATTCAGGTCTTTCACCCATTTGTAATTGGATTGTAAATTTTGTTACTGTTGACTTTTAAGAGTTCTTTGGATATTTTGGGTAATGCCTTTCTCTCTCTCTCTCTCTCTCTCTGTTAGGTTTTTGCCATAGAGCACTTGTGCTCATCAGAGAGACAGGGAGAGGGAAAGTGATAAATCACCCCCCAGGAGAGATACTCATACTGCAGTATCTTCTCCATCCTCCTCTCAGGATTTTGGGCACACACACATGCACCTGGCATGATTATTAAGCTGTCAGATCTGGAATTCAAACTGGAATCAGCCATGCGTGAGTCCAACACCTTAACCACCATGCCCCCAGCTGGCCCCGCGGTAATGCTCGTGTTTCAGATATCTTTTGTAAATGTTTTCTTCCAGTCTGTGGCTTATCTTCTTCTCTTGACACTTGCACAGAACGGAAGTTCATTTTAGTGAGGTCCAGCTTATTAATACATCTTTCCTGAATCATGCCTTTGCTACTGTATTTAAAAAGTTACTGTCATGCTAAGGTCACCTAGATTTTCTCTTATGATACCTTCCAGACGTTTTAGTTTTGTATTTACATTTAGGTCCATGATCCAGGTAAAAATCTGACTTCATCCTTCAACAACTATGTAACTAAGCGTAAGATAACTTTAAACCTCAGTTTTCTAACAAGCGTAATGAAAATAATAATATCGAACTCATGAAATTAAGATTAAATTAAATAAGCTAATACAATGAGAGTATGAATACCTTTATAACAATGAATCCAAAAACTTAGATAAAATAGACACATTAGAAAAATACAATTTAGCAAAGTAAACACCAAAAAATAGAGCGTTCAATTACTTTATAAAAATTTAAGATATGGAGTCCACTATTAAAACTATCTCACAGAATATTCAGGGCCCATTTGAGTTGGTGGTGAATTCAACCACTAATTTAAGGAAAATAGATGTCATTCTTTATTTTTTTTTTAAATTTTCTATAGGGCATGTGCACTTGCTGGAAAAAGACAGAGACAGGGACAATGAGGAATCACCCCCTGGGGTGAACATGCTGCAATCTCTTATCCATTTTCCTCTCAGGATTTTGAGTATGCATGCATATGTACCCAGCATGTTTTCTGAGTCTCTGGTTCCAAGACTTGATACGTGCAATTGGCCATGTGGGATCCAGCCACTTTAATGATCATGCCACCTGGACGGCCCCAGATGTGTCTTAAAAAAAAAAATTCCTAGAGAATTAAAGGGAACACTTTCTGACTCATTTTATGGGGACCACATAATCTTAATGCCATAGCTCAAAATGGAAAAGTAAAGAACAAAAATTATACATATGAACAAAAATGCAAATCATTTTTATAAAAATCAGCAAATAGAATTCAACTTTCCATTTCTCTTGCCTCTCTGACAGGATTTCCTTTTTGTCATAGTTTAGGCTTATTCAAGCTCTGGCCTATAATAAAACTTGGTCTTCCCATTCATTAGGTCTGTTCTTGCTACGTTCATAAGGGTCTGTATTGAGGGACCACAGGACCCAGCCTAGGGCCACTATCCACTGTCACTGATCCAGGCTTTGAGGGCCAGAGCTGGAGTCCTCAGAGGTTTATCAGACAAGAGTGGCAAAACCCTAGAGAACGAAGATAGACAATGACATCTCAGTATGACTATGATGATATGGATGAACTACAATTCTCTCTGTCCTCTGCCAGTCCCCATAGTCCACTGAAGATTTATGAAGGCTGTCATTAGATGGAGTGCTCTGGGTGGAGTAGTGACCATCAGCCTAGGCAACTTCCTGGTCTGATCCCACTGCAGCCTTCTATGACCTTGTCATTGGTATTTTCCAGGGAAGCTGAAAGGATTGAAAGTCTGACTAATCCTAGGGACTTTTTCAAGATGATCTATTCACTTTATTCTCCACTTATTAGCAAATACAGAACTTCCCACAGACCTTCTGTAAGGCTGACTACTCAAGAGAGGCCTATTTGGTCAAACGGAGACTTTTCTTCCAAAAAATGTTCAGACTCTATGCCTATGGACTAGACAATAGCTCGACCTCTGGACTCCAAATAGCCTCCCATTTTTGCACAGCCGTCTTCCATACCCTCCAAATCAGGCTGCACCCTGTCCCCTGTCTTCCACCCTCAAGCAAAAGTCCAGTCCAAGCTCACACAGTACAAAGAGTCTACCTCAGCCACTGTTCATCATTTTTTTTTTTTTGGAGAGGTTTTCGCTATAGGGCACATGCGCTCGCCAGATAGAGACATAGAGACAGAAAGCGAGAAATCACCCCCCAGGGGGGATGGCCATGCCGCAATCCCTTCTCCTCCATTCTCCTCTCGGGATCTTGGGCACGCACGCACACGCACCCGGCGTGAGTTTTAAGCCACCGGGTCTAGGACGCAAACCGCGGTTGACTACGTGAGAGTCCAGCGACATAGCCATTACGCTAACTGCTGGTTCCCGCCACTGTTTATCATTTTAAAATTTTGTAACAAGGCAGAGAATACCTGTTATGTAAAGGGAACTGACCTTCTTCTAGAATAAAATACATCCCAGTCTACCCCAATTAAGATTTTGACTTCCAGTTATTCCTTCTGTCTATATCTACCATTCTAGTGTCTCCTAAGGACTTGTGACCCATCCTGATTTTCAAGGTTCACATTACTAGATCAAAGCTTATTGAATGTCCACACACATAAGCAATAAGCCTTTGGGAGAACCTCCAACATTTCTGTCTCATTTGTGTGCTGGTGCAGATAGGGAACAGAAGTTTGTAACTATTTTCATTTCATTGCCATAACAAAAAATATCAAGCAATCCCTACATTTCCAACACTCAGCAATTACTAAAAACAAAATCATGTAAAGAGGGTCCCCGACTTAGGACAACTTAGGATTTTTTTGACTTTACGATGGGCTAAAAGCAATAGGCATTCAGTAGAAACCATACTTTGAATGTTGCATTTTGCTCTTTCCCCAGGCTACCAATACACAGTATGATACCCAGGCATGGAGTAAACAACTAATACTGTACAGTGTACCATGTTGCCAGCATTTTTTAGCATAATGTTGCCCAGCTCTAGATTAATGTAAGTGTTCTGAGCATGTTTAAATCGGCTATGCTAAGCTATGATGTTTGATAGTTTCAGTGTATCAAATGCATTTTCAACTGTATGATACTTTCAACCTCTGATGGCTTTACTGGGGCATAACTCCACTGTAATTAAGGTACATTGGTAGAGATATGGTCTCTACCTCCAAGGAAATCACAGACTAGCAGAAACACAGTAACTGAAACAGAGTCTCACGCAGTTAAGGCTCGGGTAACTCTGCAGGTTTCCACTTCCAACCATGTTCTAGAGTAAGCACCAAGAAAAAAAAATGTTTATTAGAAGAAAAGATGAATAGATAGGAAGGTGGATAGATAAGACATGCATAGTTGGATATATAGATAAATTATCCTTTCTCTATTAAGCCCATTAGGATCCCACATTTATCAAGGAGCATCTAGAGGGGGCCTCAAATTACAAATCCAGAAAGTAGCGTCAAAGGATTAGCACAGATGAAAATAAGCTATTACTGTCCATTAGAGGGACTATAGCTTTAAAATTGCAGAGATTTTGTATAAATTACAGCTGACGCTCTGGTCCCATCTCCAGACATTCCGATAAAAGGACAGTGGCATAAGTCCAGGTTAGCTGCATTAAAAAAAAAAAGCTTCTAGGATTATTCTTTATGTACAATTGAGTTTGAGGGACTTTGGGTCGGATTTCTGGTTCTAGGAGTCATTCCAGCAAATCAAAGTCAGAGACCCATAGGTCCAAGCAGAGAGTCAGTGGGAAAGGAACAAGCTTATTTACATGGTTCAGCCAGGGCAGAAAATAGAACTTCTTGGATTCCTTCAGAATGGGGAAAGAAGTGGGCCTTAGAATTTAAATATTTCTAAATCTACCGGTGGGTGTCAAGAAAGTTGTGTACGATTCTTATTAAAGTAAGATAGCTCTTAGGATACTGAATGCTAAGATTGTAATGTTCACCCAGGGGTTCCACTCAAATCTCATGGTACAACTCTCACTGTGAAGAAAAGAGTCTATGGGGGGAAAAAAGCATGTCCATATTCGAACAGGAAGACGTATTGCTTTTCTACTGTGGGAATATGAATGGCAATTATGTCCCCCATGAAACTTTACTGCTAAGCTCAATCAGCTTAATTCAGCCTTACCTTGCCACTGGCAAGTCCTGAGGCCATCAAAAGGTGACTGGTGCTGGCTTCACTCTGGTTTTTCTACACCAGTATCTGCCACTTCCCTGGCTTGTGGAGCTACATATAACCCAGTCCAGAACTGCAAGCCAAGAAGCATCTCACAAAGTCATGCCCTTCAACCTCACATGAGAGTATACTATACCTGAAAGCCATTGGCTTCATCCCTAGTGAGTGAAAATTTAATTTGGCTTGGACAAACAATAAATTAGACCTTAGAGATCAGAAACTAACATTGGATTGCATGGACCTTTAAGAAAATCTATTAATATTATATTGAGGCTCAGCTGTGGCGGCATACACTGCTGGATGCCGCTCTTCAGCAAGCTGAGGTCACATGGGAGGCCTAGGATTACTTCCTGCCCCTACCTAAAAGCAGTCATGATGGTGTATACCTATAGTCCCGGCTACTCAGGAGGCTGAAGCAGTAGGATCATGACACAGCAAGATACCATCTTAAAAGAAAGAAAGAAAAAAAAATCTACTAAATCTATTAAACTGAAACAAAACTCTTTAACTAATAAATTAGAACATTATCATACACATTTGCAAAGAAACCCACAAAAGGAATTTCTCCAATCTTCTTGAAATATAGAGTTCTTCCATACTTTTCAAGATTAGAACTACTGCATAAAACTAGGCTAACCGGGACCAGCAAAAACCTCTCCAAAAAAAAAAAAAAACACTAGGCTTACCTGGGGAATCATCAGGTGGAAGGTGCTAGACTCCCACATGGCTAACTGCAGTTTGAGTCCTGGACCTGGAGGCTTGAAACTCACGTTGGGAGTGTGTACATGTATGCCTAAAATCCTGACAGGAGAATGGAGGAGAAGGGATTGTGATATTCACCTTCCCCTCTGGGAGAGGATTCTCACTTTCTCTCTGTCTCTCTGTCTCTCTTTCTGGTGATTGCATGTGCCCTATGACAAAAATTTCTCAAACACACACACACACACATACACACACAAATCTAGGCACACCTGTATGTTTTCATGCACAAGGTTAGCACACTTAAATCTTTTTTTTTTAGAGGTTTTTGCTATAGGGCGCGTGCGCTCACCAGACAGACAGAGAGAGACATAGAGACAGAAAGAGAGAAATCACCCCCCAGGGGGGATGGTCACGCCGCAATCCCTTCTCCTCCATTCTCCTCTTGGGATCTTGGGCACGCATGCACACGTGCCCGGTGTGAGTTTTAAGCCACCGGGTCCAGGACGCGAACTGCGGTCGACTACGTGGTAGTCCAGAGACATAGCCATTATGCTAACTGCTGGTTCCCAGCACACTTAAATCTTGATTTACAATGTGTAGAACCCTTGAAAGTAGGAAAACAAAAACAAAAAACAAACAAACCTATATCTGGCTAAATAGCCTCCAAAGTAAGAATTATTGCATAACATGAGCCTAATTTGTTCCTGCTCTCTCTGTGCACGGTGTTTCTGACACAGACTCCCTGGATCACCATCCTTGGCTTCTTCTCAAGTTTCCACCTGTCTGCTGAACTATGCTGCTACCACTGCTCATGATACCAAGTTGGCGAGTATCCAGGTGAGGCTCAGACTTACATAGCTAACGTGTACCATGTGAGTGCCTTCCATTTCTTCTTCTTTTTCTTTTTTAAAATTTGCTAGAGGATGTGCACTCACCAGAGAGAAAGAGATGGAGAGGAAACATAAGAAAGCACCCCACATCCCATGGGGGATGGTCATGCCACAAGTCTTTTTCCTCCGTTTCTCCTTTCGGGACTTTGGGCATGCACACACACACACATACCCAGCATGCTTTTCAAGCCAATGGATCCAGGACTCAAATCCAGTCAACCTGTGGAATCCAGTCACTTTAACCACCGTGTCACCACCAAGCCCAAGGTGTCTTCCATTTCTAGTCTTGTCTAAAATGGTGCACTCAGATCATGGCATCTGATTTTCAGTGCAGCTGCCATGGAGCCAAATAATGTAGCATAAGTCTGGTAGCTTCCATGAGGCTATGGAAGAAGGAGAGAGCTCTCTTCTCATTTCTCCCTTCCATGGACTGCTCTGAGGACAGGCACCTTGAAATTCTGGATAAAACCCAGTGGGCAGCATGAACATGCATGCTAATTGACTCACATGTCCTTTCACGGTTTACTATGATGCAATGGTCAGCCTGGTAACATACCACATTGTTTCACATGTTTCTTGGTCTCGCTGCCCATTTTTCTTCATCCACATCTTTCTTCATCCTTAACGTCCCACAAAGATAACTTGAGCATTTTAATCCTTGCATAAATTCTACTTCCTAGAGGGCATGGGCTACATCAATTGTCTAAGAATGGTTCTAGAGAACAATTCTCAGGATAAAATTTAGAAATTCATTGCCCCATTTGTCTTAAAGTAATAGGTACTCCATTCCTGGCAGTACATGGCTGGTAATAATGCCTTGATGTTGGGTAGAGTCATGATTTTTTTTTCGATTTTCACTCTAGTTAATTGGGGTAAAATGCAAGTAGAGGAAAATCAAGGCACTGAGAGGTCAAGTGACCACGACTTTCAACCAGTACAGAAGCAGCGTGCTGAAAATCAGGTCCAGGATCTAATTTTAAGGATTTCAGGGCTGCCATGAAGATAAAAATATATAGCCTTGGTAAATATCCCTAATCTGGTCCTGATAGGCAAATACGTCAAGTCTGGGTCCTGATAGGCAAATATAAAGATTTGGGATGGAAGGAACTGAGCATGTAGAAACCCCAAATTCCCTTAAGTACTCCTTTCCCAAAGCAGCAGCACCAGAGACTCGTCTCTACCTTCCTGGGGGGTCTGTGACGACTTCACCTGAAGCATTTGTTTCACAAGTTGATGGTTGTCCTCCTCAAGAAAAGCCAATTTCTGGGACCGGCAGCTAGTGTAATGGCTATATTGCTGGACTCCCATGTAGTCGACCGCGGTTCGAGTCCCGGACCTGGTGGCTTAAACTCATGCCAGGTGCGTGTGCGTGTGTGCCCAAGATCCCCAGAGGAGAATGGAGGAGAAGGGATTGTGTTGTGGCCATCCCCCCTGGGGAATAATTTCTCATTTTCTGTCTCTCTGTCTCTCTCTGTCTTTCTGGCGAGCACACGCGCCCTATAGCAAAAACCTCTCCCAAAAAAGAGAAAGGAAAAAAAAAGCCACTTTCTACCGCCCCTCATTGTCCACAGACTGATAGCCAGAGTAGAATCTCACAAGCTCAGATGAAGACATAAAATTTGTATCAGAGAGAAATTGCTTAGATAAGAAAGAAATGGTAAGTTGCAGGAAGAACTGGGAAACATAAATGGAAGTGAACATTGAGGGTGCTGATCCAGAAGTGAGGCAAATATGAGGTAGATAGTGGGAAAATCACCAACATGAGATAACTCGATTATGATTCATAATTTAATTTTGTGTCAAGAACTTCTGGATATTTTTCCAGGATGGCTAATTAAAGTCTGGACTCCACAAGGAACTACAGCAATTAAAGTAGAGATGCCAGAATTACCTTAGCATAGTGTTAAAGAAAGGACTAGAAGACCTAGGGAAGAGGGACTATTAAGCAGGGATTTATAATGTATGAAGACCCTACAACCCAGAGGACCATACTCTTCACTCAGGCTTTCATATTCTTCATCTTGGTGAGCAAGACACCGGCATCCCAGAGAAGCTCCGCAGTGGCTTTCGGAAGTGCAATGAATATAAATATTTGATAGGCAGTTAGATGCCTGACTCAAAGGGATCTATGAGAGTAATGATCAGATTTTGGTATCCTAGGAGTGAGGTAGACAGACAACCAATTGGGGTGCTACTGGATTTTTATAAACAGAAAAATAACTAGATCTGGCAAATAGAAAGCTGACATTAAGCACTGCAAAGGAAAGTTGTGACCCTCAACTCTAAACCAGTCCACAGATCCAGAGCCCATTCTGAAAATAATTCCAGAACCGTGAGTCCTCACCAATGTCTGCCTCACAGAGCCTCCAGGGCATCTGCAAGCCCGCCCAGTGGTTACTTCCCCAGTTCCCAAGCATGTAGTTGGAATAGATATACTTAGCAGCTAGTGTGAGATCCATCATAATAGCAGTCTGAGATGTAGAGTGAGGGCCATTACGACAGGAAGTGGGAGCCTTTGTTTGTTTAGCTATAGGGTGCTTGCATTTGCTGGAGAGACAAAGAGAGACAGAAAGATAGAAACCACCCCTGGGGGCATGGCCATGCCACAGTCCCTTCTCCTCCATTCTCCTGTCAGGATTTTGGACAGGTATGCACATGTGCTTGGTGTGAGTTTGAAGCCACGGGGTCAGGGACTCGAACCATGGTCGACCATGTGGGTGGGAGTCCAGTGACATAGCCATTACGCCATCTGCTAGTCCCAGGAAGTGGGAGCCTTTGAAAAGCCAAGTAGGAGCCCTTGGAATTTCCTTTTCCCTGGTACCACCTCCAAATGTCCAAACTACTTCCTCAGGAACCCAAGCAGCAGAGAATAGTGCCTACCCAAACAAATGCCTCAGGTTGGCTCTCAGGAGCTCACACAGCAGACAGGGAGGAAAGGTTGGATGTGCACTGTCAGTAGGACTTGCCAGGAAGCAAATTTGAGCTCAGTTCCCCAAAGTTTGTTTCCTCTAGCATCAACTGCTCACCAACTACAAAAGGTCACGAATCATGAAAGTGCACTTGAAGTTCAAATGAGCTTAGTTTCCCTTCCCATGGCGCCCAGACAGTGCCTTTTCTCTAACAGAACCCAAATGGGAAAGAGCATTGACTCTCTCTAGCTTACCATCAGGTTTCACTTAGCCCAAAGCAAGCACTCCCAACCTCCGCTTTTACTCCAGCTAGAGCCAGTGGCAGATCTTGGCAGAAAGTACCTGGAAAGTTTCTGGAATGAAACTGGTTCCAGCAGCTGCAGGATTTATTTCTATAATCGGTTAAAGGGAAATGGCTACAAGCGCCATCCAACTATCTTTAAGCTCAGCACATGCTCAGTATTTATAGATACAAGGTACAAACACATGCAAGTCATTCCTTACTATAATCAATCAAAGTCAATTGCTTTCCACTGAGTAATTACCCTGATTCCTGTTCTACTTCGAATACCACTCCTGGTTTCTCATCTGACCATTCCTCAAACAGATCTCCCTATGACTCAGCACTGGGTGAGTTTGTTCTTGTGAGAGGCCTTTCTTAATTTCAAAATGGTGGCAGATCTGCTAGCCTCAAGCTGGCCTGCTTTGATGGGACACGTATAGAGACACAAGAGGGAATTTACTGGAAGAATCAGCTCACACTCTTTTTTTTGGAGAGGTTTTTGCTATAGGGCGCATGCGCTCGCCAGACAGACAGAGAGAGACATAGAAGAGACAGAAAGTGAGAAATCACCCCCCAAGGGGGATGGTCACACCACAATCCCTTCTCCTCCATTCTCCTCCCGGGATCCACCGGGTCCGGGCTGCGAACCACGGTTGAGTACGTGGGAGTCCAGTGACATAGCCATTACGCTAAGTGCTGGTTCCCTCAGCTCACACTCCTATGGCAGCTAGACGTCCCACTACAGGCCATGTGCAAGTTAGTGATCCTTGGGATTCTGATAGCGTGATTCAGCCCAAATCTGAAAGTCTTAGAGCCAGGGAAGCCAATGATGCAATTCACACTCTAAGGCTGAAGGCCTGGGAACTTAGGGGTGGGGCAGCGCGCTGGTATAAAATCATGGAGTTCAAAGGCAGATGAATCTTAAGTTCTGACGTCCAAGGAACAGAAGCCTATTTTGCTTTCTCTCAAAAGAAACACATTTGTCTTTGTATTCTTCTCTCCAGGCCTCTCTATTCAGCCATGCCCACCCACACTGAGGGCAAATCTTCCACATTCAGTCTGCTCGGACTCACATCTTCATCTCTTCCAGAAATTCTCATGAATACAGCCAGAGTAAGACTTTAACAGGTTTCCAGATATCACTCAGTCCAGTCAAGCTGACACCCAAAACTAACCACCACATTCTCCATTCCTTGTGGATCTATTGAGGCTTGAAGATGGTTTCTCTGTAAGATGGGTCTCTGAATGACCACATGGAGCAGACCCTGTCTTACTTGCCCTGGAGCTGTCCATGAGCAAGAAAGGTTTTCTGTTAGCCACTGAGCGTTTGGGGTTCATTAATAATATATAATAATATATAAATGTTGTAATAATTCATTACAATTAGCCTAGCCCAAATAAATCAGGAAGACAGATGTGAATTTTATAATTAAGAATATAGAGAAACACAAACATTGAAAGGTAGAAAAATGTAGGTGATGGGAAATCACTTCATTTACAGTCAAACACATCTAGAAGTTGTTCCATGACTCAACCCTTGGCTGACTTGTCACCGTGAGCACATTGTTTAACATTTCTGAGTTTTCATTTCATTTGTTTTTTAAAAATCTGTTACACAAGAGAAAAAAAATCTGTTACACAAAGGGAAAAATACCTATCTTGCATGTTTATCATAAAGATGGGAGATGATATTTGTAATGCTCCACGCTCAGTTGCTGGCTTATAGTAGGTACTCAGTGAACACCCACTCTCACTGTTGTTAAGTCATAGATTCACACAATAAATAACTTAAGAGCCAGGGTCTGAGCCACATTTTTCTGAAGGCTAGCCCAGAACAGCAGTTTCCCCACCCCTGCTGTGCGCTGTTGCCCATAGCCACCTTTTTATTATAAATGACTCCCATTAGAATTCGCATTTCTGGGGACCAGCAGGTGGCATAGCAGTTACGTTACTGGACTCCCACATGCCTAACCATGACTTGAGTACTGGACTGGGCAGCTAAAAACTCACGCCAGCGTATGTGTGTGCATGCCCAAAATCCCAAGAGGAGAACGAAGAAGACAGGATTGCAGTGTGGCCATCCTCCCTGGGGAGATTTCTCATTCACCGTTTCACTCTGTCTCTTGGATGAACGCACGCACTCTAAGGCAAAAAACTCTTAAAAAATAAAATAAAAAAAAAAAGAATTCACAGTTCTGAAAAACAAAGCTGAAAACCTCTTCTGAACACTCTATGCCCATCTTTTAAGGGCCGGGATTAGGCCCAGGGCATAACTAGAACGTTGTACCTGAGTTTTGTTATCACAGAAGTCTATCGCCTTTGGAATGAAGGTGGTGAAGAGGTCACGAGGTCACTGAGGCTCCAGTATTCCACGCTGCAGTTTTGGATTCCAACTTTTTCTTTTTTCAGGACTGTGTGATCCAACTGTGAACAGGAAAAAAGCACTTCAGGAGTTTTTGTCATCTTCATTCAGCATCGGTAATTGTTGTCTGGGTCTCACTGTGCCCTCTGGTGGCTGTGAATTTAATCAGTGTGCTTATTCCTACACGCTAGAGGAATGATGAAGTTCTCACACTGGAGCATGGGAACCTCACCCTTGTGAAAGAGCCCAGTAATCAAACGTACTCACGCCAATCTCTAAGGAAGATCATGCATGTGCGGCCCAAAGGCAGAGACTGACCTCAGGGTGCTCGGCCTGGAGGCTACAGGGAGTGATGACGGCCTCCAGAAAGGTATGGAGGGGAGCATGCATTTCAAGGGAGAAATCACAGCATTTGGAAGTGGACATGAATGAGGGGAAGGAGGCAAGGCGATGAAATGAGCTAGAAAATCTCCTGTGGTTCCAGACCACAGGCTGCATCCAGGCCACTGCAGGCTGCTCCTTCTCCAGAGAACACAAAGAACACCAAACTCCAGGGCCAGCAGGTGGCACGGTAGTGAAGGCACTGGACTCCCACATGGCTGACCACAGTTGGAGTACTGAACTTGGTAGCTTGCTTCCTCACTTTCTCTCTCTCTCTCTCTTTCTCGTCAACATTTTATGTAATAAATACAATTCAATAAATAATTCTTTTTTAAAAAGCACCAGACTCCACTGGGCAATTTGAAGACAGCACTATCCGCTTCTATCATACTGCTATCGCTCTGTCTCCTTCGTCCCTGCACTGCCAGAGAGGCTGGCCAACCAACTTCCAAGCGAAGGAGAAGGTGCAGGTGGCACCTGAAATCTTGTACCCACTCTAAGGATGCCTGAGTTACTTCCTTGTAGAGATTTGTTGCTTGAGAGAATCTTTTCATAGGCTCCGAAGCAGAGTGAAAGTAGACTTATAAAAAGGTAACACTATTTAGAAAATAAAAGAATTTCAGGGAAAAAAAATGGGTTAAGCAAAGAGAAACAGCTTTCTAGACTACAGAACTTCTTAAAGTCTTAAGTACACTAACGTGCTATGACAGCTAGCTATAGGGGATTATGGGATGGCTTTTCCAAAATGTGTTTGACCGCTGTAACCTACTTTTCAAAGAGCATCTGAAAAGATGCTCTCTCGAATCTGCTTGAAAAACACTTACTTAAGCAACTAATAAATATATTCTTGTTAAGGTCGTGACTACTAGAGGGCAATCCCTTATAAGAGAAAGAGTACTTTTCTTTTCTTTTCTTGCCAGCAGGATATGTGTGCTCACTGAGAGAAATAAAAAGGAAGGGAGAGAAAGAAAGCACCCCCCAGATTGGGAGCGGAGTATAGTCATGCTGCAGTTTCTTTCTCTCCATTTCTCTCTTCTATCAGGGTTTTTGACATGCATACACATGAGCTCTGCATATTTTTCAAGCCACTGGGGGTGGGATTTGAACTGTGGTCTGCCATGAGGGATCCTCTCACTTAACCGCTAGGTGACAAAGCCAACATCAAAGAATACTGTTCTTAATGTCAAGACAATAGAGTTGCCTCTCAGATCTCCCCCTCCACCTGTGCTTTTGGCTAGCAGCCTTCATTTCTTTGGGTTCCATTTACTCATGTGTAAAGGCAGGAATTTGGAGAAATCTGTGATTTCCAAATGTCACAGAGAAACTTGAGGTTCCACAGAGGAACTCCATCAATTCTGCAACAGCCGTGTAATGCCCATTGATTAAGAAAATGTTTTCTGATCCATTCATCTCTTTTTACCTATTGTATATTGAGGAGTTACCAAAGGTTTTATTTGTAAAGTGTTTATTGTGTTGTCGGGAATGCCATGATGCATTATCGTGTAGAAAAATGTGTTACAACTTTCCCAATAACCTAATATTTGCAAACTGGTTCAAAATCTCTGGAATAGTTGATCTCTAAGACGACTCCAGGCGTCCATAGTGGTACAAGTACGTGAACCAGGATCCAGGTAGAACAGCCCAGAACGTTTCCTAGTGTGGAAGGTTGCTAGCTGTGTGGTATGGCCAAGACTCAAGATCTCAGGAGAGTTCTGGGCCTTGGTC
Source organism: Tupaia belangeri chinensis (assembly GCF_000334495.1). Classification (NCBI taxonomy): domain Eukaryota; kingdom Metazoa; phylum Chordata; class Mammalia; order Scandentia; family Tupaiidae; genus Tupaia; species Tupaia belangeri. The sequence goes on from NW_006159586.1 coordinate 2,367,359, forward strand.
ACTCAGTTATTGGGAACAACAAAAGAGGGAACCTTGCAACTATCCTAGAAATTGTTACTGGGCATATTTAGAGGCGTAAGGTGGAGGGGGCATCATCTGAGCGTTGCCTGTGCACAGAGAAAGGTCATTAGTCACCAGAACACAAATCGCGATCCCTCAGGATGGGCAACACAGTCATTTGGTGGTCAGTGATTTACAGGCAGTGAATGAATTGAGGCCTGGCATTTCCAGTTCCTTTGGGTTGAGCTGTGTCCTTCCACATTCGTATGTGTAGGTCCAAATTCCCAGTCCCTCAGAATGTGGACTTGTTTGGAGATAGTAGGGAGAGGGTGTTGTTTCTTGTTTCTGTCATTTCTGATTTACATGTAATTACTATACATCATTCAGGTGTATAGGACGGAGTTCTGTTTTGTTTTGCTTTTTAGATTTTTGCCATAGGGTATGTGTGCTCTTCAGAGAGAGATAGAGACAGAGAGAGAAAGAGGGAAAGTGAGAAATCACCCCCAGGGGGAATGGTCATGACACAATCCCTTCCTCACCTTTCTCCTCTCAGGATTTTGGGCATAGATGTGCACATACTTGGCGTGTTTTTCAGGCCACCAGGTCTGGGTTTTGAACCACAGAATAGGCCATGTGGGATCCAGGTGCCTTAACCACTATGCCATACGAGGGCCCATACAGTATGGGTTTTTTTTTTTTTTTTTGAGAGATTTTTGCTATAGGGTGTGTACACTTGCCAGACAGACAGAAAGAGACAGAAAGCAGGAAATCACCCCCCAGGGGGGATGGTCACGCCGCAATCCCTTCTCCTCCATTCTCCTCTCAGGATCTTGGGCACGCACGCACACGTGCCCGGCTTGAGTTTAAGCCACCGGGTCCAGGACTCGAACCGCCGTCGACTACGTGGGAGTCCAGCGATATAGCCATTACACTAACTGCTGGTCCCAGTATGGGTTTTTTTAAAAGCATTTATACATGGGTCCAACAGGTGGCGTGGTGGTTAAAGGTGTTGGACTCCCACAAGGCAGACCATGGTTTATGTCCTGGAGGCTTGCTTTCTCATTTTCCCTCTCTCTCTTGCTCTCACTCTATCCCTCTCTGGTCAAATTTAAATAAATAAATAAATAAATAAATAAATAAATATCTTTTTTTTTTTTTAAAGCAGGTATACAATGTGTAATAAGCAAATCAAGGATATAAACATATTCACCACCTTCAACATTTATACACATTCAAGCCTCTTTCTACTGATTTTTAGGCCATACGTACTGAATTGTCGATGATGGGTTTTACTCTTCATTGTTCCGGCACCTAAGCCACTTGGTTATATGCACTCTCACACCTGTTCATCAGTCTCTCCAAACTCCCCACCACCTTCCATCTTTACGGGAGTAACCAAGTTAAAATGAGGTCACTAGGGTGGGTCCTAATCCAATTTAGCTGGCATCCTTATAAAAAGGGAGAATTTGGACACAGACACATATAGAAGGAGAATGATGCAAAGAGACACAGAGAAAAGAAGGCCGTCTGCAAGCCATGGAGAAAAGCCTGACACAGATCCTCCCTCACAGCCCTCGGGAGGAAGTAATCCTGCTGACATCTCGATTGCAGACTCTGGCCTCCAGAACTGTGAGTCAGTGCAATTCTGCGGTTTAAGGCATCTAGCTTGCAGTACTTTGTCATGGCAGTCCTAGGGAACAAATGCACCAACCCTAGGAGTGGTGGGACGGCGGCTAGCCCACCGTGGCAGTGGGGAACCAAATCCAGGGCTGAGGACACCTGGCTGAAGTCGCCTCTCCCTGGGTTCCTGCAATTCTTTTCCTTTCCTGCCCACCTGCTCTTTACCCTCCCTGCCCAGTTCACGGCATTATCAAATAACCCCCCTCAAATAGCTCCTTGTCTTTTTGGTTGCCCAAGAGCCGATGCTGCAACTTTTGCAAATGTTAAATGGGTAGGTGTCAGTGGTCTACCAGGTAATTCCAATCTCCACAATTAGCTCTGGGGAAAATTGCAAAATGGATACATGTAAGTTTTGTTTGTTTGTTTGTTTAACTCTCTACAAGCCTTTCTAGGCTACTGTCTTTTTTCCATGTCTTCCACCATTAATGTCCAGGCCCTACTTAGAATCTCTTAGGACAGGCTTGAGGATCAGTACATTTTAGAAGCTACCCAACCACCTACCAAAAGATGCTAATGTGTAGACAGGGTTAAGAAACACTTGTATTAACGTATGCTCCTGTTGCTCAAGTCAGCCCTCTCTAGTTGTGATGCATGCTTCAGAAATATTTCATCTTTGCAGGCATCTAAACTTCTGTTCCCTCAGTGAAAGTAACTTTGGCTACAAAGGAAGGCAATCTGATTAACCAATACAGTCTGATACTTATAAGAGGTATGTCCCAATCAGCCTTCCCAGAGGATAGTTGTCATTTAAAAAAGATAATACTTAGAGAACCAGCAGTTAGCGTAATGGCTATGTCGCTAGACTCCCACGTAGTCAACTGCGGTGCATGTCCCGGACCCAGTGGCTTAAAACTCACACCGGGTGTATGTGCGTGCCCAAGATCCTGAGAGGAGAATGGAGGAGAAGGGAGTGCGGCGTGACCATCCCCCCTGGGGGGTGATTTCTTGCTTTCTGTCTCTATGTCTCTGTCTGGCGAGAACACGTGCCCTATAGCAAAAATCTCTCCAGAAAAAAAAAATAAGATAATACTTAGACTAGTTAACTCCTAACTCGGGCTTTTCAGAACACATTTTGATCCCAGAACCCTCTTACATACTCCCTCTCTTCTGCTCTGCCTCGTTTGTATGCTGGAGCAGAGAGAGAGTCAGAATGTGCTACCTTATCTCCATTCCATTTCAATAACCAAGAACAGTGAGCATTTCCACAGCTGTGGCACTACGTAATTACTAAAGGTGACCACCATGGAGAGCGTTACGGTCTCTACCTCTGAGGAAATCACAAACCAGCAGAGAAAACAGATATTCTGAGGTTTTTTAAAAAGTAAAACTCAGACTACTCAATCTTTAAAAATAAGCAACGTGAGAGTGTATATGTCAAAGTCTGTGGGTGTCAACCAAAAATAAATTCAGAGGAAAATTCATAATCTTAAAGTCTGCATATTACAGAAAGGCCAGCAGATGGCGTAATGGTTACGTCACTGGATACCCATGCAGTCAACCACGGTTCGAGTGCTGGACCCAGCAACTTAAAAAACACCAGGCGTGTGTGTGCATGCCCCAGATCCTGAGAGGAGAATGGAGGAGAAGGGATTGAGGGATGGCCATCCCCACTAGGGGGTGATTTCTCACTTTCTGTCTCTCTGGCAAGCACATGTGCCCTATAACAAAAATCTCTCTTGCCAAACAAAAACTTATAAAAAATAGAAGTTTATTTTGGTGCCAAAAAAGTTTTACTTCACATATAACTTTTATATAATAAACATTTTTTATGAATTTTTTGAAGACCCCCCTCCCCACTTTAACTGAAGGGAAATGTGGTCCATATAACCTCCCTTAACAACCAAGAAGACCAGATAGGATACTGCTGTCCAAAGCAAAACCAAAATTGCCCCAGATAGCCTCTACTCTCTTCAGTCAAACGAGGTGGCAGGAAGTCTATCAAATCCCATGACATGGACAAATGCACCAAACCAATATTGCAGATCTTGGCCACAAAAATTGAACAGTCACAGACTCTCCCCCAAACTGAGAAGATCATACTCTGAGCAGGTGTCTTGGTCAGCAGACCTGAGAACATCCTGTGTGCGGCTCAGAGCTGTGGGAGAGCTCTGAGTCTTTTTATTAATCACCCAGTCTCTGGTATCCTTTAGCAGTACAACAGCAGACTAAAATTGGCACAGACTTTGGGATCCTTTTGCCAGAGATGTCTGACTTTGTGGAAGCAGTCATGGAACTGGGCAATGGGAAGAGGTTTAAAGAGTTAGGAGAAGGCCAGGAAATGCCTAGATTCTGGTGGAGGTTTGAAAGAAATGAACTGGACCTTTAAGAATTGGATACATATCTGTGACTACAATGCTGATACAGACAGTAAATACCATTCTGAGGAGGTCTCAGAGAAAAACAAGGGCCTCATTAGGAGCTGAAGAAAAGGCCATTCTTGTTATGAAGTAGCAAAGAATTTGACTTTGATTCCATGTCCTGAGATGTCATGGAAGGCTGAACTTAAGAATGGTAATCTAGGGGCCAGCAGGTGGCATGGTGGTTAGGTTGCTAGACTCCCACATGGTCAACCACAGTTTGAGTCCTAGATCTGGTGGCTTGTTTCTTACTTTCCCTCTCCCTCTCTCTCAAATCAAGTCTAAGAGACAAAGAGATGCCTACAGAGACCATCCTTATTTTGAGTTATTCATACTATCAACAGAAGACGTGACCATGAGCCTTGAAGGGGGGGTGGAAGCTGCCCCAGCCCATCTCCTCCCAGACTCTCCCTCCAAGACCTTCCAGCAGGAACCTCCACCAAAAGACCACCTGCTGTGATCTACAGCAGATGCCTTAGGGGCCTGCATCATATCCCCTTTGCCGACCTCTGCCTAATTTTAGCCTCAGCTGCCAAGGACAGAGTCACATGAGCTCAGACCAGGACACCCTGACAGGACACCCCCACTCTGCTGGCACTGTGCCTCTGTTTGCTTCCTGCTCAGGGGCTTTCTCACTCAGCTCAGATAAGCACATCCCAGAGTTATAGGAAGGTTCATGCCCCAGGGACAAACCTTGACCAGAGTAAGCCATTGACCTCCCTGTCCTTCAACCCTCTTGTTGTTTCCATAGATCCTGGTGGAATCAAGTCTCCACTGTCCACACCTTGATGACATCTCTTCCTTTCCTCTTTGTTTCCTTCCCTAACTCATTATCCTAACTCCTTTCCTCTTGCTTCCTAAGGTCATCTATCATGAAGATTCCTCTGTCTAGCTCAGGCTCTGTTGTCAGGTGAGCCTAAATTAAGTCCATTTAATATTGTAAACGGCTGTAGAAAAGAGAACTTCAGAATTGGACACTGAAACCAGAGCTCTGATGGGTTAGATGGCAGCAGGAACCGCGTGCTATAACAAGGGGGGCGGTTAGCACTGGTGTGCTGTAGCATCACCAGTGTCAGCTGCGAGGAGCAGTAGTTACACGGTAAGTCCAGGACTTGAAGAGTATAGGACATAAGGATTGTGGAGGCGACTAGCTTTTGTTAAGTGCTTTGCAAGTTCTGAAGAAACAGGATGGCAGGTTCAGGTTGGCCAAGTTTCAACAGGAGCGTGTTACGAAAACAAGAAGACAACCACGGCAGTGTTTAAAGAGACACTTAAACCCTATGGCTAGAGGATGGGTTGCTCAAAGGCCTAGGTAAAGGTGACAGAGCTGCACTGGCACCTGAGAAAGGTCTTACTTGCTAGCATCATGCCTGATGAAGAAGGAGCAAAATGCTGAGCCTACGATTGGAGAGGTATTTCTGAGAACTGGAAACTCTGAATCCCTTGAACCTGAGCGAGTGTAAGTAGTCCTCTTCCTCTTGCTAGAGGACAGCAGCATTCCTGGCCTGGACATTATTTGCTAACAGTTTGGTTGGGACATGGGACGTGGGACACAGACCAAGCTCTCTTTGCATGCACCTGTCGTCTTTCCTGCTTCTATCATCCCTGCTTGATGTAGGCCAGTATGATGTTAAGCCTACACCTTTGGACTTCTTGGCCACCAGAATCGTGAGTTAAATATGCCTCTCTATAAATCACCCAGTCTCAGGTATCTCTGTTAGCAATGCAATAACAGACCGAGACAGAAATCGGCACAGGCTACAGGGTTATATTGCTACAGGCGCCTGACCTTGTGGAAGCAGTTGAGGAACTGGGCAATGGGAAGAGGTTTAAAGAGTTAGGAGGAGAAGGACAAGAAATGTCTAGAATCTGGTGGACTTGGGAGAAATGAACTGGAACATTTTAGAAACTGGATACGTATCCATGACCACAAGGCTGATACAGACAGTAAATACCATTCTGAGGAGGTGTCAGAGGAAAAACAAGCACCTTCCTAGGAGTCAGAGAAAAGGCCATTCTTGCCATGATGTATGAAGTAGCAAAAAAAATTGACTGCTTTGTTTTCATGTCCTAAGATGTTGTGGAAGGCTGAACATATGAGTGGTAATCCAGGTGATCCACCATGGTTCAAATCCCGGACCTAGTGGCTTACTTTCTCATGTTCTCTCTGTCTCTCCCTGGGGAAGCAGATGTGTCCTGTAGAAAATTAAAATAACTAATAATAATACTACTAATAATAAATAAAAGAAATATTTAAAAATAAAAGAATGGTAATCTATGAACAGCCTATGGTGTGGGGGTTGAGGTTGCTGGATCCCACATGGTTGATTATGCGGATCGAATCCTGGATTCAGTGGCTTGAAAAACACTCTGGGTATGTGTGTGTGCATGCCCAAAATCTTGAAATGAAGGAGATGAAAAGGAATTATGAGGTGACCATGCCCCACTGCGGGGCGGGGTGAGGGGGAGTGTGCTTTGGCACTTCCATTTCTCTTTCTATGTCTCTGATGAGTGCACATGCCCTCTAGCAAATTACTTTAAAAAAAAAAAAAGATGATCTAAATTCTCCAGCAGAAGAAATTCTTTTTATTTCTTTTTTCTTTTTCTTCTTTGATTTTGCCAGGGGGTGCACGTGCTCACCAGGGAGAGAGAAGGAGAACACCCTCCAATGGGACATGGCCATGCCTCAGTTCCCTCCCCTTCATCTCTCCACTCAACTCTCTTAGACCTCTGAGTCCATGATGGGAGGGGCAGCTTCAAATATCTGTGACCTATCTTGGGGCTTTTCTCCCATTGTCCTGACAGCTTTTACCTGGATCCTTTTCATGAGGGATAATCTCTCACAACCCATCTCTCTCCCTCACTTGCAGCATTCCCTGCCTAACACACCTTTTCATTGTTTGCCACATGGCCATGCTGCAAATTTCCCAAAATGTTTCATTCTGCTTCTCTTTCAGCTATCAGTTCTACCTTTAAGTCTTCTTATTTCTCTTTCATCTCACTAAATAGAGTTACGAGCCACCAAACAGCACCCTGAGAGCTTTGTGTAGACATTTCTTCTTCTAGGGGTGGCCCCATGGCTTGGTGGTTGAGGGAGTCAGAACCCACATGACCGATTATGTGGTTCAAATCCTAGCTCTGGCAGTTTGAGAAATGTGTGAGGTGTGTGCATGTGTGACCATGGTCTCCATAGAAAAATATGCTTTATCCTTCAATAGAAGGGAAGAAAGACCTTAAAGGCAATTCAGAGAGCCACCACAGGCCCTTGGGGCATACTGCCTTTACTCACGATTATAGTGGGCCAGGTGGCCACCACGGAGAGCCATGGGGGTGATGCTGCCACTTCAGTTGGCTGGGAGCAGGGCGGGAATAATCAAAGGTGATTATTCTCAGCTCTAAAGCTCTAATGGGATTTGCCTTGTTAGCCTCGGGTTTACCTGGGACCCATCACCACGTTTCGTCTGATTTCTCCCTTTTGGAATAGAAATATCTATCCTATGTCTGTCCCATTGATGATACATTTATGTAACAGTTTAAAATGTGCAATTCTACAATATGTTGCTTAAGAATACATACATATGTAGTAGCAGTATGAATGCATGCATAGAGAGAATAAACACTAATTTAAACAGAGGCTCCCTTTGCAAGGTAGTGTATGAGAGGACATAAATTTGTGGGAGGGCTAGGAAGCAGCCATGATATTTCTTGGAGGTTTCGTTCTTGTTTTAACTTGCCAGGGGACATGTACATTTGTTAAAGAGAGACAGAAAGGAGAGAGAGGGGGAGAGCACCATCCAATGGGGTATGGCCACACTGCAATTCCTTCTCTGTTTCTCCATCCAGTCAAGATTTTAGGCATCCATGCACACACACACACACCCCTAACATGTTTTTCAAGTTGCTGGTGCTGGGCTTTGAACCATGTCAGCCACATGGGATCTGGCTCCCTTAGCCACCAGGCTGTGGGGTTGGCCCACAATAATATTTTTAAAAGAAGAGAAAGGGTCTTTGTGGAGGGCACTGCATACGGAAGCCATCTTGAGCTATCCACCATCTTGGAAACCATTAGGTTTCACTTCCTCATTGAGCAAACTGTTTCTCAGAAATCATGTGACCAACTCCGAGAAAGCAGTTGGGTTTCTAGGCAATGGGAGAGATCCACCCACACCAATGATTGGTTCATGCTGTTCTATCTCATTTGCATTTCGGGCAACCAATCAACGCCCACCAGCCCATATATAACTTGCCATTTTTCCTCAATAAACGGAAGAGGAAGACGAAAGACTTGATCAACACTGGTATTGTCGCCACTCTGTGTGTGTGTGTGTGTATGTGTGTGTGTGTGTATGTGTGTGTGTATTTGTCCCATCTCTCACTCCCTCCCCCAGGAAACCTGTTCGACAGTCCCACGGGTCGGGACAGGTCTTTGAGAAATCATCAAGCTGCTGAATCAAGTCTGAGAAAGTGATGCTAACTAACACATCGTCATGATTGTTCCAACCAGTTGGAGTACAATTTTTCATCACCACAGCCAAAGCGTATTCAGGGATCCAGCCTTCTCTGTAAGGCCTCACCTAACCACTATGACTATCAGGTGAGCCTGTCTTTCAGCCTCTGTAAACTATGATGGCTTCCACCTGTAGTGCTTTATTCCCTAATTGTCTCATGTGTGTTTATCTACCATAAAAGAATAACAACAATTGCAAGATCTACCATTTCTTGGGTACGTTCTCTGTGCTAACAGTGCTTAACTTTCTACAGTCATCAATTTAAATCATCTCCGCTATTACTAACTACATTTTACAAACCAGGACACTGGAGCTCAGAGATGCTAAATGACTCATCCAAGACTGCACAGCAAACTAGTGCCAAACTCATCATTTTCTACCAGCTCCTCATAGGCGGAGGCCTGCCTCTGGCCTG
>NW_006159586.1:2377034-2383378 GCF_000334495.1 Tupaia belangeri chinensis
GAAGAAGGGAGGAAAAGGGATTGCAGGTTGTCCATCCCTCCGGGGGGGGGTGATTTCTCATTTTTGGTCTGTCTGTTTCTCTCTGTCTTTCTGGCTAGTGCACGCACCCTATAGCAAAATCCTCTCTAAATAAATAAATAAATAAAATAAGAGGCCCAAAGTTACACAGCTGTAGCGTGGAAAAAGCAGAATTCAAAACCAGATCTGATTGGCTTAGGGCAAGCCATAAGACTTGTCTCCTTCCCTGAGAGTCAGAAAAGACTAGCTCATGACCGGGCATCCTGTGACCTTGGTCCCCCATGCGTCCTGTACACAGCCCAGTAAACACCATAAAAGGTTGTGCAGCCCTCCCTTCACTGTTGACTGGGCTGAGCTGCTCTGGACTCCTCCAGGCATCACTTTGAAGAAGAGAGCTACAGGCTCTGACGTCCTTGCAGGCAAATCTCCCTCTGGGTGTGCAAGAGGAGTGACTGTCCACTCCAACTCAATAGGCTGAGGGAGCCTCACTTCAGAAGGTGTGGGCTTTGGTCAAGGCCAGCAGAGGACAATGTAAGGTGAGAGCTAAGGGGACCTATGAAAAAACTCAAAATTGCTTTCTTTACCCCATTTGTAACACTTCTTAAAATCCCACCTTTAGAGGATATTTATCTGACTTAAGGCATTGGCCTCTATTAAAATGCAAATACCACCCGTGGTCGTCTTTATTGCTTTTTACCAACTATTCCTCCTCAACCACAATGGATTGATACATCCTGTCCCCATGGAGCTAGGTAGGGCCCCATGATTCGCTGTGGACAATGAGCTGTGAGTGGGAGTGAGGTGAGTCACATCCAGCTGGAAGCTGTGCGAGCCAGTGCATAATTCATGGTCTCACTTCCCTTCTGCGGTGATGAACAGCCATGTTCCAGTCATGTCGGGTTTATTAGCCTGGGGACCAAAGCTCTGTGACCATGAAGCCTATGTGAGAAATGCATCTGTGGCATTAACGTCCCAAGATTTTGATGTTGTTTGTAATGATGGTATATCCTACTCCATTCTGACGATACCCACCAAGGCACATTAACCCTGTCGTTAGCCATTAACATCTTGGTGTGAATTGGCATAGAGCGAGGACATTGGAAAAACTGGAGTTTTATTGATTTAAAAAAGGAAAGAAAAAAAAATGAATGAAAGAAAAATCTGTATTATTAGGGTGTCAGGAAAATTACGAGTATTTGTCTATGTTTTTCCTATCTGAAAATGCATCATGACTTTCCAGACATCCCAGTAGTTAACCACCAAAGAGATCTTAAGCAATTCTACCCCTCCCAATGCTGCTCCTCTACATGCTGCTCCTCACATCCAAAGATGGAGTCTCATTTTCCTTACTTTATCTGAGCTGATTTTAGTCACTTGTTTGGCCAACAGAGTGAGGTAGCAATGACATTCTGGGACTTCCCAGGCAAGGTCCTATGTAGACTGGGTCTTTTGGAACAATTACTCTTGGGAGACTGCCTGCAAAAAGTAGCTGCCATACACGAGACACCCAAGCCGTAAGAGGCCATGTGTTCTGGCCAAGGCTGACAGTCTCAGCTCAAGGAGTCCCATAATAGAGGTCACGGGAGCACAAGCCATGTTCCCCACAGGTGTGCACGTGTGTCAGGACCCACACAAGGAGACTCAGGACAGGGAAATCTCTGGGCTTCCCTTGAGTCTTGAGGTCTGGGCTTATTTCTTCCACAATCAATTACTATGAGATCTTGTAGCAAAAATCAAAGCCTTCAATTCAGAGCCTCAGTTTCTTTATCTGTAAAAAGGGAATCACTGTCCCCACATCGCAGAGCTCTTGTGAGGAACAAGTGAAATGCCCTGAGAGATCCAGGCACAGGTCTGGGGCCCATTTGTCACTCAATGGTCACCAATCTGACCATTTAATTTTTTCCTCCATTATGGAAGACATGGGTGCAATATTCCCTCCTGAAACCTCACACATTGGTGTTTCTCTTAGCCTGTTTTAGAAGTACCACAGAATCAGCAGATGGTATAATGGTTATGTTGCTGGACTCCCACGTAGTCGACTGCAGTTCGACTCCTGAACCCAATAGCTTAAAACTCACTCCAGGCATTAGTACGCGTATGCCCAAAATCCTGAGAGGAGAATGGAGAAGGGATTGCAGCATGGCCATCCCCTCTGGGGGGTAATTTCTTACTTTCTGTCTCTCTCTGTCTCTTTGGCAAGTGCACATGCCTTATAGCAAAAATAAAAAAGTAAAATAAAGGTTTTATTAAAAAAAAAAAAGTACCACACAAAACAATCTTTTTAAAAAAGTGTTTAAAAAGGTTCCCTCCTGGGACCAGCAGCTGGCATGGTGGTTAAGGTGCTGGATTCTCATATAGCTGACTGTGGTTTGAGTCCCAGACTTGGCAGCTTGAAAACTATGCCAGGCACATGTGTGTGCATGCCCATAATCCCGGCAGGAGAATGGAAGAGAAGGGATTGCAGCATGGCCATCCCCACCCAGAGGTGATTTCTCACTTGCCCATTCTCTATTCCTGGTGAGTGCATGTGCCCTATGGCAAAAACCTAAAGGGTAAAAAAAAAAGTGTCCTCCCCTACACTCAAAGGTACCATTAGTAAAGGAATGATTTCAACAAAACTTCCACTTCGCTTTTAGTCTCTCTCTTCTCTTCCTACCTCTCTCCTTTGGGAAAACCACACCCTGGCTGAATCAGAGACTACAGAGGGATCCCTCCCTGAGCCTTGAGGTCTCCCCTCTGCTCTCCCTGAGTTTTCCGGCCTTTTTTCTCTACAAAGTAGACAACTCTCTTTCAGGCCTTGGATCCTTGAGGTTTCTCAAAAGAAGCAAGCAGTAGGCTGGAAGGATGGAGAGAGTACAGGAAAGAGATTCAGGAGTTCTGGTGTCTAGTCCTGGCTGTCTCGGGCACTTTAAATGGCCACAGCTGTCTACATAATGTGATGAGTGAGTAGTAAGAACCCCATCACCAGAGGTGTATTCCAACACAAATGACAAAACACATAGCCAAGACGCGGTGGAAAGGTCCCAAGCACTGAGTAAATGATTGGATGACATCACTTCCTAAGAGTTCAAAGTTTCTTTCTAACCCCTGGGATCCCATGAGTCCATATTGTGACTCAAGGAAATTATTTTTTTCAAGAATTGTTTTATTTAACTTTATTTATTTATTTTTAATTTTGACCAGAGAAGGACAGAGAGAGAGAGAGAGAGGAAGCAAGACACTAGGTCCAGGACTTGAACCATGGTCACCCATGTGGGAGTCCAGAGCCCTTAACCACCTTACCACCTGCTGGTCCCTTAAGGAAATTATTTTAAACTGAGCACTAGTTTCCTCATTTGTAAGCCCAGAGTCTCAATAACTATTGGCTGCGACCCCTCACATCACTCACCATCTCATCCACGGCAGTTTAGTGTACCAAAGTCGGCCCACCCTGTCTGGCCCTATGCTACTCTAACCAGGCTGGCTTCTATGAGTCAGGGCAAGCTCCTCCCCAGACAGGACTAAGGCAGGAACCCAGGGTGGGTAGGGGCACATGGTCACCAAGAAGTCAGTGAGTTCATACTGCCCTTGTCCTGTAAAATCAGATGGACATCTAGAAGAAAATAAAGAGGCAAAGCATTAATGGGACAAAGAAATGTGGTATTATCGGTTGAAGATATTTTATAGTTTTATCAACTGGACTAGGGAGAAATGTTTACCTGTTGAAATATTCACTTGATAAGATAAATAATGTGATCGAATGTATAAAAGAAAATGAAATTTTAAAAATCAGACAGATTTATGACAAAGAATTCTGAGTGGGTTAAGAGGGGCTAACAATAGGGAAGGTGCTGGTGAACTCAGCAGCAAGCCAGAGCCCATGGCCTAGGCCAGGGCCACCTGTGCAGGCTGCTGTCAGCATGATATACACAACACAGAGGTCCCCTCTGCCATCAACCAACTCACACAGATGCCATCCCAAGAGAGAGGCTTGACCAGACCAGAAATCAATGACTCAGAAATGCCAGGGGAAGCCCTCAGCCTCAAGAATTTTCTAAGCAGGGCAGGGTCCTATGACCTTCTTAAGGGACAAAAAGGTCATTAGCAGAAATGTGGACCAAGTCTGTCTTCCATTCCAGCCTACCACGAGGGATTGAGCTCCCTTGGTGAGCAAACGTGGGTAGCAGCTTCTGCGTCCTCCCTGGAACACCTGCGTGTTTTGAGACCTGCCAGACATACTGGGCCTTAATCCATACTAGCCAAGTGTTTCTGAGCATTCTCTGTTAGGGTCCCGGTGTGTCTGAGAAGAGGTATGTCCCCTTCTGGGAAGATTTGCAATCTATTACCAAAGAAATTACATACACTAGTTAAAATCATGACTAGTAAGTGATAACTTCCTTGAGAGTGTGAGTGCTGATGAATTTCAGGGAGAATGATATCTCTGTGGGGTGGGGTGGCTCAGGGAAACCTCTTGAGAAACAGGATCTGGGTATGAAGGGTCAGTGGGATTGGGGAAAAGGGGAAGAGTTGTCAAGACCGTTTATAGTAGTCACATGGAGAATAGATTTTGGCAGGAGAGGATTGGAGGTTGGCTGACCCCTGGGGAAATATGGTATCCAGGGAGACATTAAGCTGAACAGAGGTGACATTTAGCATGTTCATTAATTCATTCAATGAATATTTAGTAAACCCCCAACATGGGTAAGGGAGTATTTTAAGTATTGGAGATTATTGCTGAGAGCCATATTATTCTGTTATTTAACTGTTCTAATTAACTTACTCTTTGACTAAATTAGAATTTTCCTTTACATTCTGCTCAATAAATGGGAATCAAATTGGATTGAAACAATATGAGAAGTGCAATAAATCTCACAAGCTCTCCAGGTAGATGATTAAGCCCTGGGAGGAAGATAGACATGAGGTATCACTAAAGTCAATGAAAAACACCAGTGTTCCTAAATGACCCACAAGTACCATCATCTTGCCAATTAAAGGAAACAATGGGCAGGTGGTGTGATAGTTGAAGATGCTGGACTCCCATGTGGCTGACTGTGGTTCAAGTCTTGGACCTGGCAGCTTGCTTTCTCGCTCTCTCTCTCTCTCGCTCTCGTTCTCGCTCTCACTCTCGCTCTCTCTTTCTTTCCTTGGTCAAAATAAAACAAATAATAATAAATAAAGTTAAATAAAATAATTCTTTTTTAAAAAGGGAAACAATAACACAGTCTGTGTGTCCTCCTTTCAAAGTTCTCAGGCATATAACCAGTGTTAAAGAAGCCCAAGTTATCGGAACATTCTAGTCATCCATATTTTCAGACCACCCTTTTGCACCCCCTGCTGAAGCTTCCAGAATCATTCAGGTGCAGAGTGAAAGTGACACTTTTCAGAAGAGGAGGGACAAAAGAGGAAAAGGGAAGGGTGGTTTAACAACAAAATGGGGAAATGGGGGGGAGAAATCATTCTTATTAACACTGTTAAAAATAGTTAGTCAAGACATCTCATTCAAAGTTATTCAAACATAAAAATGAAACAGAAAGTTTGCATTGCCATTATTCCATTATTGGTGACACCTGTCACCTTGACTGTCTAACAGCACATGCAGCGGAAGATCTCTTCCTGAGTCGTATGTGAGAAAGCTGTTTGGAACAGGGGGACCTACTTTTGGTGTGTGGGCTGGTCAAAACAGTTTGGGGATTGGCGTTGACCTATGAGAGGGGAGAGATTAGGACAATAATGATCAACGAAATAAAAATGTCAATAGGTTTGGCCACTGCTTTTGTTTTTGCCTTCATTATTTTTATTTTAAATTTATTTAGTGTTATTATTTTATACATTCAATTGCTATACATCATTTAGCTTGTAGAGAGAATTTACCAAAGTTGAAATCCTCCATTTTTCATCTACGAGTTCTGACACCTCATCTCCACTATGGAGAACATAATAAGAAGTAGAAGTCTTAGCTTTCCACCGATAGGTTCCAGAACCCTTGACACCTGGGCCTCAGTTTCTTTCCTGCCAAGTGGCAATGACATCTCAGGCCTGATTACTTCCTGAGCTGTGAGCATCTCATGAGGATATATTTCACTGAGTACTTCAAAAAGTGAAAGATGCTTTAAAGTACATACTATGGGAACTAGCAGATGGCATAATGGCTGCGTCGCTGGACCCCATGTAGCTGACTGCAGTTCGAGTCCTGGACCCAGTGGCTTAAACTCATGCCAGGCGCATGTGTGTGCATGCCCAAGATCCCGAGAGGAGAATGGAGGAGAAGGGATTGCGGCGTGGCCATCCCCTGCCGGGGGTGATTTCTTGCTTTCTGTCTCTCTGTCTTTCTCTGTCTTTCTGGTGAG
>NW_006159586.1:2384074-2389275 GCF_000334495.1 Tupaia belangeri chinensis
GCCCCCTAAAAAAAAACCCTCCAAAAAAAAAAAAAAAAAAACAAAAAAAAAACAAAAAAAAACAAAAACATACTATGATTCTCCACTCATTATCCACTTCTCCCCAAAAGTGTGAATCCATTCCCTGTACACACACACACATTCACTCATTCATTCTTTCATTCACCCATCTAGCAAATATTTATTTAGTATCCACTACATGCTAGGCACTGTTCTAGGCACTGAGCTACATCAGAAACAAATATCCCACTTGGACCTTTATATTTTAGTAAAAGAAGACAAATGAATAAGAAATCTGCCAAGTAGTGATTAGTAATATAGAGACAAAATAAGTAGACAATGAAAACATGAAAAAATAGTACATCTGGTGTTCCTCTCTCTCTCTCTCTCTCTCTCTCTGTGTGTGTGTGTGTGTGTGTGTGTGTGTGTGTGGATAGCGCACGCAGAGGGAGAAAGAGTGGGCGGAAGGGAGAAGTGGGAATTAGAGATGAATATGCCATGTAAGTAGATGTGTATAACTTTGGTGGTCAGAACTGGGAGGGAACTGTTCTGGCTGTTGGAAGAACACAGAGTCCAAGACCTATTTTATTTTACTTTATGATTCATTGTTCTGGCTTTGTCTGGACTGGGGCAGAGAGAGTCTAGACGAGGTGCTCAGTGACAGATGACCCACTTGTGAGAAGCAGGATGAGAAAGTGAGCAGGGAATTGTACCTAGCAGGGCCCCTCTCCTTTCAGCATTTGGTTAAACCTGAAATGAGGATAGAGCGACACTTCCCAGGAGTCCTGTGACATTCCTGTCTCCTGTTCTCAGAATCAGTTTCTCCCTGAAAGAATGTTGACCTGGAATCTTTACAGATTCGGTTGCCACTGTTCTTTCCAGGAGGTGAGGGAGTGGCCCTTCTCTCTACCCCGGCCCTGTCCAGGTTTCAGCTCATCTGGGCTCTCCTGGGTTATACTGTACCTGCAGAACCTGCCTCAGATTCTGGGGAATATAACTTAAGACAACTTCAGGACACGGAGAATCCTCCATAGATGGTAGCTATGGTCATCAAGCATTTTGAGTTTCAGTCTCCTCACCTGTAAAACAGGGGTTATAGCACAACTTTGTAAGATGGACTATGAGGACTAGAAGTTGCTCGTGGTCATTGATATAGTCCATATAGAAATGTTTATTGTGTGCCAGAAACCATTCATGCTTGGTTTCATTTGTCTTAACAAACTCCATACATACTAATATTATACCCATTTTACAGGTGAAAACCATGAACAGAGACAGTCAAAAGAGATTGTCAAAGTCACACAGCTAGTAAGTTGTAGAGTCAGGACTCAAAATGAAATCAGTCTCCAAAGCTAGTGTGCTTAATTAATGCTTATCAAGTACCTCAGTCAGAATAGGATTGTTAATTAGCTAACTGCTAAGAAACGGATCATTGGCACCAACAGTTGGTGTAATGGCTGTGTCTCTGTAGTCCCATGTAGTCGACCACAGTTCGAGTTCCAGACTCGGTGGCCTAAACTCACACCGGGTGCGTGTGCATGTATGCCTAAGATCCCGAGAGGAGAAGGGAAGAAAGAAAGAAAGAAAGAAAGAAAGAAAGAAAGAAAGAAAGAAAGAAAGAAAGAAAGAAAGAAAGAAAGAAAGAAAGAAAGAAAGAAAGAGAAAGAAAGAGAAAGAAAGAAAGAAAGAAAGAAAGAAAGAAAGAAAGAGAGAGAAAGAAAGAAAGAAAGAAAGAAAGAAAGAAAGAAAGAAAGAAAGAAAGAAAGAAAGAAAGAAAGAAAAAGAAAGGAAGGAAGGAAACAGATCTTCCTAAAACTTAGTGGTTTAAGACAACCCCCTGTTTACAGATACTCCTCAACTTACGCATCCTAATAGACCCATTGTAAACTGAAAATGTAAGTTGGCTGGTTCCCTAGCACAGTAGTTAGGTATTATGCTTTGGGAACTAGATGTCACATGGTCAACCACAGTTCAAATCCCAGCTCAGGCAGCTCAAGGAACACATCTGGTGTGTATGCATGCATGCATGCTTAAAATCCCAGTGGGATGAAGAAATGGAGGGAGGAAGATTGCATCTAGGATGGGGTGAACTTGCCCCATTGAAGAGGGCTTCCTCTGTCTCATTGGGCACACATACTCTCTAACAATTAAAAAAAAGAAAGAAAACATAATAAAAAATGCATTTCAGGGGCCAGGAGGTGGCATGGTGGTTAAGGCTCTGGACTCCCACATGGTCGACTACCCATGGCGGTCCCAGACCTGGCAGCCTACTTTTTCACTTCCCCTTTCTCTTTCTCTCCCTGATCAAATTAAAAAATAATAAATAAATAAATATTTTAAAAATCCATATAATACACTTAACCTACTGAACATTGAACATCACAGCTTAGCCTAGCCTGCCTTAAATGTGCTCAATACTTGCATCAGTCTATAATTAGGCCAAAATAATCTATCACAAGCTTATTTAATAATAAAATGTTGAATACTATACACAGATGAGAGTTGTGCAGACACGATCAGATGCAAATGCACAAAACTCAATGTTGAAAAAATACCGGCCACACAGTACATTGTAGAGTATTATTAGTGTTTCCCCCTCGTAATCGCACGGCTAACTGGGAGCGTGGTTGTGACCACTGCCCAGCATCACCACAGATTGCTACTGCGTACTCCTACCCCGAGAAAAGACCAAAATTCAAAGTTCAGTTTCTATTGAATGTATTTTGCTTTTACAAGGTTATAAAGTCAAAAACTTGTAAGCCCAACCCTTGTAAGTCAGAGACTACATTTTGCTCACAATTCTGAGGCCAGTAACTTAGGCAGAGCTCAACTTGATGGTTCTTTCTGGTTTTTGTTTTTGTTTTTTTTTTTTCTGGGGTTCCTCATGCATCTGTGGCAGGCTGGCTTAAGTGGCTATGCTTCTGTGAATGGACTAGCTCCGTTCTGAAGTGCTTCAATTCTCCTTTGCATGCCATCTCATCCTCCAGAAGACCAACCTGGGTTTTTTCTGATGGCAGTGACCCAAGCTGAGAACTTTTGCCATATTCTCGGCCCAAAGTAAGTCATAAGTCAGTCCAGAGTCAAGAAGTGGGGAAGTAGACTCCACTTCTTGTTAGGAGTTGCTGCGAAAGACACATCCCAGGGCTGAGCTACAGGGAAGCTGTTGAGGGAGGCGTCATTGCAATCTATCTACCACAAAAGGCATTCAATAAATAGCAAATAGTATTACTACTAGATATTTTGGACAATTTTCATGAGACATGCCCAAGTCATTACCCTACTATCACTAAGTTCCCTAGAGAGTTTCTTGTAATAATTAGAACTGTTACAGCTGTTAGAGAGTAGAGCATCACTCATCAGGAGTTCTCTCCGACTTTGGCTTTTATTTCTCTGGGACAGTATCCTTCTCCCGCATCTCCGCGAGGTGACAAAGGCCACCACCAGCAACTCCAGGTTTCCATTCTTCCCCTGCAGCCCTCCTGGCTGGAAGAGGATATTTGTATCTTAGCATCTCATGGGAAGCCCTGCCTGTCTTTTCTCACTTCCTCAGAGAAACCCCTCCTACTTCCCTGGATCCCCAGAATTGATCTGAAATTTAAGCTAAAATGCACTTACCAGATCTTAAGTAGCTTTTATGTGTTATAAGGTTCAAAGGTGCTTCTTTGAACTGAGGCAATATCGCCTTTAAATGCTAATTGTGAAAGCCTACATGAGAATATTGTGAAAGGATCAACACGAAAACTCTTCAGATCAGAAAGTGCAAGGAACAAAACACAGACAGAACAGGATAGACAGGAAATCGATAAGAAGAGAAGGAGGCCTCCTACATACCAGAATATAGTAGAGGCTCCACTCCTGGTCTAGGGAACATCCTAGAAGAAGCCTGTGCAGAGAGCTAAAGAGAGGACAATTCCTGGCTTCTGCCCTAGAGATTACTTTTATTTATAATTTTTTTTAAAAAAAGATTTTTACTATACAGCACATGTGCTCTCCAGAGAGACAGAGATACAGAAAGCGAGAAATCGCTACCCAGGAGGAAAGGCCATGCTACAATCCCTTCTCCTCCATTCTCCTCTTGGGATTTTGGGCACGCACACATGCACAGGCACCCAGCATGAGGTTTAAGCCACGAGGTCTGGGACTCGAACCACAGTTGACTACGTGGAAGTCCAGCGATGTAACTGGACTTTTTTTTTTTAATGAGAGAGAGAGTGTGAGAGAGAGATTTTTCATAGGGTCTCACCATTTTGCTCTCCTCCTGCCCAGCTTCCCAGTCAGCCAGGGTCACAGGCAGGTGCACCACCGCGTAGACCTGTTTGGTTTGGCAGGGAAACAAGTTTAACCCTTCGGTGCAGCGTCAGTCACTGCACAGCAGCGTCCTCCTGCTCGTGTCACTGCAGCTGGGCCTGTTCCTACCTTTAACCTTGTTCATCCCGTAGCTCTGACTCACAGTGACCTGTGTTCAAATCCCTGGACTGGGAGTGTGATCTTGGCAGCGTGCACACAATTTATTGTCTAGCCAGGACACTTCTGAAAGTGAAAGGGGATGTTATTAATAGCTTCGAGTAAGGAACAGATAATGAGAGTCTCTAGAATTTCATTATTGTATGGTTGTTCTTTTCATATGAAAAATAATAAACTTACATTTTGTTAGTGTTTTTTTTAATTAAAACGTATTTGTTTACGTTCATTCACTGTACATCATTACAGCATAGAAAATGAGATTTTCCTTCCAGAGTACACTGTATATTGTCTCAATCAAGCATATCAACATACATGTTATTATCAACAAATAATTTTCCATTTCTTGTTTCCTGTATGTTTTGCTTTTTTCCCCCCATCCTTGATTTCCTATCTCTTACCCTCTGCCATCTCTCACTCTCCTCCCACACTGTCTCTGGTATCTATGTTTACTTTCTATACTGTTTCCCCCCTCCCATTTTTTATTGAATTACTAAAGATCTTAGTTAATTTAAATATTTTCATAGCAAACATGGCTGATATATACATTTCCAAGAATACAAGTCTAAATTTAGGCATCCTATAAAGTAGCACCTAGCTGGGGCTATATATCTTACTACGGTCATTGAATGGATTTTTTTTCTGAAACTTTTTTTTGTAACTTAATTTACATTCTTGCCCTAAGCATCATCACAGCATACAAAATGTGATTTCCCATCCAGAATATACTGCATAGTGAC
>NW_006159586.1:2389480-2389987 GCF_000334495.1 Tupaia belangeri chinensis
TGGTAGGTGCATGAACCTATCAGTCTCATGTACTTTATCTTCTGTTCTGGTTCCATTTTTCCTATTAAATTCTGGGATATAATATTCAACTCCAGACTTGTCCCTACGATTAAGCTGGCCACTTTCTTAGTTTTTGAACTCTTCTTTCTGTATGTCTGTATTTAATTTTCCTGATATAGCACACCCTTGAGGACTTCTTAGAGATCTGGTCTGGTGCTGGTAAATTCTTTCAGGTTTTGTTTATCTGAGAATGTTCTTGTCTTTTCTTGCCACATGAAAGATAATCTTGCTGGGTACAGTATTCTTGGCTGAAATTGCTTTTCTCTTAACACTTTGAATATATTTTCCCATTCTTTCCTCGCTTGCATTGTTTCCGATGAGAGATCTGCTGTTAGCCTGATGGGATGTCCTTTGTAGGTAACTTGATGTTTTTCCCTTGCCAATCTTAGGATCTTGTCTTTGTCTACGGTTTTGGTCAACCTGGCTATAATGTGTCTTGGAGAAGAT
>NW_006159586.1:2390234-2414247 GCF_000334495.1 Tupaia belangeri chinensis
TATATATATATATATATATGTGTGTGTGTGTGTGTGTGTGTGTGTGCGCGCGCACGCGCGCACACACACACACACACAAGAACATGACATGTAAGTTTATGTGAGTATTTGTGCTGGATACTTTGAATTTAAGAAATCATTTGTGCTATCTTTGTTTTACCATCTTTGACAGATATTGTACAGTGAATAAGCAAGATCAGTAGTGAAATACAGATCTAAAGCACATTTAAAATATAGATATAATTGGCCCACTTTGTCCTCGAGTTTCACAACAGTGCAGTTGTGGTGTGTTTTTACTGTTTGATTCTTCAACATATTTTGATGGTGGGTTTGGCATGATAACAGGCAACTTGTTCACAAACACAAATCTTCCAAGAGTATTCTAAGTATTGTAGTAATGCACTAAAACCACTAACATAACTTTCCAAAATCACAACAGTATACATACTCTTTTCCACAACAACAACAAAAAATGTTATTATTATCACTGATAGCATATGGCTTCTTTGTATTCTTTTTATTTTCATAGAAGAATTCAATTATGAACCAGATTATATAACTAGTGAATCAGTATAAAGTAAACTCGTCCAAATACTCCTAATGTGATTGATTCTTTATAGATACTAGAAAATGTACACCATCAACTTGCATGACAAAAAGTCCCAATGCCTAAGAGGCTTAACACTCATATCTCAGTCATGGCTGCATGACCAGGAAAATGAACATCATGATGGACTGCTGTATTCTTCACATTGTGCTCATGGACAAAGTCAGTGTAGTTTCTATGTGCAGTCTGGGGTGGGGGCAAGGCCCTTGTGTTCCACTGGTTTCCACCACATTGACAGCCGTCACTGGCAGCAGAGAGCCATTTCCTGTCATGCTGGTCTGTTTCATGCTGACTCCGCAGGAGATTCTCTATCTCCACCAGCATGGGACCAGAGGATGTGGAAGAAATCACAGGCTGAGTGGGTCGCACATCCCAAGCCTGTTGGAGGCCATTATTCTGAGTTGAAACATTATTTTGAACACGAAGTGCTTCAGGTTTTGTTGTACTTGCTTTCATTTGGAGGATTCTTCGAGAATACCGTTTGCTGGGCCTTCTTTCAAAGGATGTAGATCTTCTGGCTTTGTTAGTTTTTGTGGGCCGATACTCAGTTTTCCCACTGTATCTAAATCGTGATCCTAGTCGAATAAATCCTGATTGATGAGAACTCTTTTGAACAGGGCCTCGGAGATGGAAAAAGGCATGATGCTCCACAGCACATTTCCACAAATGTTTGCATGCTTTTGGATGATCCAGTCTAAAGACAAATGTATGCTCTTGTTCTTTGCCCTGATCATCATCTTCTACAACCACCAGGGTTAATTTACTCTTCTTAAAATCCAATTTGGTTATCTTCGGCCAAAAAAAATAAGCCAATTTTAGTCTCTCCTTCAAAAACAAGGACTCCTGTTGGAGTTAGTCCCAAGCTATAGTCATTCCCGTCTCTAGCTTTGACCACGTGCATATCAACTCCATACATTTCTAGCCATTTGGCTTTATTCAGATAATTGGTTTCAGCTTGTGCTGGTGTCTGACCTCTGTATTCCTTCCATTTTTCAAAAATAGCCAGTTCCATCTCTTCAGTGTGAATGGGAGCAAACCTGAACTCAGAGACAAGCTCACGGCTATGTTCAGCAAGATCATAATCTCCAAGTTCAGCTTGTAGATTATAGGCTGCCAATTGCACTGCTATATCAAAAGAACATTCTAATTTTCCACTGAGAATATCTTGTCTTAACTTCCATCTCAGTTAGCTTAGCCATTATGAATGTTCTAAATTCTTTATCAGACATTTCCAAGATTTGCGTTGAACTGCTTGTGGATGAAGAGGAGTTATTCTTTTCCCTTGGAGGAGAGGTATTTTCTTGCTTTCCCATATTTCTTGTGGTCCTGCGGTGATTTCTTGTCATCTGATGGATGGTGTGTTTCTTTCGAATTCTTAAAGTTCAATCGCACTAGCTTTGTTTGCTGGAGGCTGAATTATCAGTAGAAAATCTCCATTTCTCCTGTCCCCTGAAATGACTAGTTTGCAGCTAAACTTACATTTTAAACATGTATAATAGTGTCTAGTTACACTAAAAATAGTAGGTGTTCAGCACTCAGTGTTAGACAGTACTTAGTTCTTCATCCACATTTTTGCAGATGCAGTAACTGAGGCTCGGAGAAGTGAATTAACTTTACTAACATCTTGGGGACAATGTGTTCAGTCTTCCTGTGAGCACATTGTAATGAGACTGTGAAGAACCATCAGCACTTGAGCATCCAAATGAGTATCCTTGCTGGGAGCACTCCACTTGAAAAACCACACAGTTATCAGATAATGTTCATTTCTAAAAACATGGTTGAAATTATGCTTTTGGATTGTCCCGTGGCTCTCAAGGCACGCATTCTTGAGAGTCATTTTTATGATAGAAAGTTCTTATCCATAGAGGATAAATATATTTTTTAATAACCCAAAGTGACTTAGGATAAGATGAATCATCTAAAAATATCTTTTGACTTTTGGCTTCCAGATAGAACGTGGAAAGCTGAAGCGTGTCATTCCTGCCCTAATAACAAGAAAAGGAAAATAAATCTACAAAGTATAACTTTTATATATTTTTTAGAGTTTTTTTTTTTTTTTGCATGTGTGCTCACCAGAGAGAGAGAGACAGAGACAGTGAAAGGGGAAGTGAGAAATCACGCCCCAGGGGAGATGGCCATGCTGCAATCCTTTTTTCCTTCATTCTCCTCCCAGGATCTTGTGCATGCACACATGTCTGGCATGAGTTTCAAGCCACCAAGTTTGGGACTCAAACAATAGTCAGCCAGGTGGGAATCAAGCGACTTAACTGCTATGCCATCTGCTGGCCTCAAAGTATAACTTTTCTTGAGCCAGTCTAAAAACTGATTCACAGGGCAACCAAATAGTGTGAAAGCTAAGAAGAGACAGCCTTCTCCATACACAGACAGGAAGTGAGCACTGGTTCACCTAGAAGAGAGCACAAGAGGAAGACGGGGCAGCATGCCATCAGTAAGCAGCTGCAAAGTTTGAAAACTCGTAGAGGCCAAGAGTGGGTTATCATGAGACCATAGAAACCCTAGGAACTGCAAACAGGGAGCTCCTACCACAAAGCAGCTCTTTTCCATGGCCCTCCACTAGACACCTCTGAAAAAGATTCAGGGTAGGGTGAGAATCCAGAGAAAGCCTTCTCCCATTGTTAAGGCTTGAGCGAGGGGAATGGGCATAGCCGTGGGAAAAGCAAAAAACCACCCATACCCTCCTTCCTTATGAAAAGCTTTAAGCCACTCAATAGCCCTAGAGCATAGGTGATGACTCGTTGCAATTGGAGGAAGGAACAACAAAGAAATCCCTGCTCCCAAAGGGAAAGGAGCAGTACTCTCTCCTGGGCCCACACCATTAGGTCTCCTTTTACTGGATAAAAGTCAGGATCATTGAGGAAATCCCACTCCCAAGACATACAGAGACCCAGTGCCTGTTTAGAGCTGAGGCTGAGTCAGAACAACAGAGGACCCCATTCCCATGCTTCCACACCCACCACCAGGCTAGCAAGCACCAAGTAACAAGAGGAACAAAACAGGAGCCACCAGCAGAGCAACAAAAGACAAGGAAGGGATTCTGTGTGTGGACAGGCACACAGGGAAGACTGAAAGCTGAGGGCAAAGAAGGAACATGGAAAAAAATTCCTTCTGGAATTCCAGTCCCTCACCCTAAGTATATGGTGATGCTGAAAAATCTTAAAGATAGTGCTACACAGAAAGTAACCATAGCGGGGGCCAGCAGTTGGTGCAATCGGCTATCGCTGGACTCCGATGTAGTCAACTGTGGTTCGAGTCCCAGACCAGTGGCTTAAAATCACACCAGTCCCATGTGCATGCATGCCCAAAATCCCAAGAGGAGAATGGAGGAGAAGGGGCATGGTCATCCCCCTGGGGGTGATTTCTCACTTTCTGTCTCTCTCTTTTGTTTGTGAGGGGGACCTGTGCCCAAAAAAAAAAAAAAAAAAAAAAGAAAGAAAGAAATAACCATAGCAATAACGAAATCCAAGCCCAGCTCAACTCTCTCTTTTTTTTTTTTAAAGAGGTTTCTGCTATAGGGCACGTGAGCTCGCCAGAGAGACAGAAAGCAAGAAATCACTCCCCAGGAGGGATGGCCAAGCCACAATCCCTTCTTCTCCATTCTCTTCTCAGGATCTTGAGCACACATGCACACCAGACAGGCATGAGTTTAAGCCACTGGTCTGGGACTCGAACCTCAGTTGACTACATGGGAGTCCAGCGGCATAGCCACTGCACCAACTGCTGGTCCCTCAACTCTTGATTAGATTGATTTAATGTCCCATATTAAAGGCCTGGAAGCAGAGTATTGCCCATCTCCAGGCAAGAATATGATTAACTTCAGTCTCCACTTTCTTATAAAGGTTGTTTTCAATTTAAACAAAAAATGGTAAGATGCACAAAAAGGCAAGAAAAAGGCAAGCCATTGTAAAGAAACAAAGCAATCAATAGAACCATAAACGGAGGAGACAGATTTTGGAACTATCAGAAGGTAAAACTTAAATTATTGGAACTAATATGTTAAAGGTTCTATTAGAAAATATGAGTGCCAGTTGTTAATAGATGGAGCATTTTATCAAAGAGATGAAAATTTTTTAAATCAAATGGAAATATTAGAAATAAAAACAATGAATTTGTTTAAGCAGGAGAAAGTTGTAAAGAGGTTATATTCATCCTAACAACAAGAAAAGACTGGATAACTTAAAACAATTATAACTTAAAAAAAAAAAGATATGTGACGTCACAAGAAAACCAACTTCCATGATATTCAAGGAAAGATAGGATTTTCCAAGAAGAGACAGGATTTAAGCACTGATTTACCTCAAGTAGGGCAAGGGTGAAAGACAAGGCTTTCATAAACTAGGGTAAAAAGAAATTCAGCTGAATTTTTAAACAAGCTGCTAAATATCAAGGGTAGGATAGCATGAAAGTAATGTAATGGGAGTCATGGACATGGGAAGGTTGCACACAATAAAAGAAGAATTAACACTACTGAACAAAGACAAAAATGATCAGCAGAACCAACTTCGATGCTGGCCTAGATGTTGGCAATTATCATTTAGGGAATAGCGAATGACTAGGATTAGCATGTTAAAGTATCCAATGGAGAAACTGGAAAATGTGCATGAATAGATGAGCTATTTAGAAACTATGAGAAAGAATACAGTGGAAATGGAAATGCTAGAAATAAAAAGCATAGTTAAGGAGAATAAGAATGCCTTTGATGGGCTTACAAGTAAACTCTACATTGCTGATGAAAAAATAAATAAATTTGCCAATAGGTCAAAAAATATTACCTAAATTGAAATAACTGGAGAAAAAAAGTGAAAAGTTAGGAGAAGAAAAAACATAACAGGACAGAATGCTACAGCTATCAGCAATACCAATCAGTCCAACATAGTCTAATTAGAAGCCAAAAGGAGAAAGGAAAAATAAAGGGAGGGTAGAGACACACTTGTAAAAGTAATGGCTAAAAATATTTCCCAATCAATATGACACCAAACCGCAAGTCCAAGAAACTCTGAGAATACCAAGCAAGATACATTCCACCGACATCCCCAATCAACATCCCCAATCCTCACTAAAAAAAGCCTAGATAAATGTATTCTAATTTTTGAAAAGCAAACATAAGAAAATTTTAAATATAGTCAAAGAAGAAAGACACATTACATACAAGATGAAGATAAGAAAAACAGCAGATTTCTCTCCAGAAATTATCAAGGCATAACACAATAGAATGACATTTTTAGCAGGCTGATGGGGATGAAAGGAGGCAGCCACTAAATGTATACCCAGCAAAAACATTATGCAAAAATTAAGGAGAATGCATTTTTTCAGACAAATAAAAGCTGAAAGAATTTATTACTAGCAGATAAGCACTAAACAATGTAAAAAGAAGATCTATAAAACTAGGAATTTGACAGCAGATAAAATGTGGGTTTACACAAAGAAAGATACATGGAAATGCTTAAGCTAAATGTAATATTCACTTTTTTTCTTCTTTTTTAAAATCACTCTAAAAGAGAACAGCTGGGCCAGCAGATGGTATGAAAGCTAAGGTGACTGGTTCTCACACGGCCAACACTGCAGTTTGAGTCCTAGATCCAGCAGCTTGAAAAACACACTGGCACATGTGTGTGTGCGCCCAAAATAATGAGAGAAGAATGGAAGAGAAAGGACTGGGATGTGGCCATCCTCCTGAGGAGGTCATTTCTCACTTTTCCTCTTGCTTTCTCTGGTGAGCATACATACCCTGTAGCAAACTGAAAAATAAAATTAAAAATTTTAAAAATAAAGATTAAGAATAGTGTGAGGCAAATACAGCAGCATTACATCATGTGTTTCTAGTGTATGTAAAAAATAAATGACAATAAAATACAAAGCGTGCAGAGAAGAATTGAACATATACTTGAGTAAACTTCTTACACTACATGTGAAGTAATACAATGTTATTTGAACTTAGATGGATTACCAAAGGCATATTGATAAATAAAATGACTTAATTAAGGTTGTGTAAACTCCAAAGCGACCATTAAACAAAGTAAGAGTTTTTAAAGCTGAATAAAATTAGCCAATTAAGATCAATGTGAATAATACAAAACAACTTATAAAAGAGAAAGAAGACATAAAAAGGCAGCAAGAAAAAAATGGAATAAATAGATAACTAACAAAATAGCAGATTTTTTTGAGAGAGATTTTTTGCTATTGGGTGCATGTGCTCGCTGGAGAGACAGAGACAGAGAAAATGAAAAGTCATTCCCCCTTGGGGGATGGCCACACTACAATCCCTTCTCCATTCTCCTCTCAGGATTTTAGGCACACACACACACACACACACACACACACACACACAGTGAATTTTAAGCTGCCAAGTCTAGGACTCAGACTGCAGGTGACCACATGGGAGTCCAGCGCCTTAATCATCATGCCACTTGCTGGTCCCACAAATATGGCAGATTTTAATTCAAACATATAAATAGCTTAATTAAATGCAAATAATCTATTCTTACCAGAGAGATTACCCTAGTATGATACAGTAAGAATGGCATACTACAACTGTGGTATTCTTGGCCAAAAAACGCATATCCACAATCTATCTATGAGAAAACATCAGACAAACCCAAACTAAGGCATAATCTACAAAATAACTATTACTCTTCAAAAGCGTCAAGATCATGAAAGACAGGGAAGAACTGAGAAACTGTCAAGGGTTAGAAGAAACCAAGCAATCAGGGACCAGCAGGTGGCATGGTGGTTGAGGAGCTGGACTCCCATATGGCTGACCATGGTTCTAGTCCCAGACCTGGCAGTTTGCTTTCTCACCTTCTCTCTGTATTACTCTATGTCCTCTAGCAAATTTAAAAAATAATAACACTAAATTAGGGAAAGTGGCATGGTGGTTGGGGGTGTTGGATTCCTACATGGCTGACTACAGGTCAAGTGCTGAACCTCGTGCCTTGCTTTCTTGTTTTCCCTTTTTCTCTCTCTGTTCAAATTTTAAAAATAATAAGAATGAATAAATTAAATAAATAAATTTTTTAAAAAAAGAGGTTTTAAAAAAATAAATTAAATAAATTAATTTTTTTTGAAAAGTAGAAACCAAGCCACCAATGTAACTAAACACAATGCGGAATCCTGGATTGGATTCTGAAATAAAAAGAAACATTAGAGAAAAAAATTAGTGAAATCTGAATAAAGTCTGTAATTTAGTGCACTTCTTGGTTTTGAGCATCATACTGACATTTTGCAAGATATTAAGAAGAATCTGGGTGAAAGGTATATGAAAACTCTCTGTACTAGTTTTGCAACTGTTCTGTAAATATAAAAGTTTCCAAATAAAATGTTAAAAAGAAGCTAATTAGATTAAATGATAAAGTAGATCTGACTATAAGCTGTTTAGAAGAAATCCATTTTAACAAAAATACATAGATAAGTTTTTTTTAAAAAAAAGAGTAGAAAATACAGACCAGGCAGACACTAATTAGTAGGTGGAGTATCTATAATAATATCTGAGAAAATAGACTTCAGACGAGTATTGGGAATAAAGAGGGACATTAAATATTAATTGAGCTAACATTTCAACCAGAAGATAGAACATTCCTAAATGTATATACCCTAACAATAGAGGTTCCAAATATTGAAACAAAAACTGATCAAACTGGAAGGAGAAATAAGCACTAACAGAACAAGCAGAAAGAAGATCATTGAAGATTTATCAGGCTTTAGCAATACTATTAAACATCTTGACCTAATTGAATTTATAGAAAATTCGAAGCGATGACATCAGAATATAAATCCTTTATACCTGAATTATTCACTAAGATATTCTG
This sequence comes from Tupaia belangeri chinensis, assembly GCF_000334495.1. Taxonomy (NCBI): domain Eukaryota; kingdom Metazoa; phylum Chordata; class Mammalia; order Scandentia; family Tupaiidae; genus Tupaia; species Tupaia belangeri. The sequence continues at coordinate 2,398,665 of NW_006159586.1, forward strand.
TAAAGCAAGTTTTTCAGCTATTTTAAAATAATTGATATGGGACCAGCAGGTGGCATGGTGGTTAAGGCGCTGGACACTCCCACATGGCCGACCAGGGTTCGAGTCCTGAATCCGGTGGCTTGCTTTCTCTCTTCTTTTCTCTCTCACTCTCACCCTCTGTCTCTCTCTGGTCAAATTAAGAAATAAATGAATGAATAAATAAATAAATTAAACAAATAATTAGTTTTTTAAAAAATAAAATAAAATAATTGATATCACAGAAAGCATGATGTAACATAATATTATACTAAAAACAGATAACAGGAAAATATCTGGACTGTACTCAAACATCTGATAATTATGTATCATACCAAACATTTAAGGAAAATATAAAGCCAATTCTACCCCAAATTTTTCAAAATATAAGATAGCAGAAATTGCTTCTCAGCTCATTTTAAAATTACCCTGATAGCAAATCCAGAAAAAGATATTACAAGAAAAGACAAATATCCCTCATGAACAAGTTGGGAAAATTATCAGCAAAATAGTAGTAAGTCAAACCCAACAATATATAAAAAGGATAATATATTCTGAGAAGGCAAAGTTGATGAAAAATGCATATTAGGAAAAACAAACTACACATGAATTTGAAATTTTTGCACCCAAATAATCTCATATTAACTTGTTAAAAAATGTCTGAATAGAATCAGTTTGAGTCACTAAGAAGACTAAGACATCAGTTTGAAAAGCAACATAAACTCTTCTAAAATTGAAACAGAAACAGACGTCAAATTCATGATGAAGCTTGAGAGGAAGAATGGTGAAATCATGGATGCTCTTCAAGTTTACGGGGACAGTATCCCAAAGAAATGAGCAGTTCACAATGGATAACTTGTTTTAAGAAAGACAAGACAATGTTGAAGAGGACGCTCTCCATGGCAGATCATCCACATCAATTTGCAAGGAAAAAAAAATCGATCTTGGTCGTGTCCTAATGGAAGAGGACCAAGCAGTAAATACAATAGCCAACAACACAGACATCTCAATGGGTTCAGCTTACAAAATTCTGACTGAGGGACCAGCAGATAGCGTAATGGGTACGTCGCTGGACTCCCACATAGTTAACTGTGGTTCAGGTTCTGGACCCAGTGACTTCAAACTCATGCTGAGCATGTGTGTGCATGCTCAAAATCCTGAGAGGAAAATGAAGCAGAGGGATTACTGTGTGACTATCTCCCCAGGGGATAATTCCTCACTTTCTATCTCTCTGTCTCTATCTCTCTCTTTCTCTCCAGTGAGCGCACACACCCTATAGCAAAAATCTGTTTTTTAAAAAAAATTCTGATTGAGGGACCAGCAATTAGTGTAATGGCATGTTGCTGGACTCCCATGTAGTCGACCATGATTCGAGTTCTGGACCCCGTGGCTTAAACTCACTCTGGGTACATGTGAGTGTGTGCCCAAGATCCTGAGAGGAGAATGGAGGAAAAGGGATTGCGGAGTGGCCACACTCCCTGGGGGGACAGAAAGCAATTTTCTGTCTCTCTGTCTCTCTCTGTCTTTCTGGTGAGCGCATGCACTGTATAGCAAAAACCTCTCCAAAAAAAAAATTCTGATTGAAAATTAAATTTGGGCTAAATTTTGCCTAGTGGATACCAAACCTATACCCCATCAACTGCTGGCAAGAATAGAGCTTTCAATGGAAACTTTAAACAAGTGAGTCAAAACCCTGAAACTTTTTTGTTTCCAAAGAATTCTAACAGTAGATGAAAGATGGCTTCACCAGTATGATCCTGATGACAAAGCACAATCAAAGCAGTAACTATCAAGAGGTGGGAGTGGCACAGGGAAAGCAAAAGTAGACCCGTCAAGAGCAAAGGTCATAGCAAGAGTTTATTAAAATGCTCAAGGCGGGCCCAGAAGATGGCATGGTGGTTAAAGTGCTGGACACTCCCACATGGCTGACCATGGTTCGAGTCCCAGACCTGGTGGCTTGCTTTCTCACTTTCTCTCTCTCTCTCTCTCTCTCTCTCTCTCTCTCTCTCTCTTTCTCTCTTTGATAAAATTTTTAAAAATGAATGAATAAACAAACAAAAAATGTTCAAGGCATCTTGGTTGTCAACTCTCTGGAGGGCCAAAGAACAATAACATCTGCTTATTATGAGAGTGTGGTTAGCTGAAACTTCTCCAGATAGTCCTCCACTACCACAATGTTCATTTCTCTGACCAAACAAAGCCAGTTATGGGAGAGTTTGGATGGAAAATCATTAGGCATCCACCCTACAGTCCTGACTTGATTCCTTCTGACTTCTCTTTGTTCCCTAATCTTAAAAAGAAAAACAAAAGCAAGCAAACAAACAAAAACTTCAAAGAGCACCTATTTTTCTTCATTTAACAATGAAGAAAAAGACTGTATTGATATGCATTGATATGGGTAAATTCCCAGGACCCTCAGTTCTTTAGGGATGAACTAAATGGCTGGTATCACCACTTAAAAAAAATGTCTTGAACTTGTTGGAGGTTATGGTGAAAAATAAAGATTCATTTTTAAAAATCTTTTAATTCTATTTCTAATTAATTCTATTTCCTCATGAATATGCATGCGTGTATAGATTTATTATAGAAATTGGTTTACACAGTTATGGCCCCGAAATCCTACAGTCTTCCATTTGCAAGCTGGAGAACCAGGAAGGCTGAAAGAGTCATTCATTTCAAGTGCAAAGCCTGAGGACCAGGAGCTCCAACGTCTGAGGACAAGACAGGATGGATGTCCCAGCTCAAATAGGACACAAATTTTCCTTTCCTCTTCCTTTTTGTTCTACTCGGGCCCTCAACAGGTTGGATGATGCCCACGTACATTGGTGAGGGCAATCTTCTTTACACTGTCTGCTGAGTCAACTATTAATCATTTTTAGATTCATCCTCATGGACACTCCCAGAAATATTTTCTAACTGTCTGGTTATCCTTTAGCCTAGCCAAGTTGACATCTATAATGAACTGTCACAGGTAGATGTATGTTTAACTCACACACGCAAAAAAAGGCGCACTATGTTTTTTTTTTTTACAATTGTAGTTTCCTGTCATCAATGTATGGAAATTCCAGTTACCCTGTGTCGTCACCAAAACAACGTGCTGACAATTAGGATGAGAACATAATTATACTCATTGTGATTTTATTTTGCATCGCTCTGATGGTTAATAATGTGTTTTTCTTGTGCTCATTGCCTATTCACATATTTTCATTTGTGAAATATCTGTTAATAACAGATTACTTGCTTTCCATTGAGTTATAGGCTTTTTATTATTGAGTTGTGGTGGCTCTTTGTATATCCTGGATACAAGTATTTTTCTTTCGTTTTGAGAATATTTTCTGAAATATTTACAAATACTTTATTTTTGTTTTCAATTTTGATAACATCTAACTTATCCATTTTTCTTTTAATGTTTATTGCTTTCTGTCTTCTACTTTAGTCATTTTTGTCTATCTATAATAAAAATAATCTCCATTTTTTTTATAGAAGTTCTACAGTTTTAGCTACCCTGTTTAGGTCTATGATTTACCTTGAATTAATTCTCACTTATGGTGTGAGGCAGGGGCTATAGTTGAATTTTTTTTCTCTCTCATATGCATGGCCTGTTGTTCCAGTATCATTTGTTGAAAAAATTTCCCTTTCCTCCATAGAATTGTCTCGGTGTCTTAGTTGAGAATCAGTAAACCATATAGGTATGGATATATTTCTGAAATCTACATTCTGTCCCATGGACTTTATTTGCCTATCTTTATGCGAACATCACACTGTTTTTCAGTATTACAGCTTTATAAGTAACTCTTGAAATAAGGTGGTTTAACATAATTCTTCTTTTCCAATATTATTTAGGCTATTTTAGGTTCTTTGTGCTTCCATATAATTTTAGGATAAGGATGTCAGTTTCAGGACCAGTGGATAGCATAATGGTTATGTTGCTGGACTTGCAACATAGTGGATCATGGACCCAGCTACTTAGAACTCATGCTGGACACGTGCATCCATGCCCAAGATCCTGAGAGGAGAATGGAGGAGAAGAGATTGTGGGTTGGCTATCCCCCCTGGGAGATGATTTCTCTTTCTCTATGTCTGCCTCTCTCTGTCTCTGGCAAGCACACAGACTCTATAACAAAAATCTCTTTAAAAAATAAAAAAAGAATGTCAATTTCTACAAAAAATCTTCTTGGGATTTTTTTTTTAAGATTTTTTTTACCATAAGGTCTGTACACTTGCTGGAGAAAGAGAGAGAGAGAGAGAGAGAGAGAGAGAGAGAAATCCCCTCCCAGGAGGGATGGCCATGCCATAATCCCTTCTATCCATTATCCTCTTGGGATTTTAGGCACACACACACACACACACGCCCAGTGTATGTTTCAAGTCACCAGGTCCAGACTTGTGGGATCCAGGCTTTAACCACCCAGCCACCTGAGGGCCTTTTGCTGGGATTTTGGTAATGAAGATGTTGAACCTATAGATAAGTTTGGGAAGGATGGATATATTAACAATATTGAGCATCTTAAAACATTTATATAGGTCTTCTTTAATACTTCTCAGCAATGTTACTTCATTTTCAGAATAGCAGCCTTTTATGCCTTTCACCATAAAGTTGGGAGTTAAAAACAAAAATGAATGATATTTAATCTTGAAATATAGTTTCTATTTTTACTAGGAGTAAATTCCAAATCAAATAAAGAAAATTTCTTTCATTCATTTTACCAACAAATGTTCAAATAACCCCTAAAGTAAGGCAATGTTAATTGCTACCAACCCAATAGACAGATCAGATTATTAGCCCCTGAAGATAGGAGTGATAGCAGAGGGTCTCTGATTGGGTCTGAACAACCCTTAACAGATTTTCATAGCCAGCTGGTACTTTCCTAAGAGCATTTTGAAAGACTTATTTTTCCTCCAAGCTGAGTTTTACTTGTCCTTCAAGACTCAGCTCAAGTGGCGCCTTGTCTGAGAAATCATCTCCAATGCCAACTTGCTGCCCATGCTGACCTAGTGACCTACTGCGGCTGTGTCTAACCTTGTCTTACCTTGCGGTTAGTCAGGCTGTGCTTATAGAGCACTGAGACCTAGTGACTTAAATGCACACAAGTTTACCCAATCACCTCAAAGACCATCTAGAGATAGGGGGCCGAGGCTAGCATGGAGTTTCCCACGGTCCTCAGAACCCATTCTCTTCTCTAACTACTCCAGTCTCCTCTCTGCATAACTTTCATCCTCAGTGTCACCTCATGATCCAAAACTGGCAGCTGGAAATGCAGCCTTTTCCGGTCTACATTCTCTACAGCAGAAGGAGCGGAAGGTAGCAAAGATGCGCCTCTCTTTAGCGGTCTTCCCAGCTGTCCTGTACAGATTGCACTTCCACTTCATCACATTGGCCAGAAACTGATCAGGGGACCATGCCTAGATAAAGAAGCCTGGGAGATGTCATCTTTACCCTGGGTAGCAGTGTTCCCAGCTAAGCATCTGGTTTCTGTCACCACTGAAGGAGAAAATGGATACAGATGGGCAACCAGTAGTTCCCACCAAACTGCCAATAATATACCACATTACAATCATCGGCCGTCTTTGTTACAAGAATGTGCACCTGAGTACCTGGTGCACCGAGTGTGACTGCAAACAGCTTTTAACTTTGGTATTAAGTACACAAGTGCACTAGCCCTAAGTGAATATCTTGATGAATTTTCCACACATATACACACCTGTAGAACCACCACCCAGATCATGAAGAAGACCATTTCTGGACGTTTCGTTTATGTCCCTTCCCAGTTAATGCCTCTTATAGGCATTCAATTCTGATTTCTCTCACCTCAATGACTTCTGCCTGTTGAAATTCAAGCAAAGGAAATCATAGGGCTCTTAACATTTTAGCTAAACCAGTTGATGATTTCTAGGAATCGCAACCATCCATTCCAGTTTTTCTGGGTGAGTCTTCACTTCAAATAAGGGGGTTGTTATAAAAACGTACTGTTAGGATACTGAGTTCCTAACAGACACACCCCAGCTCTGTCAACAACAGACTTTATATAGTCCAAGTCCCTTGGTTTACAACAACTTTCCACACTAATCTCATCTGTTCTCCTTTTCGAAAGAAATATGGCCTAAAATGCCACCTCCATTAGGACGTCTTCTGTTGCGGTGCTAGGTGTGCAGGACACTCCATGTGCATTTGACGGGGATAGTGGTGACAGTGGGACAGAAACAAAAGCTGGCAGCGGAGATGAACACACTCAAGGCTGGCCATCTGGAGCACCTGCAGCTGGCCCAGTGTGACGCTGCATGCCAGTCCAAACTGCTCAGCTGGGGACTCTCTGACTCTGCCACCCCCACCATTGGCAAGGAACCATTGCCCTACTCGCTGGCAGTCAGCGCTTTCTCTATTGGTCAGAAATAGAGACGTGGGCCCCAGATTTGTTAATCACACCCAGCAGGACGTGGCCAAAGCTTGGCAGAAAAGTAAGCCGCAGACAAAAGGCTGTCAGGCTGTGTCTGATGGGAAGGCAGCACTGCTCTGTGGCAGAAGCAGAGCATCTTCCCTTGCATAGGGAAACACCCCCGTTCTTCCTAGAAGTCTCCCCCAAAAGTTTGTCAGGCTTTGGCTACAACCAGAAAGTTGACTAGGACCAAGAGGAGGGAGGAGAGGGGCAGTGAGAAGAATGGAGAGGATCCCCCGCCATGAGGGTGCAATCACTCCTGTGGACACCTGAGGATGGTGGTATTGTAACTGGGTGCTGTCTGCCCTCTGCCCCGCAGCTCTAGGTACAGGAGAATGCACTGACAGACTCCCTGGAGAACGGAGTTCAAGCCCCGCTCCAACATGAGGTGTTCCAGGCTATCGTTGAGAGGCTGCTTGCCCACGACCCCAGGCTGGATCTTCTACCCAGGTACTTCTAACTTAGTCCTGCCTCCCCCATCATTCTTTTCTCCATTCACACACGCTAGTGCCATGGGACCACTGCTCAATTCAGCTTCATAGAACGAGCAGGAGATTGCTTTCCCTGAAGTCTTTGCCCCCCAAAGCACACTGGATTATCTTCAGAAACCACACTACTCAACTGGCAGCTTGTCTTTTGTGTTCTTTTTTTTTTTTCTTTTTAAAAAATTATTTATTTTATTTATTTATTATTCATTCATTTATTTTAATTTGACCAGAGAGGGACACAGAGAGAGAGAAAGAGACAATGAGAAAGCAAGCCACCAGGTCTGGGACTCAAACTGGGGTCAACCAAGTGGGAGTGTTTAGCACCTTAACCACCAGGCCACCTTCTGGTCCACAAAGTAAATGATTTTTTCCCCCAATTTGTAGTGTATGATATACGCAGTTAGAATTTCTTGAACCATTAATGATCAAAGTGTCTGAAACAGTTTCCAACATTGAAAATATGTCTCTGACCCGCTGTTTTAAGACTCACTACTAATTAAACTATTTATTTGACTTACGGGTGTAGAAGAAGCAAGGTTGTCAGCATATTTGTTCTCCTTGTACATGTGCTTATCCTCAACAAAATTGAGGAAAACACCTGCTTTGAATCAGTCTAGGCATGAACAATCACTTATTCTTAATTTTCCTCTCCAAATATATATTGAGAAATTAGTTTCGCCCACTGAGTTGGAAACAGTCTGGAGAAACAAGAGATGGCATGTGAACAAGTATAAACAGACTACATGATGCAGAGTCATATTCAGAAAACCCTAGAGAGCGTGTAAGAATGCCTTCTCATACTCTCCCCTGAATTTGTCGATGTGGATGTGATGTGCAGGCACCTGCCTAAGGTCTCTCTCTCACAGAGACGACCACGCTGACATACCTCTTGAGGTCCCTCCATCTTCTTTCTGAGTCTCTTTTCCAACTTCCTGGGAAACTGTCCAGGGAAGAGTTTTTCTTGCGCTCAACTCCTAACCTTATCATTAGTCTCAGAGAAATTTTTTCAGTTTTGCTCTGCCTAAAAAAGCATTTATAATAAAATAATTTTAGTAGTTGCTAAGATTATATAAAGAAAAAGCACTGTTTGTCGCAACTACTTCTTTGTTCCCTGAAACAAACAAACAAACAAATAAAAAACAGCCTAATTAAATAAACACCTAAGTTAAAAACTAAAATTAATAGGTTAGTCACAGAGGTGGAGCAGTAACAAACTGCTTTGTGATGCTAAAGCCACATGGCAAGGTCCCAAGTTTGTGTCCTAAGGTCTTACCTACAGGGTGTGCACGCACGTGTGCCTGTGATCCTGGCTGGCTGAGACCTCAGGTGAGTCACGGTGTGAAACTCTTGTTGGGGGTGACTCTCCTCTCTCTTTCTCCTGGAAGAAATATATAAACAAACCTTAAGAACAAATGAAATGATTGAATTAAAAGTTGAAAAATCATTTGGATGCTCTTCAAATGGCATCAGTGAGAGGAATGGAGGGAACATAGACCCAATGTAACGTCTTGGTGAATTTCCAGCAAGTTTTCTGGAGTAGAAATGGAGAGTAGGAGTTTGTGTTGAGAAGTGGTATAGAGAAGGTAAAACAAAGGGGAAAGAGAATCATTCTTTTTAAAATCAACTCATAGAGGTAAAGTGCAAAGGAGGGGAGATAAAGAGGAAGAAAGAATTAAGTGTCCAGAATAGAGGGTTTTGTATAGATGTGTTGAGATCGATTTTTCTTTCTGAGAAAAGTATACCTAGAAAATGTATTCCCATAAATATTTCTCTGGATAAACAAATTCACAGCTATGATTTTTTTGAGCCCTGGTTCTTTTTTCTTTCTGATTTATGTATGTGAACAAGCTTCAACCCATTGTTGTTCTTATGTATGAGAAGGATTCTGAGTTCTGCACACCCAGGCACTTCCTGCTGCCTTTTAGACAGTCATCAAATGCCCTTCCTGGGAACTGGTGGTTCTCAAATCTTTGATCTTGTTTCAGCTTTTAAGGGCACAAAGACAAGGCACTTCTTAAATAATGCAGCTAGTGCAATCTCCTAGACAAATGGCAAATTAATCAGTCCCTAAATCCTTGTTTTTTGAAGACTTGTGCATTTTTAAAGAAGACGGAGTAATTGTTTAGTGACTTGGTGCCATTGATTTTCATTATGGATGGTGTTGGCTGGGTCCGTGTCAGGTCACCAGGGAGAGATAGCCTCTGCATAGCTAAATAAAATGGAAAAAGAGGTACTTCTTATTTCATATTCACAAGAAGAAACTCAATCCTTGAAGAAGCTTTGCATGACCTTCCCTTAAGAACAACTTTTTCCCATTGCATGATTTTTGGAAATGATGACAAAAATCTCACTGCATAGATATCAACAGGATGTCTTGGCTTCAGTGGTGCAAGAAAAATTCTCCACCTGGGACAATTTTAAAAGAAGAACGAGTCTGAAACAACATGAACAAAATGATTTAAAATATTCTATTGAAATCCATAGTGCATTTCATGGCTGTGGTTGAACATGTTTAGAATAGAACAATCAAATCAAATGAACACTACTCGTTTCAACTGACAAAAAGAACAGAAGTTTTGTTTTCAAAAGTTTCTTTTAAGTTAGGTAGTCTGCTATTTTATGAAGGTTTAACTGAAAATTTCATCTCCTGATACTGAATTGGTTACCGTTAAAATGCCTATTGTTAGTCCCAAGATAGCTATCCTTTCTGAGACTTTCTAAATAGGATTCTCTTACATTTGACTTAGGGATAAACTCGTTTTAAATTTATATCCAAATTTCACCCTTCCTTCTCCATTTTGCTGAAGGGTTGGTTAAACATTATTCACTTTTGATTCAGGTTTTCCTTACACCTGTAACCAACTTTATTTTTTTATTATTATTTTACTTTTCCCCCAATTTCTAACGTTTTCAGTTTGTGTAGGCTTTGGCACTGAAGTTTATGTAAGTGAAGTGTTTTCAGAGGCTTCAATCTTTTTGAAATAAAATCCATAATTTCTGTGCTTCATGATGGCTGCTTATATTTTTAACAAGAAATCACATATTTGTCATATTGTGATGACTCACTGAATTACTCCGGAGAAAAGTGTGACTCTAAAAAAATTTTTGCCTTGATTATTATTTTTTTTTTTAGATATAGGCCACAGCAATTCCTTTTTAAATCATAATTAAATGTTTTGAGTCAGCGAGCCGTTTATATAGCTTAGAGAAAAAGGAACTGTTCTTTGCTGGAAGGGAGTGTTTGTGAGATTTGGCCCTTCTAATCTACTTGATAATTTCCTTCTAAATATAGTCATCATGAGCTATTAAGTAAATATATCAATTAAAGACATAAAAGACACTCTCATATAATTGCAAATGACTTTTATTAGATAGTATGCTACTATAATGTGGAAAATTTGCCAAGCAACTTAAAAATCTATGCACATCATTGATTCATTGACCAAATATTCGTTATATAGTTTAATCTAGACCTGTTTAGAAGCCATGTTCCATGCTTTCTATGTTGTCTTCATCTCATTAACTGTCCTATGTTGCCAATAATGGCAAGGTCATCTTTATCTTGTCAATGAAGATGGAGTTAATATTTTCTTGGTTATCCATTTGACTATTATTCAGAGAAGAAAGTAAATATGGAGATTTTACTGGAAATATTTACTCTCCAATACTTATTTCCTTTTTCTTTTGTTAAATTTTATTTGCTATAGGGTGCGCGTACTCACTGGAGAGAGAAAGAGAGGGAAAGTAAAGATCACCCTCTAGGGTTGATGGCCACCTTTCAATTCCTTCTCCTCCATTCTACTCCTAGGATTTTGGGCACGCACACACACACATGCTCAATCACACACGCACACACACACACATTCCTGGCATGTTTATTAAGCCTCTAGGTAAGGACTCAAATGATGCAGTTGCCCATTTGGGATCCAGATATCTACCACCATCCCTTCCTGTCCTAATACTTCTAAGCAGTACTAACTTTTTGTAGCAGGAGTCTGCCTTTTCATTGATCAGTTACTATTTCGAGGGAACTCTCGACTGTGAGACCTCAGATGGTATTTTCAAAGAAGGGAGGGAGTAAATTATAATTTAATTTGTTTCCCAGTTATTTTATATTCACATCTTGTTTTTACATTTAATAATACAACTTTTTTGCCATCTTGGCTATACATTTTTTGTTGTGTATAATAAGAAAAATATTTCATCAGGAATATTGCCAGTGTCCAGGTAATAGTTAGGACATCAAAAAACACTGATAGATATAAAGATTGGTGTTTTTGGTTGTGTCAGACAATGACATTTTAATGCAAGATTATTTGGCAGTCATTTTTTCCCTGTGATTTAAATGAAGTGCTCTAGAATAATGAGTAATGACTGCATTGGGGAAAGTAGTCAAAATAACTTTGTGACATAAATAGATTCTGCCTTCTTTTTTCTTGATAACAGACTGCAAAATCTATCCCATTATTTGAGAGTGACATGATAAGGGGGGAGGGGAGAAGAGAAAAACAACAGAACGAATGTAAATTTGAGAAGATCCATTTTTAAATTTCTACTGCTTAGCAATATGCAAGCACAATAATTGAATGATTAATGGATAAATTAAGAATGAATTTACAACCTTAGAATCACATTGATTGTTATGTGAATTACTATCTCCAAGGTCCATTTGACTTCATAATACCCTAATATACGTAGCTTACATAACTAACATACAAGACGTAAGAAAGTGTCCTCTCCACCCTGCTGAAATATGTTCGATTTTACTGAGAATGCATGAAAGAGACATGTAGTGAAAATAATATCACCTACCACCTTATGCTCAACATGAAATAATGTCTATAAAATAATTAGTGAAATAAATTAAGTGTTGGTAGCTGGTGATATAAATTGTTTATTATTTATTGGTGTAAACTTCAGAGTATAAAATTGGTGTAAAGGGGCCAGCAGGAGGTGTGATGGTTAAGGTGCTGGATTTTTACATGGATGACTTTAGTTCAAGTCCCACACCTGGCAGCTTGATGTTGAGTGCATGTGCATGTGTGCCCAAAATCCCAGGAGGAAAATGGAGGAGAAGGGATTGTGGCATAGCATTCACCACCCCCTCTCTCTCTTTAGAGATCACATGTGTCCTATGGCAAAACCTTAAATACATACATACATACATACCTAAAATTGGTGTAAATTTTTAGGTAGTTTATTTATATAAAATTTATACACAGAAGTATATACACACACATTAGAGATCGTGGCTCTAGTGGAAAAGTGATATTGAGTGAGGCATCTTAGAAGTCTTGCATAAAGAAGAAACCAAAAATATGCGTGTATGTGTCATTTGTGTATGAGATAAAATTGACCGTTTAGTAGAATACAAATCAAGTAGAATCCTAAAAACTAGACACCAGAAATGAGGACTAGAGTATTAAATACTGGGGTCAAAGTACAACCCAGAGAAAAAATCCTAAAGCTCAGGTGAGTTCAAGAACATACAATAAGAAAGTAATTACTTGCCTAAACTGTGGATTAATATTTTCATATAGGTTGCTATGACCTCAGGGAACAAACAGTCTAAATTTTTAGGAGCAGAGGCCAGTGTGATAATGATGAAAGAATAAAATAGAAGGAAAGAAAAAGGAAGAAAGAGAAAGAAAGGATGAAAGAAAAATTTTTAAAAAAAGGGAGGAAAGGAGGGACAGAAGGAAGGAAGGAAGAAAAAGAAAGAAAGAAAGAAAGAAAGAAAGAAAGAAAGAAAGAAAGAAAGAAAGAAAGAAAGAAAGAAAGAAAGAAAGAAAGAGAGAAAGAAAGAAAGAGAGAGAAAAGAAAATGAAAATGATGACTATTTGAATATTCTGAAGCCGAGTAAAATGTTTGAAAGATCTAATGCATAGTGTACATAACATACTAGAAAAACATATTAGCACACTGACAAGAAGCAGTCTTTTCGTTTTCATATATGTGCCTATTATTTCACCTTGGATTTATTTTGTGCCACTTGCTTATCTCTATTATTAACCTTTAAACTCCTTGAGGATAATGCCCATTAGGCATCTTATTCATTTCTAAGTGAGTTCTCATGGTTTATCAATTTTTAAAAATTGAATTTGGGGTCAATGGCTGTGGCATTATGGTAATGCAACACTCTGTGATCTAGTCACATGGGAAGATTTGGGGTTCATGTCCTTGGGTCTCCCTGTGTATATTGAGTATTCATGTGTTCCCATGATGTGGGCTGGCACAGGCTGGGGGAGCATCATGGCATGAAAGTCCTGTTAGGGATACCTCTCTCTCTCTCTTTATTCCTCATGGAAGAAATTAATAAAAACAAACTAAAAAAGGGTTTCAAATTCCAGAAATGTCATTTATTTGTCGTGCAAATATAGACAAGTTAGCTACTTCCCTGAACATCATATTCTTCAGTTGTGAAATTTAGTTGGCACACTTGTTAGAGATAATGTAAATAACAGAGTAGCATTTTGCTCTATCTATAGTAAGCATTCCATCCATGTAGCAGGTATTGGATAGCCACAGTGCCTAGCTCCTAGTAGGTGTTCCATTCATCCTTTCCAAAATAAGTTTAATTCACTAAATGTCTTAGTTTGAGCTTCCCCAAGGGCATAGTCGGAGACAAGAAGGTAGTTCCACACATTTTTCTTTCCTGTGGGATTTAACTCTCCTGAACTTCTGTAACAAGCAGATTCCTGTGGATGTTAAAGAAGTCACGGGGCAGAAATACCTACAGGAGCCTCAGGGAGAGGCTTCACTACAGTACACGTGGTTCTATTCCCTGCTGCTGTGCTAAAATCACAGACAGGCTTAGTGGATACGGAGCATAACACAGAAAGTATTTGCTACAAAAAATAAAACATGACATTTGTGCTTCGATTTTCAAAACATAGGATAAACATCTGGAGGAAAAATATTTTTCTGTTTCCTATTGGTAACCCTCATGTCCATACAATTTGAGATACTTTTATAGACTTTAAAAATTTGATTGAATTAAATTACACTAATCTCCTGACAGTGTCCTACAGGACTCTAACAAATACATGCTGAAATTTTAGTGTAAAGGACAGCATACTATTCTAAATTAGCTCAGCATTTAGTCCTTGTTGCAGAAACAATACTCATAATTCTATTATTTTTTCACTAATATATTAATATCTTTTTGGATTGCCTAAATATAATTCACTTGGTAAGAAATCAATACTAGGAATCCACAATGCTATAGACTATAAAATAACTTTCAAGATTACATAAATGCTAATTTACAATAGCATTCTAGTGGGTTTATTATAAAAACTAGCAAATACCAAAATGTCATATTTTTAACAGAAGAGAATTACTGAGACTCTCATGTGAGAACAAGAGTTTTTAAATACCCCTTACAAGATGATATCTCTTCATTTTAGATATGTCCTAATACAAGAAGACTTTCCAAAGGTGTGTACATAGGAAAACTTTATTTTTAACTAGGAACTTAAGCCTCTTTAAGTTTCCTTTCCAAGCGAATTTTTTCATGTGAAAATGTCAAATCATCATTATGAATTAATAGTGTCTTTTTGTGCACAATGTCAGTGAGTTTTCATAATGGAATACCTAAACATAGCAGTTCTATGCCATAACACTATTTTCTTAAAAACAAATTTCCTGAGATGGAATCTTGGTTTTTCCTGCACAGTAGACCTGTACTGGGAGAAGAGAAAATACAATCCCCTGTTATCTTGCAATAAAAAGTGAAGTTGTTAGAAGGCATGCCAAATGTATAGTGTTATTCTTAATCAGAATAGTTGAAATATAATGTGTAGAAAAACAGTTTCAGCAATATAGTGCAATATTATCTCTTGCAAAAACATGTATAATTTCAAAAGCACGACTTTGCAAGATAATAACCTTTTTGTCTGACCCTCAGAACTATATCTCTGCATTTTGTGGTTGATTGTTGGTTTTCTCCTTTAGTTTTATTTAAGAATCAGGTTACCAGATAAATCATTGAGCCAAGAATGAATTTGAAATTAGGATCCCAGAAGACTTTTTAATACCATCCAAAATTTCTCCCTGAAACACTTAATAGTAATTGTATTTAGTTTATGCAAACAGTGAGATGCAACATACTTAAAGAAATTTTAAAGAAGTAGGTTTAGAATAATAAATATAGATGATACCAAGATCTTTGTTTTTGTGTTATTTGAATATAAGAAATAACTGCTCTCTTTTTTCAAGTTTATCTTCATACAAAATAAAAATGCAGATACAAATACACATTGATATGATAAAGAGTGTGTGTAACATTTGAATGCTTCTGTGTAAACTAACACTAATATGTAATATCTATTGGAGTGTGGTTAATTCAAAAGGCTAGTAAAAGTGGAAAAGATGCAGTTTTACTCATAAAATTATTATGGATGCTGTGTATTAGACTACTTACCTAACTATCTTGTTTTTCCATCAATTGAATAGTTAGGGTGGAGGAAGCTCAAACACATTCTTGTGTTTCAGTTGCATCAGTTAGGTGCACTAATGGGAAAATATTTTCGATTCAAGCTTAGGGAGAAGGGGTACAATTTTTTTAGGTTTCCTTTATTGATTGATTGATTGCCAGTACACTTGCTAGAGAGATGTAGACACACACACACACACACACACACA
>NW_006159586.1:2416015-2442658 GCF_000334495.1 Tupaia belangeri chinensis
CACACACACACACACACACACACACACACACACAGTGTGAATTTTAAGCTGCCAAGTCTAGGACTCAGACTGCAGGTGACCACATGGGAGTCCAGCGCCTTAATCATCATGCCACTTGCTGGTCCCACAAATATGGCAGATTTTAATTCAAACATATAAATAGCTTAATTAAATGCAAATAATCTATTCTTACCAGAGAGATTACCCTAGTATGATACAGTAAGAATGGCATACTACAACTGTGGTATTCTTGGCCAAAAAACGCATATCCACAATCTATCTATGAGAAAACATCAGACAAACCCAAACTAAGGCATAATCTACAAAATAACTATTACTCTTCAAAAGCGTCAAGATCATGAAAGACAGGGAAGAACTGAGAAACTGTCAAGGGTTAGAAGAAACCAAGCAATCAGGGACCAGCAGGTGGCATGGTGGTTGAGGAGCTGGACTCCCATATGGCTGACCATGGTTCTAGTCCCAGACCTGGCAGTTTGCTTTCTCACCTTCTCTCTGTATTACTCTATGTCCTCTAGCAAATTTAAAAAATAATAACACTAAATTAGGGAAAGTGGCATGGTGGTTGGGGGTGTTGGATTCCTACATGGCTGACTACAGGTCAAGTGCTGAACCTCGTGCCTTGCTTTCTTGTTTTCCCTTTTTCTCTCTCTGTTCAAATTTTAAAAATAATAAGAATGAATAAATTAAATAAATAAATTTTTTAAAAAAAGAGGTTTTAAAAAAATAAATTAAATAAATTAATTTTTTTTGAAAAGTAGAAACCAAGCAATCAATGTAACTAAACACAATGCGGAATCCTGGATTGGATTCTGAAATAAAAAGAAACATTAGAGAAAAAAATTAGTGAAATCTGAATAAAGTCTGTAATTTAGTGCACTTCTTGGTTTTGATCATCATACTGACATTTTGCAAGATATTAAGAAGAATCTGGGTGAAAGGTATATGAAAACTCTCTGTACTAGTTTTGCAACTGTTCTGTAAATATAAAAGTTTCCAAATAAAATGTTAAAAAGAAGCTAATTAGATTAAATGATAAAGTAGATCTGACTATAAGCTGTTTAGAAGAAATCCATTTTAACAAAAATACATAGATAAGTTTTTTTTAAAAAAAAGAGTAGAAAATACAGACCAGGCAGACACTAATTAGTAGGTGGAGTATCTATAATAATATCTGAGAAAATAGACTTCAGACGAGTATTGGGAATAAAGAGGGACATTAAATATTAATTGAGCTAACATTTCAACCAGAAAATAGAACATTCCTAAATGTATATACCCTAACAATAGAGGTTCCAAATATTGAAACAAAAACTGATCAAACTGGAAGGAGAAATAAGCACTAACAGAACAAGCAGAAAGAAGATCATTGAAGATTTATCAGGCTTTAGCAATACTATTAAACATCTTGACCTAATTGAATTTATAGAAAATTCCAAGCGATGACATCAGAATATAAATCCTTTATACCTGAATTATTCACTAAGATATTCTGTAAAGCAAGTTTTTCAGCTATTTTAAAATAATTGATATGGGACCAGCAGGTGGCATGGTGGTTAAGGCGCTGGACACTCCCACATGGCCGACCAGGGTTCGAGTCCTGAATCCGGTGGCTTGCTTTCTCTCTTCTTTTCTCTCTCACTCTCACCCTCTGTCTCTCTCTGGTCAAATTAAGAAATAAATGAATGAATAAATAAATAAATTAAACAAATAATTAGTTTTTTAAAAAATAAAATAAAATAATTGATATCACAGAAAGCATGATGTAACATAATATTATACTAAAAACAGATAACAGGAAAATATCTGGACTGTACTCAAACATCTGATAATTATGTATCATACCAAACATTTAAGGAAAATATAAAGCCAATTCTACCCCAAATTTTTCAAAATATAAGATAGCAGAAATTGCTTCTCAGCTCATTTTAAAATTACCCTGATAGCAAATCCAGAAAAAGATATTACAAGAAAAGACAAATATCCCTCATGAACAAGTTGGGAAAATTATCAGCAAAATAGTAGTAAGTCAAACCCAACAATATATAAAAAGGATAATATATTCTGAGAAGGCAAAGTTGATGAAAAATGCATATTAGGAAAAACAAACTACACATGAATTTGAAATTTTTGCACCCAAATAATCTCATATTAACTTGTTAAAAAATGTCTGAATAGAATCAGTTTGAGTCACTAAGAAGACTAAGACATCAGTTTGAAAAGCAACATAAACTCTTCTAAAATTGAAACAGAAACAGACGTCAAATTCATGATGAAGCTTGAGAGGAAGAATGGTGAAATCATGGATGCTCTTCAAGTTTACGGGGACAGTATCCCAAAGAAATGAGCAGTTCACAATGGATAACTTGTTTTAAGAAAGACAAGACAATGTTGAAGAGGACGCTCTCCATGGCAGATCATCCACATCAATTTGCAAGGAAAAAAAAATCGATCTTGGTCGTGTCCTAATGGAAGAGGACCAAGCAGTAAATACAATAGCCAACAACACAGACATCTCAATGGGTTCAGCTTACAAAATTCTGACTGAGGGACCAGCAGATAGCGTAATGGGTACGTCGCTGGACTCCCACATAGTTAACTGTGGTTCAGGTTCTGGACCCAGTGACTTCAAACTCATGCTGAGCATGTGTGTGCATGCTCAAAATCCTGAGAGGAAAATGAAGCAGAGGGATTACTGTGTGACTATCTCCCCAGGGGATAATTCCTCACTTTCTATCTCTCTGTCTCTATCTCTCTCTTTCTCTCCAGTGAGCGCACACACCCTATAGCAAAAATCTGTTTTTTAAAAAAAATTCTGATTGAGGGACCAGCAATTAGTGTAATGGCATGTTGCTGGACTCCCATGTAGTCGACCATGATTCGAGTTCTGGACCCCGTGGCTTAAACTCACTCTGGGTACATGTGAGTGTGTGCCCAAGATCCTGAGAGGAGAATGGAGGAAAAGGGATTGCGGAGTGGGCACAATCCCCCGGGGGCCAGCACTCCCTGGGGGGACAGAAAGCAATTTTCTGTCTCTCTGTCTCTCTCTGTCTTTCTGGTGAGCGCATGCACTGTATAGCAAAAACCTCTCCAAAAAAAAAATTCTGATTGAAAATTAAATTTGGGCTAAATTTTGCCTAGTGGATACCAAACCTATACCCCATCAACTGCTGGCAAGAATAGAGCTTTCAATGGAAACTTTAAACAAGTGAGTCAAAACCCTGAAACTTTTTTGTTTCCAAAGAATTCTAACAGTAGATGAAAGATGGCTTCACCAGTATGATCCTGATGACAAAGCACAATCAAAGCAGTAACTATCAAGAGGTGGGAGTGGCACAGGGAAAGCAAAAGTAGACCCGTCAAGAGCAAAGGTCATAGCAAGAGTTTATTAAAATGCTCAAGGCGGGCCCAGAAGATGGCATGGTGGTTAAAGTGCTGGACACTCCCACATGGCTGACCATGGTTCGAGTCCCAGACCTGGTGGCTTGCTCTCTCTCTTTCTCTCTCTCTCTCTCTCTCTCTCTCTTTCTCTCTTTGATAAAATTTTTAAAAATGAATGAATAAACAAACAAAAAATGTTCAAGGCATCTTGGTTGTCAACTCTCTGGAGGGCCAAAGAACAATAACATCTGCTTATTATGAGAGTGTGGTTAGCTGAAACTTCTCCAGATAGTCCTCCACTACCACAATGTTCATTTCTCTGACCAAACAAAGCCAGTTATGGGAGAGTTTGGATGGAAAATCATTAGGCATCCACCCTACAGTCCTGACTTGATTCCTTCTGACTTCTCTTTGTTCCCTAATCTTAAAAAGAAAAACAAAAGCAAGCAAACAAACAAAAACTTCAAAGAGCACCTATTTTTCTTCATTTAACAATGAAGAAAAAGACTGTATTGATATGCATTGATATGGGTAAATTCCCAGGACCCTCAGTTCTTTAGGGATGAACTAAATGGCTGGTATCACCACTTAAAAAAAATGTCTTGAACTTGTTGGAGGTTATGGTGAAAAATAAAGATTCATTTTTAAAAATCTTTTAATTCTATTTCTAATTAATTCTATTTCCTCATGAATATGCATGCGTGTATAGATTTATTATAGAAATTGGTTTACACAGTTATGGCCCCGAAATCCTACAGTCTTCCATTTGCAAGCTGGAGAACCAGGAAGGCTGAAAGAGTCATTCATTTCAAGTGCAAAGCCTGAGGACCAGGAGCTCCAACGTCTGAGGACAAGACAGGATGGATGTCCCAGCTCAAATAGGACACAAATTTTCCTTTCCTCTTCCTTTTTGTTCTACTCGGGCCCTCAACAGGTTGGATGATGCCCACGTACATTGGTGAGGGCAATCTTCTTTACACTGTCTGCTGAGTCAACTATTAATCATTTTTAGATTCATCCTCATGGACACTCCCAGAAATATTTTCTAACTGTCTGGTTATCCTTTAGCCTAGCCAAGTTGACATCTATAATGAACTGTCACAGGTAGATGTATGTTTAACTCACACACGCAAAAAAAGGCGCACTATGTTTTTTTTTTTTACAATTGTAGTTTCCTGTCATCAATGTATGGAAATTCCAGTTACCCTGTGTCGTCACCAAAACAACGTGCTGACAATTAGGATGAGAACATAATTATACTCATTGTGATTTTATTTTGCATCGCTCTGATGGTTAATAATGTGTTTTTCTTGTGCTCATTGCCTATTCACATATTTTCATTTGTGAAATATCTGTTAATAACAGATTACTTGCTTTCCATTGAGTTATAGGCTTTTTATTATTGAGTTGTGGTGGCTCTTTGTATATCCTGGATACAAGTATTTTTCTTTCGTTTTGAGAATATTTTCTGAAATATTTACAAATACTTTATTTTTGTTTTCAATTTTGATAACATCTAACTTATCCATTTTTCTTTTAATGTTTATTGCTTTCTGTCTTCTACTTTAGTCATTTTTGTCTATCTATAATAAAAATAATCTCCATTTTTTTTATAGAAGTTCTACAGTTTTAGCTACCCTGTTTAGGTCTATGATTTACCTTGAATTAATTCTCACTTATGGTGTGAGGCAGGGGCTATAGTTGAATTTTTTTTCTCTCTCATATGCATGGCCTGTTGTTCCAGTATCATTTGTTGAAAAAATTTCCCTTTCCTCCATAGAATTGTCTCGGTGTCTTAGTTGAGAATCAGTAAACCATATAGGTATGGATATATTTCTGAAATCTACATTCTGTCCCATGGACTTTATTTGCCTATCTTTATGCGAACATCACACTGTTTTTCAGTATTACAGCTTTATAAGTAACTCTTGAAATAAGGTGGTTTAACATAATTCTTCTTTTCCAATATTATTTAGGCTATTTTAGGTTCTTTGTGCTTCCATATAATTTTAGGATAAGGATGTCAGTTTCAGGACCAGTGGATAGCATAATGGTTATGTTGCTGGACTTGCAACATAGTGGATCATGGACCCAGCTACTTAGAACTCATGCTGGACACGTGCATCCATGCCCAAGATCCTGAGAGGAGAATGGAGGAGAAGAGATTGTGGGTTGGCTATCCCCCCTGGGAGATGATTTCTCTTTCTCTATGTCTGCCTCTCTCTGTCTCTGGCAAGCACACAGACTCTATAACAAAAATCTCTTTAAAAAATAAAAAAAGAATGTCAATTTCTACAAAAAATCTTCTTGGGATTTTTTTTTTAAGATTTTTTTTACCATAAGGTCTGTACACTTGCTGGAGAAAGAGAGAGAGAGAGAGAGAGAGAGAGAGAGAGAAATCACCTCCCAGGAGGGATGGCCATGCCATAATCCCTTCTATCCATTATCCTCTTGGGATTTTAGGCACACACACACACACACACGCCCAGTGTATGTTTCAAGTCACCAGGTCCAGACTTGTGGGATCCAGGCTTTAACCACCCAGCCACCTGAGGGCCTTTTGCTGGGATTTTGGTAATGAAGATGTTGAACCTATAGATAAGTTTGGGAAGGATGGATATATTAACAATATTGAGCATCTTAAAACATTTATATAGGTCTTCTTTAATACTTCTCAGCAATGTTACTTCATTTTCAGAATAGCAGCCTTTTATGCCTTTCACCATAAAGTTGGGAGTTAAAAACAAAAATGAATGATATTTAATCTTGAAATATAGTTTCTATTTTTACTAGGAGTAAATTCCAAATCAAATAAAGAAAATTTCTTTCATTCATTTTACCAACAAATGTTCAAATAACCCCTAAAGTAAGGCAATGTTAATTGCTACCAACCCAATAGACAGATCAGATTATTAGCCCCTGAAGATAGGAGTGATAGCAGAGGGTCTCTGATTGGGTCTGAACAACCCTTAACAGATTTTCATAGCCAGCTGGTACTTTCCTAAGAGCATTTTGAAAGACTTATTTTTCCTCCAAGCTGAGTTTTACTTGTCCTTCAAGACTCAGCTCAAGTGGCGCCTTGTCTGAGAAATCATCTCCAATGCCAACTTGCTGCCCATGCTGACCTAGTGACCTACTGCGGCTGTGTCTAACCTTGTCTTACCTTGCGGTTAGTCAGGCTGTGCTTATAGAGCACTGAGACCTAGTGACTTAAATGCACACAAGTTTACCCAATCACCTCAAAGACCATCTAGAGATAGGGGGCCGAGGCTAGCATGGAGTTTCCCACGGTCCTCAGAACCCATTCTCTTCTCTAACTACTCCAGTCTCCTCTCTGCATAACTTTCATCCTCAGTGTCACCTCATGATCCAAAACTGGCAGCTGGAAATGCAGCCTTTTCCGGTCTACATTCTCTACAGCAGAAGGAGCGGAAGGTAGCAAAGATGCGCCTCTCTTTAGCGGTCTTCCCAGCTGTCCTGTACAGATTGCACTTCCACTTCATCACATTGGCCAGAAACTGATCAGGGGACCATGCCTAGATAAAGAAGCCTGGGAGATGTCATCTTTACCCTGGGTAGCAGTGTTCCCAGCTAAGCATCTGGTTTCTGTCACCACTGAAGGAGAAAATGGATACAGATGGGCAACCAGTAGTTCCCACCAAACTGCCAATAATATACCACATTACAATCATCGGCCGTCTTTGTTACAAGAATGTGCACCTGAGTACCTGGTGCACCGAGTGTGACTGCAAACAGCTTTTAACTTTGGTATTAAGTACACAAGTGCACTAGCCCTAAGTGAATATCTTGATGAATTTTCCACACATATACACACCTGTAGAACCACCACCCAGATCATGAAGAAGACCATTTCTGGACGTTTCGTTTATGTCCCTTCCCAGTTAATGCCTCTTATAGGCATTCAATTCTGATTTCTCTCACCTCAATGACTTCTGCCTGTTGAAATTCAAGCAAAGGAAATCATAGGGCTCTTAACATTTTAGCTAAACCAGTTGATGATTTCTAGGAATCGCAACCATCCATTCCAGTTTTTCTGGGTGAGTCTTCACTTCAAATAAGGGGGTTGTTATAAAAACGTACTGTTAGGATACTGAGTTCCTAACAGACACACCCCAGCTCTGTCAACAACAGACTTTATATAGTCCAAGTCCCTTGGTTTACAACAACTTTCCACACTAATCTCATCTGTTCTCCTTTTCGAAAGAAATATGGCCTAAAATGCCACCTCCATTAGGACGTCTTCTGTTGCGGTGCTAGGTGTGCAGGACACTCCATGTGCATTTGACGGGGATAGTGGTGACAGTGGGACAGAAACAAAAGCTGGCAGCGGAGATGAACACACTCAAGGCTGGCCATCTGGAGCACCTGCAGCTGGCCCAGTGTGACGCTGCATGCCAGTCCAAACTGCTCAGCTGGGGACTCTCTGACTCTGCCACCCCCACCATTGGCAAGGAACCATTGCCCTACTCGCTGGCAGTCAGCGCTTTCTCTATTGGTCAGAAATAGAGACGTGGGCCCCAGATTTGTTAATCACACCCAGCAGGACGTGGCCAAAGCTTGGCAGAAAAGTAAGCCGCAGACAAAAGGCTGTCAGGCTGTGTCTGATGGGAAGGCAGCACTGCTCTGTGGCAGAAGCAGAGCATCTTCCCTTGCATAGGGAAACACCCCCGTTCTTCCTAGAAGTCTCCCCCAAAAGTTTGTCAGGCTTTGGCTACAACCAGAAAGTTGACTAGGACCAAGAGGAGGGAGGAGAGGGGCAGTGAGAAGAATGGAGAGGATCCCCCGCCATGAGGGTGCAATCACTCCTGTGGACACCTGAGGATGGTGGTATTGTAACTGGGTGCTGTCTGCCCTCTGCCCCGCAGCTCTAGGTACAGGAGAATGCACTGACAGACTCCCTGGAGAACGGAGTTCAAGCCCCGCTCCAACATGAGGTGTTCCAGGCTATCGTTGAGAGGCTGCTTGCCCACGACCCCAGGCTGGATCTTCTACCCAGGTACTTCTAACTTAGTCCTGCCTCCCCCATCATTCTTTTCTCCATTCACACACGCTAGTGCCATGGGACCACTGCTCAATTCAGCTTCATAGAACGAGCAGGAGATTGCTTTCCCTGAAGTCTTTGCCCCCCAAAGCACACTGGATTATCTTCAGAAACCACACTACTCAACTGGCAGCTTGTCTTTTGTGTTCTTTTTTTTTTTTTCTTTTTAAAAAATTATTTATTTTATTTATTTATTATGCATTCTTTTATTTTAATTTGATGAGAGAGAGAGAAAGCTACCAGGTCCAGGACTCGAATCATGGTCTATTATGTGGGAGAGCTTTAACCACCACCTGCTGTTCCCTCTTTTTTTTTTTAAGTGTATTTATTTATTTCTCCATGACAGAAGAAGGATTAGAGAGACACCCCCAACAGGGTCTTTATCCTACCATCTACCCTCAGTCTCAGTTGTCCTGGGTCATGGGCACATGTGTACACGCCCAGAGTGCTCAGGGAGGTTCCAGGACACAAACTCAGGGCCTTCCCTGGATCCAATTACATTACGGCTGCACCAACAGTTGGCCTTCCTTTGGATTCTTAAACATAAATGTCTGCTTAATCCACACTAGAAGAATAGCGAGTGAATGCCCCAGAGGGATCCAACCAGTCACAGCACAAAGATCTAATTGGGAAGAAGGGGCACCTTCCTTGTTTCAGAGGTAATTCATACTCCTAAGGCTAATCCGAGTGCATCTCTGCCCTCTTCTCACCAAAGAAGAGAGCAAAATTTAATCTCCATACAGATATCTGAATACAACCCAGTGAGGACACAGAAGGAGAAGGCTCTGTTCATTGCCCTACTCAACTATGTCTTCATTTTAAAAATATATTGTGGACTGAAATGTGTCCCCCCCAAATTCATATGTTGAAGTCCTAACCCCCAGCACCTCAGAATGTGACTGTCTTTGGAGACAGGGCCTTTAAAGAGGGCGTTAAAGTAAAATGAGGACTTACGGGGTATGCCCTAATCTAATATAGTAGTGTTCTTCTGAGGAGAGAAAGAGACTCCAGAGATACACGTGAAGAGAAAAAAGGCATATGAGGATGCAGCAAGGAGGCGGCCATCTGCAAGCCACAGAGGGAGGCCTCAAAACTAGCTAATCCTACTGACAACTTGATCTTGGGCTTCCGGCCTCCTGAACACTGAGGAAATAAATGTGGTGCTAAACCACTTCATCTGTGGAGTTTTGTTAAGGCAGCGCTGGCAAACTAATACAAACCCTACCTCCTCTAGCAAACCTTTCTTTATACCCTAATAAATTTGGTTATTGCCACAAAAGATCTCTATGCTTTCTTTAAAAAAAACATCTTGCAGCAGCGGTCTCTAACCTTTTTCTAGGCACACACCCATACAAACACCTCCCTCGCATCTAAAAATGCCCACTTTCTTCCTTGAAACTCAGTCAAAAAGTTTTGTCCCACACACTCCCGTATAAACAGTGGCTCCCTGCAAAAAGTAATTCCCAGCCATGAGGAAGAGATGAGACCTAGCCGGGAGGACAAGTGTGCTTTGATGAAACTCCCTACAGGAGCCTGGCTCACCACCTCCAAGGCGAGCATCACCACTACACAGGGTTTGTTTTTGTTTTTGTTTTTTAAATGAGATTTTTGCTATAGGGCATGTGCCCTTGCCAGAGAGACCGAAAGCAAGAAATCATCCTCCCACAGTTCCTTCTCTTCCATTCTCCTCCCAGGATCTTGGGCACACACAAACACGTGTCTGGCATGAGTTTCAATCCACTGGGTCCGGAACTTGAACTGCGGTTGTCCATATGGGGAGTCCAGCCACATCACCACTACACCATCTGCTGGTCCCACTGCTACACAGTTTAAACGAACAACTAAGCACTTGTTATAAACTTCTGTATCTTCTCTCGATATATGTAGTCCATCTCTCCCATTTACCTCCGTGTTTCAGTCTAAGTTCCCTGATACTAGGTCCTGAGACAAAGGCTAGGCGCAAGTATCTCATGGGAGACTGTGATCCCAGGGAGCAGACGTGAAGGATATGGGAGAAAGTAAGAGCAAGAGGAAGAGTCAACAGGTGAGTGATGGCGTGGGTCATTTTTATGGGCGATTACTTGTCTGGCCCCATGGGCCCTTTTGGAAAGTTACATGAAACACTTTCAGGATTTTTCCTCTGGGGGGAAATGAGGAAAGCATTTATTTACTGGCTCCCAAGCACCACTGGTCTGTTTTGTTCCAAAGGACGAGTGTTAACCATCTGCACTTTCCAATTGTATTCAGGGATACCAAGCACACTCCTCCAAGTCCCGAGTGTCAGTACCAGAGCAACTGAGGATAGAAAGGGAGAAGTACAGGGAGG
The DNA here is from genome assembly GCF_000334495.1 of Tupaia belangeri chinensis. NCBI lineage: Eukaryota > Metazoa > Chordata > Mammalia > Scandentia > Tupaiidae > Tupaia > Tupaia belangeri. Next base: position 2,426,803 of record NW_006159586.1, read on the forward strand.
GCTGTCCTTCGGGTGTACAGGACCTTGAACTAATGTATCTGTGCAAACAATCAGATTTTAACATATATTACAGATTAACATTTTTTCCAAGTGTATTTCTTTTATGAGAATGAGACAGAGAGAGAGAGAGAGAGAGAAACCCCCCACAGGGCCCTCACATAATGATCCCTCTCCACCACCAGTTTTCCTAGGACCCCCAAAATGCACAGGTCAACTGGGGAACTGAACTGAACCCACGATCTTCCACTGCTTGAAGAGTGCGTTACTGCTGTACCAGTGAGCTGGTCTGTGACACACCTTATAGCCCACATGGGACTCAGGGATTTGGGGATGAAATGTGAGAGTAGTAGGCAGATGGGAAGTCCTATCTTGTTTGTTTATTGTCCTATCAACACATGTGACCTTCTTTTGTAGTGTCCGGGCACCTGCTTTTCCTGTTCAACACCACGAAGTCTCCCTTCCTGTTCATTCCTATCAAGTACACCTGTCCTGACTAATGATGTCTCACCGAGAAAAACATAACAACGTGGTTATTACCATAATGCCATGGTTCTTCAGAACCTGCTTGTATTGACAACACAGACCTTCTTGCCTCCACAGTTCCTTAGCACCACGTCTGAATGCTGGTTACGTCATTATTCATAAAGCTGCGTCATCCTTTAAGTCACCTGGGAATACTGGCTTCCAACAGTTATCTCAGAGCTGGTTAATATGCTTCATGAATGATGACCGTAAATATACAAGTCTTATCCAGAGTTTGCAAATGCTAATTCATTTTCTAAACATGCATATTTAATTCATTCTTCTGAACTTTATAATGTAAACATAGAGCAGTATGTTTTCCACCCATGTCTTCCCTTGTGCTATTGGGTTGTAATCACTGTATCCTAGAACGTGCTCTCTTTCTATGTTAATTTCACCCCTGGCTTCCATATACTGCAGGTATACCGTATGTTCACAAAACGGAGGATGGGTGGGAACCAGCAGTTAGCGTAATGGCTATGTCACTGGACTCCCACATAGTCGACTGCGGTTTGCATCCCGGACCCGGTGGCTTAAAACTCACGCTGGATGTGTGTGTGTGTGTGCGTTCCCAAGATCCCGAGAGGAGAATGGAGGAGAAGGGATTGTGGGGTGACCATCCCCTCTAGGGGGTGATTTCTCGCTTTCTGTCTCTATGTCTCTCTCTGTCTCTCTGGCAAGCGCATGCACCCTATAGCAAAAATCTCTCCAAAAAAAAAAAAATGGAGGATGGGCAGGAGGCCTGTGGGGAGGTCAAATAACTAAGTGTGTATTATACATCATTGTCTGCCCAGTCCTGGGCTAGATATTGATTAGTACACAAAAAGCAAGAGATAAAATTCATGCCTGGGCTGGCCCCATAGTGTGATGGTTAGATGGTGCACAGAAAAACCAGATTCCACGTGACTGGCCAGGGTTGGAGTCTCAGCCCTGTTAGCTTAAAAAACACATCAGGCACCACTCATGCCCAAGATCCTGGAGGAATAAAGACTTGGAGAAAAAAGGATTGCAGCATGACCAGGTCCCATGGGAGTGCTTTCTCTCTCCCTTTCTCTGATGCATGCACTTAGCCTCCAGCAAAAGAAAAAAAAGAGTATTGCCTTCACAGAACTGATGATTTTACGGGAAAAAAAAGAAATCCTCAGCATACAAAGAACCAGACAAGATATTGTGATTCCGAGAATCAAACCATGTGATTCAGCCCTCAGGATACACATGTATGTGCTCCTCATAGCCCAATGCACAGGCTAATGTACAAGTTGCCTAAATATTCATCTAATGAGAAAACAGACAAATTGCAAGTTGCTTTAGAGGAACTTATACCCAAAGGGTCTTCTCTATGGGTCATGTCCAAAGCCCCAAGAGTTGACCGGAAGGCACCTCTTATGTGTCTCCACCTAGAAAAACAAATAAATATAAGCCTCTTTGGTACCACCCTAACATCGCTCCAGGACCTTCTGGATTTTGCTGCTCCAATATGCTGGGACTCTCCTCCCAGCTGCTCAGTGTCTACACCTGTGTAACCCTTGGCTCGGTACCAGGGCACAGATTCAGACCCTAAACCTATTTCTTTACCTCCCTAGCTCACCATCAAAATGTACCTGCTTCCAACCGTTTGCTGTCAGGTGATGTGACAATCACCTGCAAATTAATATCCAGTGACTGACGATACCTGGCTGAGGGCCTCCTTTGCCCATGGATAGGTCTCCTGTTTCCAGGCCTGCAGAACTCAACTCCTGAGGAACATGCTTCTCCTTTCAACTTACCCCTAATGGCAACTGGGGCTTCCCAAACTAGAGAGGCTGATGATAGAGCCACTCTGAGTGTCATATTTCTTGGATGTCTACGAAGTCCCTTCACAAAAAATGATAATACCTTGCTTCATGCTTGCAAATAACTCAGTATTTTAATTCCACTATTAGAAATTATATAGGTGTGCTTTAGAGAGTAACAAGGATGGACTGCAAATAAGAAATCACAAAATTTTTAAAAAGAAATTATACAAGGACAAGGTGGTAGCACAGTGGTGGTGCAACTGAACTCGCAGAGGAAATATCCTAGATTTGTGTCCTGGGACATTGCTGAGCATGTTGGACATGTGTGTGTGTGTACGCATGCGTGCACACATGCCCTTGACACAGACAGGCTGAGACAGAGGGTGGGTTGTGGCACGGGCATTCCATTGAAGGAGCCTCTCTTTCTCTGTCATAGAAGAAAAATAAGTAGTGTTTTTTAAAAAGAAAAGAAAAAATAAGATATACAATACCAGTTTGGGGGCCAGCAGACAGTGTCATGGTCATATGGCTGGACTCCTACATGGCTGATTGTGATTTTAGTTCCAGAACCAGTGGCTTGAAACTCATACAGGTGCCTGTGTGTGCGTGCCCAAAACCTCAAGAGGAGGATGGAGGAGAAGGGATTGCAGCATGGCCATCCCCCCTCACTTTCCTTCTCACTGTCTCTGTCTTTCTTTCTCTTCTTGGTGAGCACATGTGCTCTAAAGCAAAAACCTCTAAAAAAGGAAAGAGTTTTTTTTTTAAAATGCAGTGTTATTAATAAGGCTAATCCAGAGATCTGTAATCTAAGAACATCTATAATCACAATCTTAAAAGTCATCAGATCTAGGGTTCTCAAGCCTGGTTTCACATCAGAGCCTTGTAGGCAGCTTTTAAAATACATAGGTGCTGGGGCCACCAGGTGGCATCATGGTTGAGGCACTAGACTATCACATGGCCCACCATGGTTTTGAGTCCCAGAGCTGGAAGATTGCTTTCTCACTCTCCCAATCTTTCTTTCCAAGTATCTCTCCAGTCAAATAAATAAGTAATAATAATAAATAAAATTTTAAAAATATATATGAGTGCTTTGGCTCTGCCCTCTGAGATTCCTATGTAATTAGCCTGCAGTGGATCCTAGACACTGGCATGTTTTAAAGCTCCCCACATGGTTGCAGTGTATAGCCAAGGTTGAGAACCACTGATCTATTTCCGCTTGCTCCCAGTTCTTGACCTTATTCAAGAGAAGATGTGAACTAGAGGTCAACAGGACCTGCCCAAGGTCACCACGCCAGGCAGTGGTGAGCCAGTGTAGAACCTCAGCCCTTGTTTCCTGCCCAGAACACTCTCAACCCCACAGCTGGAGAGGATGGAGGACAATGCTCTCCCGAGAGTAGCTTCTGGAAGAGGATGGACGAGAAGGAAGACCATGCTGGACGCATGAGGGAAGGAGGGGAGGGAGAAGGCTGCTGAGTGGAGAGCCATGGCCAAGTTTGTCCCACTTTCCAGGAGTAGAAGCCAGTGCCAACGGGCACCCACGTTAACATTCTGCACAGCCTCCTGCAAGGAAGAAGAAAGTCGTTTAGTCCTAAAATTACACTCTTTGGTCATTGTTGCAGCCTTCACTGTTCCCTGCTTTGTGTCACTGGGAATGTTACCCCAACCCCCAAACTAAGGTATGATTCCAGCTCTGAAAAGGCTGCATTGGGCTTGACCTGCTCCTGTCCCCTGCCCAGGGAAAAGTGCAGTAGACACAAATACTGTCACTCCCAGGGGACAGGCATGCTGAAAGGGCCCTGTGTCTCAGAGGCTGCACATAATACCCAATTATCCCCTGGCTCCCCCCAGGGAGAGAATGGAGAGGTGAAGGCTTTCAAAAGCCAGCATCCCTTCAGGCTCCATTATGGGGAGACTCACACAGCCGCCTTTCTCCTGACAGCACAGAAGGTCACAGGGACACGGGGCAGCAGAGGCAGCTCTTTGGGACTGGGAGAACAGCTTCTCTCCCTGTCCTAGTCCAACTGGAGAGCCCCAGCTTCCATTATTAGCTACAGAAATGAAAGTGGAGGGTACCCGCTACAGAAATTCAGCATCACAGCATCACATAAGAGGTGCCTTCCAGCTCACTCCCTAGGGGTTTGGGAGAAGCCCAAGCGAGGAGGTCGTGCCCTTGTCCAAGACCACCCTGTGCTCTGGGAACGCCTCACTGGCCACTTCTGCCTCCAGGCCCACCCAGGTCTCTTAGCATCCCAGACTCGCTGGCCTGCCCATCAGAGTCCTTCAGGGCCGTTCTCTCTGAGAGCCATGACCAGTCCTCCAGGGCAGCAGTGCTGAGCTCACAATAAACCCAACACAGTAAGTTTTTGTAGAGTTGGCTAATAGATATTAGGAGAAAAAAATATTTCTTTGTATCTAAATTTGAATCGCTGGGCTTTTTTTTTTTTTTTTTTTTTTTTGTGAGGGACCCTCAGAAACATTTAAGATTTAACAATGCACATAAAGCCCACAGAAAGCATTTTTTCCTGAAGGCTCACAAGTGGCAAAGTGGTTAAAGGATTCCCACATGGTCAACGCTGGTTCAAGTCCCGGATCTGGCAGCTTGCTTTCTCACTTTCCTTCTCTTTCTCCAGTCAAATTTAAAGTGATAATAATAATAATAAATAAAATTAAATAAAATAATTCTTCTTTAAAAATAAAAATGGAAGCATTTATCCCTAAACTCCACAAATACTTGGAGGACGGAGTGTCTTGCAGCACTTCCATGTATGAAGTCCTCATGTCTGAAATTTGAATCCTCGTTCAGAACTAACTACCTGGGTTACTCTGGGCTAGTAGCTTAACCTAATTCAGCCTTGGTATCTCACCTGCTACTGGAGATACTGTTAGACTATTAGTGCCTACCTCCTAGGGATGGTGTGAAGAGTATATTACATAAGGACGCTCATGCTCTCAGCCTGCTGCCAGGCCAGTAGCAAGAGTGAGGTCAAAGTGGGGTGTCGTTATTATGGAGTGCCTGTGTATCTTTTGGCCAGCAAGCTGCAAAGCGTTCAGCATCCAATGGAAAATGAAACAAGTGTAAGGTCTTTTGTTGTTCTTTATTCATGACAGAGCGCCTGTTCATGCGCATGACAGAGAGCTAAGCAACCTCCTTAAGGTCTGGTCATGATGTAATCCCCTCCTCCAGTCTTCCAGGCCATTGAATCTTAGGCATTTGCATGTTCCTGGAGTGTTTCAGGATGAGCGGGCTGGGGCTTTGAACAGAGGTCTTCATGGGGCGCCAGGGTTCCCTTGAGCAATGCACTACTGCTATCCCATAGAGCCAGCCTTACATGTATGGTCTTAAGACTTGAATCTAGGGACCAGCAGATGGTGCAGTGGTTATGTCACTAGACTCCCACATGACCAACTGTGGTTCAAGTCCCAGACCTGGAGGCTTGTAACTCCCAGTGGGCACATGTGCATGCATGGCAAAAATCCTGACAGAAGAATGGAGGAGAAGGGATTGTGGTGTGGCCATCCCAGCAGGGAGTGATTTCTCACTTTCTTTCTCTTTGTCTAACTCTGTCTCTCCGGTGAGCACTTGCATCTTATAGCAAAACTCCCTCAAAAAAAAAAAAAGAGAAAGACTTTAAACTATAGGGAGACAAACCTACAAAGAGCACCTAGAAAACAATGTCATAACTGCAATGTAGAGGTGTAGCTAGGGTAATTTAGGGAAGACAGAGCAAGAAACCCAACCAGGGTTCCTGGAGGAAGTGACAGCTGGGTGGAGGACGAGCAGAGGGCTGGAGATAGGGTGAGGTTACTTTCCCAGCAAAGAAAACTGTACAAAGTGGGCTATAAGGGCTAGGGCAAGAATTAGCCTGGTAGGTGTGTGTATGTGAGGAGGCACGGGACGATGATTTGATATCGCTGGCGCAATAAACAGAAGGCAGCGCGAGACTCTAGCTACCTTTTCCTCTCCCCCACCACTGGTGTTGGTCAACAGAGGGGCTCAGTGAAGGACTTCCTTTAGGAAGTATGTGCCTGAAGAATTAGGAGATGCTCATGGGTAAAGTCGGCCTCAGGCCTGACACTGCGCACTAGCTCTGAACCAGGGCCAAGCCTGCAGGACTGGAGGGTCTGGCATGGGCTCACAGAGCTCCTTGTCTGAGATCACCACTCCCAATAGGGAAACCGGCAGGCCAGAGGTCAGACACAAGGCCTATGCCTCAGGTGAGCTTCCTGCCTTCCTGCCTCCTCATCACACATGACCTGAAGGATGGTCACTGCAGACCTCACCACACACAACGCTGAAGCATGAATCCACTGAGTCTGAGGACCTGTGAGGAGGGATTACCCTTCTACGCTCTCACACAGGAGGGCAGCCTGTGGCTTCGTGCCATTGCCTCATCAGGAAATACTTGAGTACCAAGCTCGCATGCTTCCTGATTGAATTATGCATTCTGTCATGGGGTCTGCCAGCACAGTCACAGATCCCTGGAGGCGGGACAGGAAGAAGGTTCTGCACTCACCTATGGGGTGACAGTCCTGAGTTGAGACTCCACAAGTTAATCATCTCTCCAAGCCTTGGTTTTCTCTTTGTATAATGGAAAGAATAAGAATACCAATCACATAGGGGCCTTGTGAGGATTCGATGAAATCGTGGATGTAGCAAGTGTGACCCATATTAAATACTCAAGAGAGGTTAGTTATTACCGCCAATACCGTTGCTAACCCAGGGATCCGTGCTATAATCCAATTCATGAGCTTCCATCTCTACTGCATGCCGGATACGCTGGCAGCTCTCAGAGATACTAAGGCAAATGAGACATAGCTCCTGTCCTCGAGGACTTAGGTTAGTGATGGAAGGAGGTAAACGAAGACGTCACAATTCAAAGTGTACGTGCCGTAGAGGAGGTAGGCATAGCAGAGTCTGACCCGACGTGAGGGCGGGGAGAAGGCAGGCAGTTCATGTCTTCCTGGTGGACGCAGTTTGTATGGACTCATCCTCGAGGTCAGGGAGTTTAAGACCACGGAGGGGCGGGATGGGGAAAACGAGCAGAGACTCAGGGAGGGTGCCTCGGGTAGTAAGAATAAAGGCGTGGTTAAAGCTACTGGCAAGTCTAGCCCCTGGGCTACTGTTGCAGTAAGGAAGAACATGTGGTGTGGTGGCGAGGATGCCTACTGACTGGAGACATAACATAATGGCGAATTAGAATGGCTCAGTATTACTGGGTGTGGTGGGGCCTGCTGGGTCCCCTACTAAATAGCCACATTCCCCTTCTTCCGCACCCACAGGACTCTGTATCATGGAGGTGACAGATGCCCAGGTAAAAATACGTATCCTTCCACCTGTTTGTTTTTTTTAAAAAAACTTTATTTATTTATTTATTTAAATTTGACCAGAGTGGGGAAGAGAGAGAGAGAGAGAGAAAGTGAGAAAGCAAGCCGCCAGGTCTGGGACTCGAACCACGGTTAGCCATGTGGGAGTCTAGCACCCTTAACCACCATCTGCTGGCCTCCTTCCACCTGTTTTTTATATCAAAAGCGAGATGTTACATTATTTTTGCCCATAAATACTTTAGTATGTTTCTTCAAGAGATAAAGATTTTCCTTTTTTTAAAAATTATCTAATTCTATTTATTACTATTATTTTTTTTTTTTTAATTTGACCAGTGAGAGAGAAGAAGAGGTAAAGTGACAAAGGAAGCCACCAGGTCTGGGACTCAAACCGCAGTTGGCCAGGTGGGAGTCCAGTGCCTTAACCACCCCACCACCTGCTGGCCCCAAGATCTTCCTTTTTAATATAACTGTAATTCTAATATCATACCTAACAAAATGAACAATAGTTCCTATGTATCATCTCAGAGGTGGTCTATATGAAACTGGGAAATCTTTTGAAGAGGACGGACTTGGTAGAGAACGGAGCATGCCTTTGCCCCTCTCCCGTTCCTCTAGTGTTGTGTGATATTCAGATGGCTGGAGCTCAGGCCGCCATTCTGTGAGCAAGAGCCAGCTGTGATCCTGGAGCCCGTGTGCTGGGGAAGGTAAAGTGGGGAGATAGGAGGAGCTGGGGCCCTGAGAAACAAGGAGCCATGGCAGCAGCTCCAGATAGTCTAACTCTGGATCATTTTGTTTCTCAATCTTGCTTTTTCTTCTTTTAAATCAATAGATTATTTTTCCCTTGGAGAAGTTTTAGCTTTACAGAAAAGCTGAACGAAGTACAGTCAGTTCCCAAATCCCCCTCTCTTCACTCTCACAGTTTCCCCACAGAATTAACATCATGCATTAGCATGGTGCATTTGTTACAATTGATGAGCCAGTATTGATATTATTAGCTGAAGTGCATAATTTACATCAGGGTTCACTGTTTCTTTTGAACATTTCTTTCTTTCGTAAGAGTGAGAGACACAGAGAGAGAAAGATCAGCACCCTCAATAGAATCTCACACCGCACTCTCCCTGCAGACTTCCCAGCCAGACAGGACCATGGGTCACCCTGCATGTACAGGTTGACCAGGAATGAAACCCACGTGCACCCAGCTTCACTTGAGCAATGCATCACCACTGTGCCACCAAGTCGTCCCTAGGGCTCAGTCTTGGTGCATAGATTCTGCAGGTGCGGATAAACGTATGATGACCTTCATCCACTGTCATAGTACAGTATCCTGCAGAGTAGTTTTGCCACCCTAAAAGTCCTCTGTGCCCCACCTATTCATCCCTCTCTCCCAATCCCTAGCAACCACTGATCTTTCTTACCATCTCCACAGTTCTGTCTTGCCCAGAATGTCATGTGGTTGGAATCACATAGTATGTAGCCTTTTCAGATTGGCTTCTGTCACGTAGCAATATACATTTAAGGTTCTTAGCTCCATACTTCACTTCTTTGTCTCACGAATAATGTTCCACTGTCTGGGCGTACCACAGTCTGTTTATCCATTCACCTATTGAAAGGCATTTCAGATGCTTTCGAGTTTTGGCAATTATGAGTAAAGCTGCCGTAAACATGTGTGTGCAGATTTTTGTGAGGGCATACGTTTTCAGCTCGCCTGGCTAAATGATTCTGAGGAATGCAACTGCTGGAGGGCATGATTTTGCTCAGTTCTGTAGAAGATGCCAAAGCATCTTCCTAAGTGGTTGTCCTTTTCTTTTTTTTTTAACTATGAGAGAAAATTCCTACCTTTTTAAATGTTGCTGTAATTTGGGTCTCTTATTAGTAGCCCTATGCAACTCCTAATTCATGTGGTGGAAATGCCCTGCTGAGTGCTAATCAGCACCAACACACGAGTGTCGAGTGTCGTTATCCTCTCAGCCAAGAAGTCAGAAGAAGCTGCTCCTCTAGTTATTCACTGACAATTCTCCCTCTCTTTCTTTTTGTTTGTTTTTCATAAGAATATTGTCAGTTTGTAAGACCTCCAGGGCCCTCTCCCATCCTAGCCGGCTACTAGCTCTCATAATACAAGAACAGATTTTGCGTTGTAATATTAGCAAGACAAGAAGTTTGCCTTCTCTGTTTATTTCCCTTGTTAAGGAATCTTCAAGTGATTACTTGATAAACATCTGCAAACAACTCATTTAACACAGTCTATCTACTCCACTGGTCAATTAGTGTCCGCCTGGCTCCTCCTAACTTCACCAAGACGAAGAAGAGAGATTCGCCAGTTGAGTCTACAAATCCTGTCCTAGTTGGACTCAAGTGCTAACGTGAGCCAATAGTCTCCACGAGCATTACTTAGTAATCAAAATCGCTGTAACAACTGGATTCGGCCTCACGCTGAGCACTAGATATGCTCTGGGCAGCTATCTATACACATCACATTCTTATAAATTAATTCTTACTTTACATAACTGCAAAGCTCATCACAGAAGAGGACAATTCAGTGAATCTTTCTATATAGCAAATAATTCCATTATATTAGTAATCATTCTCTAATTTAGTTCTCCATGAATATGAAGTGTTCAAATATCATGAATTTCAATGTTTTAACATATGGAGACTATAAATATTTGGTTATAGTCAATTCCTTTTTTCTTCTTTAACATCATTACCATCGTTGGGTTTATTGTTTTTGCTGTGATCATCAAGAACGGCACCAAGGAACCAGCAGTTAGCGTAATGACTATGTTGCTGGACTCCCACATAGTCAACCGCGGTTCGAGTCCCGGACCCGGTGGCTTAAACTCACGCCGGGCGTGTGTGTGTGTGCGTGCCCAAGATCCTGAGAGGAGAATGGAGGAGAAGGGATTATGGCGTGGCCATCCCCCCTGGGGGGGGGTGTTTCTTGCTTTCTTTCTCTGTCTCTCTTTGTCTGCCTGGCTAACGCATGCGTCCGATAGCAAAAACCTCTCCAAAAAAAAAAAAAAAAAAAAAAGAATGGCACCGAAGTTTAGGAACACAGACAAGAACTGTGTTACTGGAGGTTGTCCTGTTCACCCACAAGCAGACCGTGCTCTGTGCTGAGGAACCCTTTAGCTTCCTTCGAGGGTCTGAACCAATTACCCAGTCACGTGACCTTGGGCAAACCACCATTTACATAAACTCTCTTGGTCTCAGCTTATTCCTCTGAAAACAGAAATTATGCTCTTCCTTACAGGGTCAACGCGAGGACCAAATGAGATAACACGGAGTACCTTCCTCATGCCACGTGCTCAGTCAGTGCCTGCTATTTTGACTACTGTTGGAGTGATCTGTCAGGATACGGTAGGTTCAGGCCCTCTTCTTTTTTGGGAGGAGGGGTTTGCAATAGGGTATGTGCGCTCACTGGAAAGAAACAGAGAAAGTGAACACTCACCCCCGAGAGGAATGGTCACATCGCAACTCCTTCTTGTCTGAGAATCTTGGGCGCCCGCATGTGTGCACGCACACAGACACGTGCCTGATGTGATTTTCAGGCCTCTGGGTCTGCAACTTGAACTGGCCACATGGAAATCCAACACCTTAACAACCACAACACCTGCTGGTCCCTCAGAACCTCTTCCTTTTTTGTTTTGGAGAGGTTTTTGCTATAGGGCAAGTGTGCTCACCAGAAAGACAGAGAGACAGGAAGCAAGAACCCCCCCTCCCGGGGGGATGGCCCCCTCCACAATCCCTTCTCCTCCATTCTCCTCTAGGGATCTTAGGCACGCACACACACGCGCCCAGAGTGAGTTTAAGCCAACGGGTCCGGGACGTGAACCGTGGTTGGCTACGTGAGAATCCAATGACATAGCCATTATACTAACTGCTGTTCCCCCCGGAACCTCTTCTTAAAGAAACAACTCTGAATGTCTCACACCACCTAGATAGCTACTATGTGAAAACAAACACCCACCCAAAGAAACAGAAAATAACAAGTATGGGCCACAATGTGGAGAAATTTTGCTAGTAGTAGGTATGTAAAATGGAATAACCACTATGGAAAACAGTATGGTGGTTCCTCAAAAAAAAAAAAAAATAGAATCACCACATACAAGTCCGCAGTTACACTCTGGGTATATACTCAAAAGAATTGAAAGCAGAGACACAAAGAGATATTTGAACCCCTTGTTCCTAGCAGCATATGAACACAACAGCCAAAAGGTAGAAGCAACTCAAGTGTCTATTAATAGATGAGTCAATAAACAATGTGATGCACACACACACACATATACAACACACACACACACATATACAACACATACACACATATACAACACACACATATTTACTACATATATATATATATATATATATATATATATGCACACATACACACAAAATATCATTAAGCCTTTAAAAAAGAAGGAAATTGTTGTAACATGGATGAAACTTGAGGACATTATGCTAAGTGAAATAAGCCAGACACAAAGGGACAGCTGTGTGACCCATTATATAAGGCACCGAAAGCAGTCAAATTCATGCAAAAATAAAATAGTGCTCATGGGGGTGTGGGGTCAAGGTTTCAGTTTAATAGGTCAGAGGGTCGGTTTTGCAAGAAGAAGAGTTCTGGGGATGGATGGTGGTAATTGTAGCACAACCTTAAGAAAGCACTCAGTGCCACTAGACTGTATACTTAAAAAATGGTTACAATGGTTGGGGCCAGCAGGTGGTGGTAATTGTAGCACAACCTTAAGAAAGCACTCAGTGCCACTAGACTGTATACTTAAAAAATGGTTACAATGGTTGGGGCCAGCAGGTGGTGTGGTGATTAAGGTACTGGACTCCCATGTGGCTGACCATGGTTCAAGTCCTAGATCTTGAAGCTTGAAAATCATGCCAGGCACATGTGCATACGTGGCCAAAATCCTGACAGGAGAATGGAGGAGGGATTGCCGTGTGACCATCTCCCTTTGGGAATGATTTCCCACTTTCTCTCTGTCTCTCTCCAGTGAGCACATGTGCCTAATGGCAAAAACCTTTTTAAAAAAAGAGTTATAATAGTAACCTTTACGTTATATGCATTTTATCCCAGTTTTTTAAAAGTAAACAAACTACAATTCCATGATTGGGAAGTTTCTACAGGAAACGGGAGCATACCAAGTAGGGGAGATTGGAGGGAATGGAGATGTGATGGCGCAGACCACCTGGAATGTTCTTTATTGGATGGGAATGCCTGCCCGACTGGCAGGTGGACCAGTTGGTAAATGCTTGCATTTCATAAGGATCCCTCCAGCTAATTCACGAAGCACAGCATGAGTGAAGACCGTGTCTGGATAACTACAGCTTCCAGAGACAGGCCCTGCCCAGAGAGCTGGTACTCAAAAATTACAACTCAGTTGATAGCAGAAGAAGAGTTCACTGGTGCCAGCTTGGTAATTAAATTACAAGATGATTATTAGGCTGCTCAGGCACAAAGATCACATCTGAATATTTCTTTTTTTAAAAAATTATTTTATTTAACTTTATTTATTTATTTATTTACTTTATTAACTTTAATTTGACCAGAGAGGGACAGAGAGAAAGAGAGAAAGTGAGAAAAGAAGTCTTCAGGTCCAAGACTCAAACTATAGTTGGCCATGCAGGAGTCCAGCGCCCTTAACCACCATGCCACCTGCCAGCCCCCACATCTGAATATTTCAAGTAGCCTAAGACTAAAACTCCTCCCAGGGGAAAAAAAAAAATTACCTGTAACTAAATTAATACCACTTGCTGCCAATTATAGATGCCCTCTAGTGACTGTAAGGTTGCCATGGTAACATGCCCGCTGGAAGGGTATGTTCAATAAGGTATAGCAGAAAGGGAATTAATGCTGCAGGCCTTATCCTTGAATTGGACCCAAACTGTTGTTTAGGGTGAGGGATAGGTCTGCTTCCTTCTCTCCTGCGGCCCTATCTGTAGTCCCAGGCTGGCTGGCCGCCTCTGCTGCTGTCCTGCAGGGAGAACAGCAGCCTTGACATTTCCCCCACAGGTCCCTTCCTCTGGGATGGTCTGCCATTCCATGTCAGCCAAATGGCATCTCTCCTTGTTTTCCTGAAAACCTCCTTTGTCATGTGCTCCAAGCAGGCTTTCCTGACCAATTGATAGTTTAGCAATCTCTACACCGGATTCCATCCAATCACTGCGCTTTGCACAAAACAAATGAAAGAGCTTCATTTATTTATTTTTTAAATTTTTTTTGAGAGGTTTTCGCTATAGGGCACGTGTGCTCGCCAGACAGACAGAGAGAGACAGAGAGACAGAAAGTGAGAAATCACCCCCCCCAGGGGGGATGGTCACGCCACAATCCCTTCTCCTCCATTCTCCTCTCGGAATCTTGGGCACGCATGCACACACGCCCGGCGTGAGTTTTAAGCCACCGGGTCCAGGATGTGAACCTCGGTCGACTACGTGGGAGTCCAGTGACATAGCCATTAAGCTAACTGCTGGTTCCCAAATTATTTTATTATTATGATTGTTATTATTTTTAAGTTAGCTATAGGGCACATGCACTCATGAGAGAGAGAGAAAGAGAGAGAGAGAAAGCAAGCCACCAGGTCTGAGGCTGGAACCACAGTTGGTCATGTGGGAATCCAATGCCTTAACCACCATGCTACCTGTGGGGCCCAGGACTTCATTTATTTATATACCATACTTGATGAAAATCAGTCAACTCCATGCTAAGGGAGTTTGCTGTGAGCCACATTGATCTCTTCTATGCATTCCAGGCCAGTTGCTGGTGGAGCAAGATGTTGTCCAATGCACCAGATGAGCTGCTATTTAAAGAAACTGTGGTTACTTTCAGTTTCTGCCATAGAGCACAGATAATTGATATATATCGAGTGGGGAATATAAAGTCTGTCTTTCTTATTCTCATTGATATATATCGAGTGGGGAATACAAAGTCTGTCTTTCTTATTCTCATTTGCTTCGCTTAGCATTATGTCTTCCATATAGGTCTACTTTGTATCAAATGTCAGGGTTTCATTATTTTTAATGACTGAGTAGTACTCCGTAGAGTATAGATGCCACATTTTTTTTTCAAGCCAATCATCTGTTTTGGGACATTTAAGTTGATTCCATGTCCTAGCAATTGTAAATAATTGTGCAATAAACATGGATATGCAAGTGTTTTTCTGACTGAGGGTTTTTCTATCTTTTGGGTAAATACCTGAAAGTGACACTACTGGGTCGTATGGTAGTTCTGTTTGTAGGTTTCTAAGGAATCTTCATATCGTTCTCCAAAGTGGTTGTACTAATTTACATTCCCACCAACAGCGTAGGAGAGTTCCCTTTTCACCACAGCGTCGCCAGCACTTGCCATTATTTATTTTCTTAATATTAGCCATTCTCACTGGGGTTAAGTGTTGTCTCATTAGTAGCAGGAAGGGCAATGGTAGATATTAGAGATAGTAAGGATAGGGGTATGGAGGTGGGTAATGGAGGGAGGGGGGAATGAAAAAAAAGGAAAAAATGTATATTTAATTGATGAAAATATGAAAAGCTATTTGTTGCTGCTGATACGTATAGTAATGTCTTTGTCTGGAGGATATGCATGATAATCGTGCTGGAAAAAGAAATGTTATACACTGTAAAGATATATGTAATTAAATGTAATATAAAAAAAGGATAATAAAAATGTTCACTAAATAAATAACCTGAAGAAAGAAAAAGAAAGAAAGAAACTGTAGTTACTCCTTTTGTAAAAGGAATACCCATCTCATAAGGTGTCTTTTATGTCAGCTCCTGCTTTCACATAGTGGGTACACTTTAGTATTTGAAAAGCCTAGTATTGGGCCAGCCTGTGGTGAGGTGGTTAAAGTGTCTGGATCCCATTTGGCAGACTGCACTGTTAGGATCTTGGATTTGGCAGTGTGAGAAACACTCCAGGTACGTGTGCCTGCATGCCCCAAATCCAGACCAGAGGAGAAGGGATTACAGCATGTCCATCCCCCAGAGCTGCTTCCTCAGTTTTCTTTCTTTCTTTCTCTCTCACCCTCTGCCTCTCTCCAGAAAGTGCATGCACCCTATAACAAACAAAAATTAAAAAAAAAAGCATAGTATTTAGCATTGAGTACTTCTCAATAAAATGGAATATAAACAAATGGTAACATTGTCAAAATGGAAAAAGAGGTGGGGTGTGTGTGTGAGAGAGAAGGGCAGCGGGTCAGCTCCTGGAGAACCAGCATGTGGCTCCTTATTCC
>NW_006159586.1:2442677-2455234 GCF_000334495.1 Tupaia belangeri chinensis
GGCTGTGCTGAAGATTAACGAGATGACCTCAGGGTGGGAGTGGATGCCCCAGCCTGGTCCTGTCTGAATTACTGCCTAAAACGAAAATCTAACCTCACCTTCCTGGGTCATAGAACACAGTCCAATTTGGTCAAATAGCAAAACACTATCTATAATAACCAAAAAATAAAACTACCGTTACTACGAACCCTTGCCACATGCCGTGATGTATACACACCTTCTTCTTTGATCATAACAACTTGCTGAGATATGTCCTATTATTTCCCTATTTTATAGAGGAAACGGAAGCTGAGAGTGATTAAGTGGCCCAAGGTCAAGTGGTTATAAAAGGTGAAAGCAAGATGCAAACCCAGTCTGTCTGACTCCGGAGCCCGGCCTTGAACCAGCTGCATATTATTAACTTTCTGTCTCCTCTTCCCCTTGGCTGGGCCCCTCCCCCTGCTAATTCTCATTGCTTGGCTCTTGCCCTCTGCCCACTGGGAAAATCCCCTTCCTGGCCCTCTTCCCATCCGAAGTGCAAGCAGGCCTGGTCCCACCTCTCCTGTGGATCTATCCCTGTCACTCAGCTTTCAAGCATGCCTTTTCCCGGAACAATTGCTCTGTCTGTGTTATATGTCTGGCTTGTTTTGGATTTTAATCTTATACTGACATTTCTGTTTAAAATGTGTCTGTCTTCTGAACTAAACTGTGAGGTTCCATCAGCCTCTATTAAGGTCCATTTTTGTGTGTGCTTGTCATTCATGATCTCTAACTTAGATGTCATTCTTGATATTTAACTTGAGGGGACTTCAAAAAAAAAAAACTTGTGGAGAAATGAAACTAAAGCATGAGTTTATTCTGGTGCAAAAAATTTGAAATCTACACATAGTTTTTTCATAATGCATATTTTCTGTGACTTTGTTTTTGGTTTAGTTTCTGTCTTTGCTATAGGGCATATGGACTTGCCAGAAGAGACAGAGAAAAGGAAAATAAGAAATCACCTCCCATGGTGGATGGCCACAAAATAATCCCTTCTCCTGTCGGGGTTTTGGGTGCACACGCCCATGTGCCCTGTGTGGTTTTCAGGCCAGGAGGTCCAGGACTTAAACTGCACCGCTGGCCATGTGGGAGTCCAGTACCTTAACCTCCATGCCACCTGCTGGTCTTCCATCTTTCTGAAGACTCTTCATAGGTACTTAACAAATATTGGGTTAAAAAAAGTTTTTAAATGATTTTTCAAATACTGTCTGTAAATACTTTTTTCTTTTTCTTTTTTTTTTTTTTTTTTGAGAAGTTTTCGCTATAGGGCGCGTGTGCTCGCCAGACAGACAGAGAGAGACAAAGAGACAGAAAGTGAGAAATCACCCTCCGGGGGGATGGTCACACTGCAATCCCTTCTCCATTCTCCTCTCGGGATCTTGGGCACGCACGCACACGTGCCTTGCGTGGGTTCTAAGCCACCGGGTCCGGGACGCGAACTGTGGTCGACTACGTGGGAATCCAGCGACATAGCCATTACGTTAACTGCTGGTTCCTAGGACTTTTTTCTTTTTAAGAATTATTTTATGGGCCCGCAGGTGGCGTGGTGGTTAAAGGAGCTGGACTCCCACATGGCTGACCATAGTTTGAGTCCCTGATCTGGTGGCTTGCTTTCTCACTCTCTGTCTTTCTCTGGTCAAACTAAAGTAAATAAAGTCAAGCAAAATAATTATTTTGCTTGACTTTATTTATTTATTTTAATTTGATCAGAGAGGGACAGCATGAAAAAGAGAGAGAGAGACAGAAAGCAAATGAGAACACAAGCCACCAGATCTGGAACTCAAACCACAATCAACCATGTAGGAGTCCAGTACTCTTAACCACCACACCACCTGCTGGTTCCAGGACTTTTTAACAACACAAAAAAAGTTTTAAATTTTAAAAAATGACTAAAATAGAATAAAAAAAACTACCTCAACTATTATAATTACACATAATAAAGCACTTAAGATACAAAAAATTAAAAATGCTAGGGTAGGGGCTGGTAGGTGGCGTGGTGATTAAGGATGCTGGACTCCCATATGGCCAACTGTGGTTCAAGTCCTGGACCTGGTGGCTTGATTTCTCACACTCTCTCTCTCTCTGACCAAACTGGAAAATAATAATAATACTTTGTTTTTGGTTTAGTTTCTGTCTTTGCTATAGGGCATATGGACTTGCCAGAAGAGACAGAGAAAAGGAAAATAAGAAATCACCTCCCATGGTGGATGGCCACAAAATAATCCCTTCTCCTGTCGGGGTTTTGGGTGCACACGCCCATGTGCCCTGTGTGGTTTTCAGGCCAGGAGGTCCAGGACTTAAACTGCACCGCTGGCCATGTGGGAGTCCAGTACCTTAACCTCCAT
The DNA here is from genome assembly GCF_000334495.1 of Tupaia belangeri chinensis. Lineage (NCBI taxonomy): Eukaryota > Metazoa > Chordata > Mammalia > Scandentia > Tupaiidae > Tupaia > Tupaia belangeri. Next base: position 2,445,041 of record NW_006159586.1, read on the forward strand.
GCCACCTGCTGGTCTTCCATCTTTCTGAAGACTCTTCATAGGTACTTAACAAATATTGGGTTAAAAAAAGTTTTTAAATGATTTTTCAAATACTGTCTGTAAATACTTTTTTCTTTTTCTTTTTTTTTTTTTTTTTTGAGAAGTTTTCGCTATAGGGCGCAAGCCACCAGGTCCAGGACTTGAACCACAGTTGGCCATATGGGAGTCCAGCATCCTTAATCACCACGCCACCTACCAGCCCCTACCCTAGCATTTTTAATTTTTTGTATCTTAAGTGCTTTATTATGTGTAATTATAATAGTTGAGGTAGTTTTTTTTATTCTATTTTAGTCATTTTTTAAAATTTAAAACTTTTTTTGTGTTGTTAAAAAGTCCTGGAACCAGCAGGTGGTGTGGTGGTTAAGAGTACTGGACTCCTACATGGTTGATTGTGGTTTGAGTTCCAGATCTGGTGGCTTGTGTTCTCATTTGCTTTCTGTCTCTCTCTCTCTTTTTCATGCTGTCCCTCTCTGATCAAATTAAAATAAATAAATAAAGTCAAGCAAAATAATTATTTTGCTTGACTTTATTTATTTATTTTAATTTGATCAGAGAGGGACAGCATGAAAAAGAGAGAGAGAGACAGAAAGCAAATGAGAACACAAGCCACCAGATCTGGAACTCAAACCACAATCAACCATGTAGGAGTCCAGTACTCTTAACCACCACACCACCTGCTGGTTCCAGGACTTTTTAACAACACAAAAAAAGTTTTAAATTTTAAAAAATGACTAAAATAGAATAAAAAAAACTACCTCAACTATTATAATTACACATAATAAAGCACTTAAGATACAAAAAATTAAAAATGCTAGGGTAGGGGCTGGTAGGTGGCGTGGTGATTAAGGATGCTGGACTCCCATATGGCCAACTGTGGTTCAAGTCCTGGACCTGGTGGCTTGATTTCTCACACTCTCTCTCTCTCTGACCAAACTGGAAAATAATAATAATAATACATAATGTTAAATAAAGTAATTATTTTTTTAAATGCTAGGGTAATATGTCAAAAAAGGTGTGAAAGCACACTCATATTCACTGACTGGGTCTTTACTACTCCTGCAATTATGTTATTAATAACAAATTAACAAATGTGAAAAGCACTCAAATTCCAGAGTGTGGCATGTGGGCCCCTGACGTGTGTACCACGGCGAGCCCCTGGGATGTCAGAAAAAAGCACTGTATAAATGCATGAATATATTACTGATAATCACTTTTCTTTTTTTGGAGAGGTTTTTGCTATAGGGCATGTGCACTTGCCAAAAACACAGACAGAGATACAGAAAGTGAGAAATCACCCCCTAGGGGGGATGACCACGCTCCAATCCCTTCTCCTCCATTCTACTTTTGGGATCTTGGGCACTCACGCACACGTGCCCAGTGCGAGTTTAAGCCTCCAGTTCAAGTCCGGGATTTGAACTGTGGGCGACTGCATGGGAGTCTAGCAACATAGCCATTATGCCAGCTACTGGTCCCAGTGATAATCACTTTTGTTAAAAACAGGCAAAAATCTAACTTCTCCTATAAAACAGTAAACTGGGTCAGCAGGTGACATGGTGATTAAGGTGCTGGACTCCCACATGACCAACCACGGTTTGAGTCCCAGCCTGGCCTTGAAGGTCACACCAGGGGTATGTGTGTGAGTGCTCAAAATTCCAGGAGGAGAATGAAGGAGAAGGGTAGTGGCCATCCCACTGGGGGGTGCTTTCTCACTTTCCCTCTCATTTTCTCTCTACAGAGAGCACATATGCCCTATGGCAAAAACCTTTACAAAAAGTAAACTTCTCTAAGAACAAAAAGATTTTGAATCATTAGTAAAACATTTTTAATTACTTCGAAACATTTATTTCATCTTTAGGCTATCATTAACAATTTTATTTTGGTGAATATATCAAATACATTAAAAAATAGTCAGTAGGTAAACAAACATGTGCAGATGAGTAACTAAGACCTTTTGCGACCAATGAAGTAGATGAACTAGAAGCATTGTTCTATGCTGGCTCTTTGCACTTGGGCAAGTTACTTTGCCTCTCCCAACCTCAATTTCCTTCACTGTAAACTGTTGCCATGTCAACCAAATGAGACAAAGCATAAAAAGTTTTTCACTGGGACCAGCAGATGATGTAATGGTTGTCACTGAACTCCCGCAGAATCGACCATGGTTCAAGTCCTGGACTCAGTAGCTTTAAATTCATGTCAGGTGCATGTGCATGCATGACCAAGATTCCAAGAGGAGAGTGGAAGAGAAGGGATTGTGGTGTGGCCATCCCCCTGGGGTGTGGAAAAGTCTACACCTGACCTCATGCAGTGAAAACACTGCAATACAAGAATATTGTGGAAAATTATCCTCGGTCTATATAATGTAAGATGTATGAAGAACTTTCAAAAACTTTACGGAAAGTGAATATAACTTTTTAAAAAACTATACATAGATTTCAAAATTTTTAAAAATTGTCAGCGAGTGCAAGCCCTTGCCAGAGAGACAAAGAGATACAGAGAGTGAGAGAGCTAGAAAGGAAGCACCTCTAATTGGGTGTGGTCATACTATAAACTTTTCTTCATTTTTCTATCCTGTTCAGATTCTTGGGCAGTCATGCACACCTGTCTGGTGTATTTTCCAAACTGCCAGGACTGGGATTCAACTGCAGTTGGCCATGTGGGCTTTGGCTTCTTTAACCAGGAGACTTATAGGGACCAACCCTCAAAAAGTTTTTTGTGCCAAAATATACTCATACTTTAATTCTGTTTTTCCACAAACTTTAAAACAAATTTTTTAAAAGAATTACTTTGTTTAACTTTATTTATTTATTTTAATTTGACCAGAGAGGGAGAGAGAGAGTAAATGAGAAAGCAAGCCACCAGGGCCAGGACTTGAACTGCGGTCAGCCACACAGGAGTCCTTTAACTGCCATGCCACCTGCCAGCCCCTCCATGAACTTTTGAAATCCCCTCATATATAAAGCCCAAGTGAATTTAGACTTGGATCCCATCCCCAAGATACTCTATCCCACATATGAAAATATTCCATGACCTAAAAAAATCCAAAGCTCAAATACTTCCCAAGCATTTTGAATAAGGGATAGACAACTTGTATTAATTGCTCAATTAATAAGTTAGCCATTAGTTTCTGGAAAGGGATTTAGAAGCTGTGGAAAGTTCAAGGGCAAATTATTTTGCAGATAGTTCAGAGTGAGACCTGAGCAGACAGGAATTACAAACAGATTGAAAAGGGAGACATGTGAGGACAGGGAAGGGCATCTCTAGGTTGAGGAGATTCTCTGCTCGAGGGGTCAAAATGGCCTAACTACCTTCTCTGCACCACTTTCTTTCAGGCTATCCTAGATGTGAGTTTTTGTATTACAGAAATCAGAAACCCAAGCAACGTAGGCCAAATTGAAGGGGGTTACAGTAAGGATAGAGGTATCCGGGTTCTGAGAGAGGCGGAGGAGGACATCTTGCCATGAGAATCAGCAAAGCTGTTACAGGAACTGAGGCGACTCTGGCCATCTCGGGCTCTCTTTCCTCCTCTCTTTTCCGCGGCACTCCCCACCTCTTCCTTCACTTCCAGCACCTGGTCCACTTTGCCACAGCCTTGACCTGAGGAGCCGTCAAAAAAGGAACAGGCATTTCTCAGATTTTTAATAAATCGTGTGTGTGTGTGTGTGTGTGTGTGTATAGTATAGTATAGTTTTTCAGAACATGCATATAGTATATAATTATCAACTCATGGTCACAGACATGTTCTTCTTCTTCAACACTGAACATTATATTATTATGTTATGTTATGTTATGTTATGTTATGTTATGTTATGTTATGCACAGTTGATAACAGTTCCGCTAGGATTTTGTCTGTTTTGATTTTTGGAAGTATTCATATATAGCGACTAGTCTTCAACACTTTTTCTTTTTAGAATTTTAAAATTTGATTTAATTTATTACTTTTTAAAGAACGATTTATTTCATTTTATGTATCGTTATTATCGTTTTTTAAAATTTTGATACAGATGCTCACCAGAGAGAGAGAGAGAAAGGAAAGTGAGAAAGCAAGCCATCAGTTCTAGGACTTCAACCGCTGTTGGCCATGTGGGAGTCTGGTGCTCCAAGAGCCATACCACCTGCTGGTCTCATTTTTTTTCAATTTGCTATAGGACATGTGTGTTCGCCAGAGAGAGAGAGAGAGAGAAAGTGAGAAAGCAGGCTGTCAGGTCTGGGCTCAAACCAAAGTTGGCAAATTTAGCACCTTAACCACCACTCCACCTGCTGGGCCCATCGACAATACTTTTTGTTTTGCTGTGGTACACCTTTGGATTCTTGCAAGAATCATCTGATTGGCTCAGTTCAGCTGATGAAGCCAGAACGACTCAAGTCTAGCATCGCCGATGGTCCTTTGGCTGGGGTGTGCATTTCTGGTCCAATAAGCTTTAGGCGCCCCTCCAGGGTGAGAAAGATTCAGTTTTTCTAGACTGTTCACCTGGCAAACAAGAAGCTTGTCTTCTGCAAAATTAAGTAGCTAAAAGGATGTATTTTAAGTGGTTTAATTCCAACCGAGCAGCCAGGGTTTGTAACACTCTTTAAACAAAGCCCAGAAGTCCATGGGGGAACCTAAAACAAGAAGATCTTGTCTTGCAAGATTCAAGGACAGTCAGTGAAGCCTGTGAATCATCAGACATTCCTCAAGGCCTTCAGGGTCCAAGGTCACACCTCACACACAGGTCAGTGACATGAGCACCTTATCCACAGCCTTGACCACAATGGGGGCCTGGGCAAAGATATAGCCCACGTCTTTACAGAAGACGTCTTTATTTATTTATGTATTTATTACTACTATGAGAGAGGAAGACAGACACACACTCCCACAGGGTCTTCATGCTGCAACCCAACCCCTAGCCTGAGTCAGCCACGGTATGTGTGCACCCCCTAGCATGCACAATAAGACTTTGAGATGGGAATGGGGCCTTCCCACATGGTGTCAGCATCATGGAGTGCTTTGTTATTTGGCCGTTGTGGCGCAACAAGATAGTGAATTTCACTTAAAAAAAAAAAGAATTATTTTTTATTTAACTGTATTTATTTATTTATTTATTTTTAATTTGATCAAGGAGAGACAACGTGAGAGTGAGAGAGAGAGGGAAAGTGAGAAAGCAAGCTGCCCGGTCAACCATGGGGGATCCCAGCACCCATGACCACCATGCCACCTGCCAACCCCGAGATGGTGAACTTCTTAAAGGCAGAACTTCAAATTTGAAGATAATCTTAGCGATCATAGGATCGAATGCTCTGATTTTAAACACAGTGTGGAAACTGAGGCCCAGAGAGAGGAAATGTCTCAGCAGAATAGGGTCAGGTGGGACCTGAAAGCTCATTTCACGGATCTGTTCCCCATCACACTTTGGCATGCCTTTGTGTGGCCTGCGTCCTATAAATATTCATTGGTTTACTTCTGATTTTGATTTTGCCTTTCTCAAGTTCAACATTCTCTATTTTTGTCCCTTCCTTCTCTATTAATTTGAACCATGGGGGATCACTCTGCATCTGCCTTTTAGGCATTGGTCTTTGGGACTGGAAGCTGAGCTGAGGCAGTGGTGAAGTTTAACCTGGTTCTATCAAGCCATTATCTCTCCAGACCAACACCACAGGAACACAGCACAGACTGCATATCAGCAATTTCCTTCCTTCTGCGATGTCAGTGGCCACCAAATTGCCCTGTGAACCCACTCTCTGGCTCCCAGTGAAAGTCACTATTTCTGCAACCCTCCCTGGCCAACGCTACATACCTGGGATTTGGCTACTGCAAACGGTTGTCCAACAGGAAGTTACAAGGTGATCTAGTCCCACTACCTTCTTTGACTATTGCAGCCTAATTAGAAGTCCTTCCTTCACTTAAAATCACTCTCATGCAGTGAGGCACTCCATTCGTTTTCCCATTACCTTCTGCAAGTCAGCCTGGTCTGCTCAGATCCTGGAGACAGACAGCTCCCTTCCCCCAGCACTCCCGGTGAGCTCCCACCTTGACTGAGGGAGGCAAGACACAGGGAGGGCAGCAGAGAGAGGAAATGGGAAGAAAGGCAAGATTTTTCATTTTGCTGCTGTCTTACTAGGAGGAGCATCTGCTTGAGACAGAAACTTTCTGGTTTTTCAATTTTAGGCTGTAAGGTGACAAGGCAGACAAAAGCAACTCCTGGCCACTCAAATGCTGCCATGGTTAAACGGATGCCAGAGTCATTGCCCCCCAGGAATCTGCAGCTCATTAACTCTGTACCCAGCAGCTCTTCTTACCCAAGCCTGGAGGCTGGACTTAAAGATCAATTATAGAGCAGAGAAGGAAGGACACAGGACAAAGGCCAAATAAACCCCAGGCCTCCCACCCTGAGGAGCCTTGGTCTGAGGGATCCACACAGCCTTCTTCCCAAAGTTCCACCTAAAATGCCTACCTCAGAGTGGATGGGTGCCACTCTGAGAACTCTCAGAAAGGGACAGAAATGCCAGGGTGGAGGAGAAGAGAATGACAAGAATGTCTTATACGTTAATGAAAGCTTATGACCTGAAGGTAGAGAGCCAGGTTCTGGAGAAGCAGCAGATAAGCAGGTCTCTTGCATTATTCATGACAGAGCACATATGTGTGCACGTGAGGAAGACAGAGAGGAAGAAAGGCGCACCCCGGTCACGCCGCCATCCCCTTCCTCCAGCCCTCCAGCATGTAGGACCTTGGGCACTTGCATGTATGTCTGACGTGTTTCAGGCTGACCAGGTGGGGATTTGAACCCCAGTCACCGTGTGCGATCCAGCTTCTCCTGAGAGTATGCTGTCCCCGCTGTCCCTCTCTCATTACCACTGAGCCATGGAGCAGGCCCGGGGGAGGATAGTTTTTTGTTTTTAACTTTATTTATTTATTTATTTATTTATTTATTTATTTATTTATTTATTTATTTATAATTTGACCAGAGAGGGACAAAGTTAGGGGGGGGGGAGTGAGCAAGTAAGCCGCCAGGTCTGGGACTTGACTGCGGTTGGCCAAGTAGGAGGAGTCCAGCATCCTTAACCACCACCTCACCCACTGGTTCCCCAGGAGGCAGTTTTGATGGGCAGGGAGCAGAATGCGGGGGTTCAGGGCACTGCCCAGAGAAGGCAGCCTGGGTGGGGTAGGTGCTGTGGGGGTTCTTGGGTACCAGGATAGGGAGGAGGAGAACATAAACCACTGTTAGCTGGTGGGAGTGAAGAGAGATAGGTCAGTAGGAGGTGATGACTAGAACTGGGCCAAAGTTCCTTGAAGACAAACCTAACTTACTTCACACATTAGGATGAGTCATCTTGGGAACTCTCCCTGCAACACCAGCTCTGCCTGCCTAAGTGTGGAAAAAAAAAAAAATGCAGGGCTCATTCTCAAGGGCCAGAAAGACCCTGGGACAAGGAAGGGAATGAGCCATCATTGGGCACTTTCCATATGACAGAGCCACGGTAAATGTAATACATTAATATATCATTGCCGCTGGTTTTCACAAGGCCAAGGAAAGTTATTGAGTAAGCCACCCAAGGTTACCCTGTTTGGAGGTTAAGTAAGCTATCCAAGGTCACGGCCAGGAAGTATCAAACCCAGAGGTCAGGCTGACCTGAGAGTCTGCTGTCCCTGCTGTCCCTCTCTCCGAAGGCACACATCGCAAACTGGGGTGTGTGCTGTTTCACACGCCGCACACAGCTCAGCCTCTCCTCACCTCTGGGGGTGTGAATGAAAGCAAAAGGAAAGCCAAGACCTAGACAATCCCATTCTTGTTTCCTTTGCAGGTGGTGTGCCTGTCACAAAATGTGCAAAACGGGCACAAGGTAAGTAAATGGGAATTTGTTGGATGGATACACCCTGGTGCGATCATTTTAGGTTTTGTAAACCCAGGGGATTGTCCAGATGTTAAAGCCTACAAACAACGCAATGCTGAGCCAACGAGGCATAAATGCCAAGAGAGGCAAAGCAGTGGGAAGCGTCAGGTGCGCTTAGACATGTTCCTTTGGAGGGCGGAGGGAAAGGAGGCTAGGCCTGGCACCCGGACAACTGGCTTCTGGTACCCACTGTGCTTCTTCCAATTCATGGCTGCAGATGAGTTGCTTACATCTCTAGGCCTGCTGCCTCCTAGAAGGGAAGGATGGGCCCGCCATGCCCTTTGATACAAGAATCAAGTGAGTTGTTCTGCAGGATGTGCGTGTGAATGCTGCTTTGCTGTCCCTTCATGACTTGGCTTGGCTCAAGAGGGGCTCAAGCCTAGAAGACAAGCTTTCCACACTAAACAAAAGTCCGCCTACCTGTGTGCCAAGCCCCACCTCTCTCGGAGGTTGGCCAGGCTCCTCCTGTCTTCGAGACTCGCTGCCCAGCTAGTATCCCTTTGCTGCTCTATTTTCCACCCCTAGCCAACAACCTGCCTTCTTTTGCCCTGCCAAATTTCTGAGACCTTCAGAATTAGCTTTGTTCTCTCTCATCTGGAACCGTTATACCTTGTTGCCTTGTCAGCTGCTTACCCTTGCCTTTACCTTTGTCCGTAAACAGTAATTCTTTGTTCCAGTACCACTGTCTTCAGGAAGCCTTCCCAGACCCTCTCTCACCCCTATCCACCCTTCATGGGGGTTGGCTGGCCCTGTGGGGGAGGAGGGCTCATATCACTTTGTGCTTATCCTTATGTTAAATGTTGATTTATTCCCTCTAATTGTGTTGGCTGTGGTCCCTATACTAGACTTTAAGGGCACAGACTGAGGGTCTTATCTGTCCAGGCATTCTCAGATGTGGCTGGTCTGTGGAAAGTGCTCACCAAACATCATATGAACCTATTAAGAAATAGATTTCTAGGGAACCAGCAGGTGGTGAGGAGGTGGTTAAGAAGCTGGATATGCCCACATGGTTGACTATGGTTCGAGTCCTGGACCTGGTGGCTTGCTTTCTCACTTTGTCCCTCTCTGTCTCTCTCTGGTCAAATTAAAATAAATGAGTGAATAAATAAAATTAAACAGATAATTCTATTAAAAAAATAGATTTCTATAACAGTTATACTATGTCACATAGTTCTTGCAATGAGTTTCTAATCCTTTTGCTTTGTGAGGCATAGATTTTATATTTCTCTAGGCCTCCCTGTGCCGAGCTCAGATTTAACCAAAACCTTGGTGATATGGTTAAATGATTATGGAATTATCCACTGCATTGAATCCCCCCACCTGCCATGTCCCAGCCCTTAGCGCGGCCAATGGAAAATTAATTGGCTGCAAAGTGCATATCTAATTACAACATCCCGCCCCTGCCACAAAGATACTCAAATGTTAATTATAACATATGCATTTCAATAACCGGCGATGGCATTTAATGCAGCATTAATAACGCCACTCCTCCTCCCCCATACACAAAGCTCCCTTTTATCTGCCATTAAGACAGACTTTGCACTTTAAGTACGGAATTCCTCATCCTTAAAGCTTTTCGGACCCCAAACCACCGTTTCCAGCAAGCTTGGACAGCGCCTAAGCCCCCAGTTTTCCTACTCTATAGAGGTCCCACCCAGGGTCGCGCCAGCGTCAGAGGTGGCTGAGCGGCGGGTTTCGGTGTCGCTATCGTCAACCTTCCCTGCCGCTCCGGCTGCATCCCCCGCGTCCCAGTGGCGCCCGGCTCTCCAGGGCCCGCCATCCCGGGAAAGAAAGGCGAACTACATTACCCAGCAGGCCTCCCGACACCCTCTTTCCTTTCAAGCCTTTGCACGTGGCCGGAGGGGAAGGCGGGGCCTGCACGTCACTCTGAGCCAGAAGTCGGCTCCCCCCGAGGCTGGTCCTCCCTTCCCTTTCCCTGCCCCCTTCCCCCAACCCCGACTCGGGCTTAGCGCGGCGGCCAGAGGAACCCCGAGGTGAGCATCTCCTCGTCCGTCCTCCTCTTTAGACCTCTCAGCTCGCCGATCGATTCGGGGCCCCGGGAGGAGCGCTGCGTGACGTGCGCGTGCTTATAGATAAATCCGGGAAAACCGCCCCAAACAATTAGCCACCTTCCCCCTCCCTGCGCCTGGGCCAGCCGGGCGTCCGCACCCATCCTCGGTCCCCTCCTCCCTTCTTGGAGGACTGCACTCCACAGTCTTGCCCCCTCCCTGGGTTCCTCCCGTCCTCTCCCCGGTGCTGCGCCCGGGGGGGGGGGGGGGGCCTTGGGCT
>NW_006159586.1:2455295-2455604 GCF_000334495.1 Tupaia belangeri chinensis
GGGGGTGGGGGCGCACGGGGGGGGCCCGGGTCGCGCGGAGCCGCTGTCATGTGCCGGGTTCCGACCCCGGCAGAGGCAGGCAGAGAGCGTGATTCGCGTCCCTTTTGTTGTGAAGCCCGCATTTGCTGCGTCGAGCAGTTGGTTTAGCACCAGCCAAACTTGCAGCTGTTGTGACCGCGCTCCGCCGAGGTAGGGAGGCGGTTTGGGGTGGTGGCTCGGGGCCGGGGACTGCCGCACTCGGGGACACCGAGAGTATCTCCACTCCGCCCCTCCCTCCTCTGGTGGCTGATTGTGTCTGTGGCCGCCGCT
>NW_006159586.1:2455812-2509191 GCF_000334495.1 Tupaia belangeri chinensis
CTGGCTCGCCGGGGTGCTCGGGCGTGGGGATCGCCGGCCGTATGGGGTTAAGTTGACAGTTACTGAAAAGCCAGTTCTCCTTTGCAAGTGACCCGAGCGGCCGCGGGGTGGGCTCCAGCTCGGGTTCCGGAGGACGCCGAGCTGGTGACTGTCTCCGGAGCCGATGGGGGGGGGGGGGGGTCGGGGCGGTGGCCTGGGCTGCGGCGGAGGTCTGGACCCCCGAGGGCCGCGCGCCGGAGCCTGGATGTGACTGAAGGAGGCGTCTCCCGGACTGCGCGTCTGAGCTGGGCTTTTCTCTCCACTGACGTTAAAAGAAGACCTGGGGCTCAGACCGGTATCTGGGCGGCGTTGGCTCTATTTGGTTTCGCAGAGTTTTCAGGGATGGGGCTGAGGGGGGTGTGTGTGAGCAAGGTGGGGGTGCGGCGTGTAGAGGGGAGGGGTGGCTGGCGGCGCGGTGTGCGTCCCCACCCGGAGGAGCGAGGCGTCGCCTCCCCCGCCCAACTGTTTGTGTGTGTACACACGGCTTTGGTGTGTGGGCTGGGGGGGCGCAGACCGCGACATAGTGGGGACGCGCGTGGGCCCCGCTCCTCCCCAGGATCGGCCCCGCCAGCCCCCTTGTCTCCGAGTTGGGCTCGTTGTGTGTGTGTCCGCGCGCGCTGCCGTGTTACTCCAAGAGCGGAATGTGCGGCTGCAGGCCGGGGGAGACCCTGGGGTCGCGTGTGCTGGTCTTTCGTGCGGGAGTCCCCCCACCGCGGTGCGGCGGGAGTCGCGTGGCTCCTCCTTCGGCTTCTCGGGCGCCCCCTGACCCCGCCGACTGGCCCCCTGTCGGGCGGTTCCGGAGGCAGATCTGGGTAGACTGGGAGCACACGCCGCTTCCCCCACATCTCGGCACGCTCAGGTTGACCCTTGCACCGGGGCGCTCGTTGGGTGCGCGTGCCCGCGCGCGCCCTCAGCTGCCTTTGCAGACCCTGGAGAGAATCCGAGAGGTCTGTCCTGCCCTCCCAGTTCCTCAGTCTGGGCACCGTGGGGGCCAAAGCCTGCCCAGCCAGGGCCCAACCCCGCGTTGTCCGCAGCCCTGCGGCCTTGCACGCTGTTGCCCGCCTCGCACGCCCCTACCGCCCCGCGCGCTCTCTCTCAGGTCGGGGGATTATGTCCCCGGCCGGGGCCCGTGCGACAAGGGAGGAAGCCACTGGAGCGGCCGGCTCGCTGGGGCTGGAGGTTCCGCCGGGTGAAAGTGACACAGCACGAGCGCGGCGGCGGCGGGGGAGCTGGAGAGGAAGGAGCCGCCTCTAGCGCGGGGAGGGGCCCCGGCTGTCCGGCCCCGGCTCCTCCGGCCCCGGCTCCTCCTGCCTGCGCCGGGTCTGGGCCGAAAACCTCAGGAATCTCGGCTGGGAGCAGGCTCGCTCCGCGCGGAAATTACTTGGCTTTCGAGAGAACTCAATTATAGGGGAACAGAATGCACCGAACAGACGCTAGCAGACGTTTGCCTGAAGAAACTCCCTGAGTGTTTGCAATGGGATTTAGTTTACACAGTCTTCTGGTGTGTGTCAAGTATCTGTCCCGGGCAGTGTATGCTCAGGGTCAGTAATTCTGTAGCACATTTTAGGATACAGTGTCATCCATGATTAACAGAGTGCTGGAATACTAACATGTTATGTGACTTTACAGGGCTTACGCCCCTCGTACCCCCTACCCACTGCATTTATTAAGAGGGTCCTGTGAGGTAGGGGTGTGCTAACCCTGTTTCACAGATGACCACGCTGAGGTTCAAAAGTGATGTGACTTATCTAAGGCCTCTCAGCTGGGGAAGAGATATTTCCCCCCTTGATGATTTCTCTTTTGTTTTGAATAGTGGCCACTTTTTTTGAGTTTAAGTTTAAAAAAAAAAAAACTCACTACACCTCAGAAAATGGTAAAAGAGATTAAAGCATGCTGGTACTTACTCTTTGTCAAAACACTTTGGATTTACTAGCAGTTCTGAATGAGTGTCACAATTAAAGACCAGAAGTCTGCATTGTTCTCACTCATCTTCTTAGCTGCTGGCAGATGGATAGCATCCCTCATACAGCCTGCATGTACCAGAATCCCATGTACCAGAATCCTACCTGCGTGGCATAAATGGACATGGCACATGTCTACACAGTACACGCCTGTGTTCAGATGGGTTGTTCATGAAGCCTGTATTGAATTGACAATTTATTCTTTAGTGTTCAATTTCAAAGCCATTGGATGCTTTAGAGAGCTTTCTTTGTTGTTCTTGTTTTTGTTTTTGTTTGCTATAGGGTGTATGTGCTCACCGGAGAGACAGAGAGACAGAGAGACAGAAAGCGAGAGATCACCCCCCACCCCACCCCCCCAGGAGAGATGGCCATGTCACATCCCTTGTCCTCCAGTCTCCTCTCAGGATTTTGGGCACGCACGTATGAGTTTTAAGTCACCGGTCTGGGACTCAAACTGGAATCCACTACATGAGAGTCCAGCAATGTAACCGTTACACCATCTGCTGGTCCCTAAAGCCATTGGATTTTAAATGTGGACTTCTGAGAAATCATCCCAGCTTATACTCCCTGTAGCCTTCCGTCTCGTACAAAAGAGCAAAGGGCTCATACATGCTTGCATGTAGTTCTCAGAATTCATGGCATGACAGTTCTCAGATACAGACTGGAGAGTTAGGAAGTTTGGCCAGCTAACCGACCATTCATTCACACGTCTATATGTTGACTACCTCCCTGCATCTATTGGGTTGTTGAAAAAGTCATGATGTATTTTTTCTATGCAAAAATGTGTCATGACTTTTCTGACAACCCAATAAAACCTCATGCAAAGAAAGTTTAACATGCAAGCCCAACGAGCAGTTATTAGCACCTACCTTAGGCTAGGTACTTTAGGATGTTCTGAGCACACAGCAAGTCTAGCCGAAGTAGTTAAGTTACGATGCCATAACAGAGCCCACCAGAGGGAAAAGCATATTTTAGAGGCTCACCCTGGGACTTAGTCAATGTCATATATGTAGGTTGTGAGGGGCATGTGATGCCAGCTGTTAGCCTCGAGCAAATGCAGAAGGGAGCAAGGGGGGGGGGATCTTACTTTTCTTCTTATCCTGGCCTTCAGGCTGTTTGAGGTCTTCTGGGTGGACCAAGTGGTTTGTTCTTCTGTACAGGTTAAGCAGCTAGTAGGAAATTGCCCTGAAGCCAACGACCACGTTTTTCTGAGCAATGAGGAGCTGATAAGATGCTGCCTATGGTCTCACCCCAGATCTGATGTGTTGTGATTCAGTGAGCGTCTGAGGCTTTGGTCCAGGTCTCATCTGGGTCCTGACTGGCTTAGGGGTTTCTGTCTTACAGATCTGTACAAATGTTTAAAAATGTGTCTGCTTTTTTAATTTTTTTAAAAAGAGGTTTTGCTATAGGGTGCACGTGCTCACCAGAAAGATAGAGAGAGACAGAGACAGAAAGCGAGAAATCACCCCCCGGAGGTTGTGGCCATGCCGCAATCCCTTCTCCTCCATTCTCCTCTTGGGATCCTGGGCATTCACACACACATGCCTGGCATGAGTTTAAGCCACTGAACTGCAGTTGACTACATGGGAGGCCAGCGACATAGCCATTATGCCAACTGCTGGTCCCAAAATGTGTCTGCTTTTTAACTCTTCCCAAATATTGATAGTTAAATGACTGGTCCCTGACATTGTCCTCCAATTTCATTTCCATTTTAGGGCCTGTTTTCCTCCTCTTAAACTTAGACTGTTTACAGTACAGGCCATAAAGGAGGAAGTGGGAGGCGGGTGGTTGGGATGGAGAAAGAACCCTGAGCCCTGATAGAGAATAGGAGGTACAAACAGGTGAATGGCAGTTTTTGAGAATGGCCCAAACTCGATGGCATTTCTGCATAACTTGTACGATAATGTCGCATATCCTTTCGAAGTCCTTTTGCAGGGGGTGGAGGTTGGGTGGTCCCACTGCTGACTCACTGGTCCTCTCAGTTCAGCTGCTTCCTTTAAGGCTTTGTTTGACTTCTGTCTCCCACCCCAACTTTCTGCACATCATGTAATTTAGAACCTTGCTATGATGGCGGCCCTTTCTCTGAATTATCACCAGGTTGTCTACGGACACCTGCCTCTTCTTTCTGAATGAACTGTAGGCCAGACCAGTGGTTCAGAGCAGAGTGAACGTGGATGCATCCCTGGGACCTACACACCCAGAGCTGGAGAGGACCGTGGAGGTCTGCTGTAACCCCACCCCAGATGTAAAGACCTCAGGCCCAGAGAAGTGAAATGACTTGCCCAAGGTCACAGTGAGCTCTTGGGACAAGAACATCCTGGATTTCGATGCTATGTCTTCCAGTCTCCTTTCTGTATACCATGATGCTTTTTGAAAAATAAGTGAACAAATAAATAAAATAAAATAAAACGAGCTTACATTCTTCCTTCCAAAGAGTGAGAACTCTTCCTCTTCTTTTCTTTTACTGTGAAGAAGGTTCTTCACTTTTTAATCTTGATATTTCTTTCTTTCAAGCTTGGCCTGTCCTACCTTATCTTTCATCCTTGATATCTAGGAGCAAATGGGGCTTCTGTTTCGAAGAGATCATGACCCTTGGGACCTTCTGGTATTCTTAAGTTTGATCTGTGACCTTCCGGCCCTAAATCAGGATTTTCAGGAACCTTCTGGAAGTGTTTGCAAAGATGTTATGTGTGTGTATTTTTCCAGGAAGAGGAGCCATAGATGTCATTTAATTCTCAACTGACTAAAGTAAGGACAAAATTACTGGCAGAAAGGACAGTAGGGATGGAGAGGGGAAACTTATAATGCCCTACTGTGGCTGGGACATGCCCAAATCACAGGTTAGTAGGGGAGCAGGGATCTGAACCCTGGACTCCAGACTTGAAAACCAGTGTTCAAGACTGAGGAGCTCACCACCTGACATCATTGTCAGAGGCTTGTGACCGGAGGGCCTTGAACTGTTCAGAGTTTCTATCTGTCATCTGCGGGCTCAGGTGCAGCCAGAGATCAGCCCCACGTGCAGGGGAATGCTGGGATGGACAAAGTAGAGGAGACAGTTACCGTAGGAATGACATGCGGAGCAGGGCCAGGTTGGATGATTTCATGGGAGAGATGAATTTGGGAATGGTCTGGGGTCATGGCAGAAGAGTTAGGCTGGGACGATGGCCAGGAAGTGGTTACGGAGAAACTGCGTGTATCTGGGGTGGGGTTAGAGCAGACCAGAGAGGTTTGGCTGGCTATTGCACAGTCAGCCGGAGCTCCTCAGCGGTTACTGAGCCCTACTCCATGCCTGGCTGTCCTAGGCCCTGGGTCTACAACAGCAAACAGGTACAGTCCCTGCCCTTGAGGAGCCCACTGGCTAGTGAGAGAGACAGACACTTAGAGAGTTAAATTTAATGTGGTAGAAATACAGTAATAGGAAAAGAGTCCAGGGTCTTACAGCAGAACAAACCAGACACACCTGTTCTGGGCTCAGCTATCTGGGAGGGCTTCTCAAAGGAGGCACTTTAGGAAAAAAACAAACAAACAAAACCCAAAACAAAATATCTCTCTCCATATATATATGAATATATATATGGAGAGAGAGATTTTTGCTAGGGTCAGGAGCTGAATCTTAATGAATGGAAAGGAACTAGCCAGCAGAGGAGACCAGAGAAGGGCATTCGTTCAGGGAGATGGAAGGGTATGTACAAGGGTGCAGAGGCCCAAAGCTGGCCGGAGGAAGGAGTCACAAGCAGCCAGGTCAGATGCAAGGGCAGGGAGGAGTTGTGGGCCTGGCTGAGGACCTCGGCTTTAGCCTGCAGGCAAGCTGCAGCAAAGGGCTTTAAGCAGCATGGAGGTTGGCAGCCACAGATCAGGAGGGAACAAGACTGGGAGCCAGGCGGCTGCTGGGCTAAGGCGGTATCAGGCTCCGTACAGTGTCCAGGTTACAGGGACTGAGGTCTGGAGCCAGGCCATGCAAACAGGGATGGGCCGAAGGTCTTATATTACAAATACTCGGGGGCTGCTCAGGTGAGGCTGGGTCCATTCGGAGGGTTGTGGGCTTACGTTCCCCATTAGATGTGCCCATGTTGGGACTGTGGTCCTGGGTGGCTGAGAGGGGGATGGATGGAGTGAGGAGTGCCCCATGGGACCCTATTGAAGGTACTTCTCTTTCTCTCTCTCTCTCTCTCTCACACACACACACTTTCTATGTCTCTCCTGCTCAAGAAAGGAATCCACACACTTCAAGATATGTATTAAAAACATTTGGGGAGTAAAGTCTACAATGGTTGTTTAGATTGGGAGGGGTAAGGAACGAATCCCAGTGACTCCCAGATTTCTGGCCTCCCTGACTGGGTGGAGGCTGCCCTTAACCTAGGGGAACTTCTGGTTGCTCTAGGTCTGCTGGGTTGGGGTGACAGGAAGATTGTGGGGCACTCATGCCCCAGGCAGTGCACTGAATGGCAGGTAGGGTAGCGGAGCTTTCTTACAGGCGGTACACACACCAGTCACGCTCGGGCAGGGACTGCAGCTTTGGGAGTGGGGAAATGTCTGTCGCTCAGCGTGATCGAGCTGGGGCCGCTGTAGACAATAAGAGCAGACCTCTTCCTCCTATTGTCAGAGAATCCTTTGTCACGCTGGCCGCTGTCGTCAGGGAAGCCAGGCGGGGATGCTGTGTCATGCTGGAGGCCCAGCTGGCAGAATCCAGCGACAGCCAAGAGTGTGCTTCAGCTGGAAGCATTAGAGTGAGTTAGGGGAGAGGCCTTTTCAGCTCATGACAGCCACAGTGAGCAGAGCCCCATTCCAGACTGTGTGGCCTCAGTCCAGGGGAGACGGTGACCCTGCTTCCAGGAGCAGGCTGAGTGGACCTGCAGAGCTACTCCATGGCTGTAACCACCGCACAAGTAGTCGCATGCTAATTAACGGAGTGCGTATCCACCTCGATCCGGGCTTCGTTTTGATAGCGTGGATGTGATTCAGGCAGAAGTCCAGTCTCTTCATGTTTGAATCCTCAGGACCTGCAGTAGCGCTGGCACATAGGAGGTGTTCAGCCTGCACTTGTGGATCTGCAGGGATGTGGTCAGAGTCAGTGGTCTGGGTGGGACATGAACCAGGGACGATTTCTATGAACAAACCCAAAGGGGGCTTCCCCACACTGATTTAGAATACTGTCAGTCCCACAGCGGAGTGATGGTCTTGCACACCTTCCATCTACAGAGCACCTAGACATGCTATAGAAGGGGACCTCCGTACCTTCATGGAAGAATGGGATTAAAGTCTGAGTTCCTTTTGATACAAAAAACACACATAGCTTTTTCCCAGTATACATTTTCCATGGAGTTTTCAAGGACCCCAGATGTAAGATAACTGGCTGCTTTTCAAAGAACTAAACTCACAGCACGCAGGTGACTCCCCAGGCATCTCAGAAGCAGGGGCAGCGGTAGGCTGGAGCCCAGGGTGGAGTGCTTTTGCAGGGTGGTTACTGGTCTCAAACTCCAAGGGGCTGGAGTTCTGACATGTCCTCCAGGCCTGGACAGGAGACCAGGAGTCAGAATTGAGAGCCCTGCCTGAATGTGACCAGCCAAGTATGCATGCTTGAGAATGGATGGACTGGGCATCTGTAGATTGGCTGGTGGGGGGTGGGGGAGCTTTTGTGTCTTGGCCTGGATTTGAGGTGGGGGAAATGTTCCCTGGGAATTTGAAACCTCAGGCCTTTTATGGCTTTGGATGTCTATCTGACATGTGGGTTGGAGGCCTCTAATGGAGAAATGAGCATATAAAGCCTTGGGGGCCAGGCCGCTCCTGACTGCAGGCTCTAGGCAGGTTCTCATGCCCTTGGCTCTTTGCTGACTTAAATCTCCACCTTGAGTTTGCTTCAGGAGCAGGGCAGTAAGGAGTGAGTGAGGAGAGAGAAGAGAGGGTGGCGGGCTCTCAGGGGGAACCTTTTAAAAGGCCTTGGGGACAAGTGCACAGATGGGGGAGTATGTGCAGGGTGGTGGAAAGGACTGTGTCTGCCCCAGGGCTTCATCTCTTAGGAAGAGCCTGCAGGTCAGCCCAATTTGGCAGGGCCAGAGTGTTCTCCCTGCACTTGTGCAGGCCTGTGTTTACCCATGAGGCTTTACAGGTCCCTGGAGGGGTGTCCTGTGCAGATTCCATTGCTGCTGGTCCTCCTGACCAGGTGCCACAATGTCTTCCCCATGCCCCAAGTCTGGTTGCTACGCTTGATACATGGGAGGCATCGTAGAGGTCACCCAGTCAACTTTCTACCTGGTGGGGCAATCTCAACTAGAGTAGTAGTTGACCCGAAGGCTCCCAGTGCTGGGAGTTTACTGGGAGGCAATGTCTTCCCTATTCAAAGGCTGCCATAGCTGG
Organism: Tupaia belangeri chinensis; assembly: GCF_000334495.1. NCBI lineage: Eukaryota > Metazoa > Chordata > Mammalia > Scandentia > Tupaiidae > Tupaia > Tupaia belangeri. The sequence goes on from NW_006159586.1 coordinate 2,464,167, forward strand.
GAAGGCCTGTGAGGAGCTTCTGCCACTGCCTGGGCGTTCCACCCCTTGTTCCATGGCTGTCCTGAGAGATGAGCGGGCCTTTCACCATCCGGCTTGCTTCTTCTCAAAGGGCCTCAATTTGTCAAGCTAAGATTCTGTGAGAACCCAGCCAATTTCTGTCCCAACTTACTAAGCACAGAGGGAGCTTTTGAAGATAGATGTAGGGTGAGCTGAATTGTCGGCAGGGCGCTATCTGTGATGTGGAAGTTTCGAGTGCTTTTCAGGTTATCATGAGAAAAGCAACAGCTCACATGGTGGGTTCTTTCCGCCAATGCCCAGAACCCCTTCAGCTGCTAAGTTAGTGAGTGGGGATCCCATGTGGGGAGCTGACATTTATTTTACTGGGTTTTTTTTATAAGGTTATTTATTTATTTCTTCCACAAGCAGTAGAGAAAGAGATAGCACCTTCAGCAGGGTCTTGGTGCTGCAGTGCAACCCCAGCCTTCAGCTAGCCCCAGAGTATGGGCACGTGGGTGCTTGCCATAGCTAAGGAGGTCTCCAGACTCCTTTTTTTTTAAGAGATTTTTTTGCTATAGGATATGTGTGCTCACCATAGAGAGAGACAGAGAGACAGAAAGTGAGAAATCACCTGCCAGAGGGGATGGCATGCCACAACCCTTCTCCATTCTTCTCTTAGAGCTTTGGCCATGCATGCACACATACCTTGGTGTGAGTTTTAAGCTGCCAGGTCTGGGACTTGAACCTCCCACAGTTGACTATGCGGGAGTCCAGTGATGTGATCATTATGCTATCTGCTGGTCCCAGAGACCTCCAGACTTGAACTGGTGACTTCCCATGTGGGATTGCCTCGTGGAGGCAATTTGTCAGGTAGTCAAACCTCTCCCAGAATTCCCTTGCTAGAATTTTCTTCAAGTTCCATTGAAGAGGAATGAGTCAATATCTCTAGTGGAGGCTGAGAAAGCAAGTCTCAGGTGTTTTCCACCTCATCTACAGCAAGGGGTGAGTTCAGCTTACAAGGAAGTAGAGAAAGGGAACATCTGTATCACCAGGTTTCAACATAATTTTATTTACTTATTTGGAAGGGTTGGTATTATTAAAAAATAACTTTTCATACCTCAACGTAATAGAGGTGAAAGAAAAAGCACCTGACTCTGGCAACCACCAATCTGCTTTCTCTCGCTAGTTTTGCCAGTTCTAGCAATTGCTATTTCTTAGCCCGCAAGTGATACTGGGGCACAGGACCTCAGGTGTCCTATGGAAGCCTTTTATATGTGTGCTCACCATAGAGAGAGACAGAGAGACAGAAAGTGAGAAATCACCTGCCAGAGGGGATGGCATGCCACAACCCTTCTCCATTCTTCTCTTAGAGCTTTGGCCATGCATGCACACATACCTTGGTGTGAGTTTTAAGCTGCCAGGTCTGGGACTTGAACCTCCCACAGTTGACTATGCGGGAGTCCAGTGATGTGATCATTATGCTATCTGCTGGTCCCAGAGACCTCCAGACTTGAACTGGTGACTTCCCATGTGGGATTGCCTCGTGGAGGCAATTTGTCAGGTAGTCAAACCTCTCCCAGAATTCCCTTGCTAGAATTTTCTTCAAGTTCCATTGAAGAGGAATGAGTCAATATCTCTAGTGGAGGCTGAGAAAGCAAGTCTCAGGTGTTTTCCACCTCATCTACAGCAAGGGGTGAGTTCAGCTTACAAGGAAGTAGAGAAAGGGAACATCTGTATCACCAGGTTTCAACATAATTTTATTTACTTATTTGGAAGGGTTGGTATTATTAAAAAATAACTTTTCATACCTCAACGTAATAGAGGTGAAAGAAAAAGCACCTGACTCTGGCAACCACCAATCTGCTTTCTCTCGCTAGTTTTGCCAGTTCTAGCAATTGCTATTTCTTAGCCCGCAAGTGATACTGGGGCACAGGACCTCAGGTGTCCTATGGAAGCCTTTTGTGTGGTCTCAGTGGACAGGTTCTGTGTCCCCCTCCTCCCAGCTACTTCCTGCCACTCGGGCCAGATGAAGACCTCTGCACCCCTACCCAGCACAGACTGAACTGTCCAGAGGGAGGGAGGTGATGTTGCTGAGGCCTGGGCAGAAGGACTAGAGAGACCTGAGGCCGCGTGGTGCCACATGGCCAACAAGAAGCAGCGTCTTCTTTGCAACATAGTCATGGAGTTGAGAGAGGACTGCGCTCAGCCATGGCTTGGACACCTTGCAGCCTGCAGCCTGGGCTCTCTGGTCCACATGACTGGGAGCCCTGGCCTGGGAATCCAGGCTGAAGGAAGATGGTGGTGGAGGCTATCTTCTCCTGCCTTAGCCACCATCCCCTTTATAACATACAGACGGACAGCCTGGGCCACGGGCTGGACACCCAAGGCTGAGCGAATCTGTCCATCACAGCTCCTGTACTCCCTGCTCAGATGGTCATTTGGTCCTCCTGTTCCTGCCAAGGCATTTGGCCTGTGGGTTGTAGGGACACTCAGCACTCGCCATTGCTTCAGGGCCCTTCATCAATCCTTGGATACTTGCCTGGTCTGAGGTCATAAGCACCTTGAAGGTACCGTGCTCTGCGTCATCTGTGTGTTGCCACAGGGCTAGGACAGTACCTGCCATAGGATTCGCATTCCGTGAAAAAAAAAAATTAATGGCAAGATGTGTATTTGTAGAATGCGAGGAAGGTACTTGCTCACTTTGGACATCTCTCTGGATTCAAAACCTGTTCAGTGTGCACAGATCCTGGGTGAGGATTTGTGGATCTCCATACTTTCCTTCCCTAAAAAGAAAGAAAAGTAACTGCTGCTGTTCTGGGTTATATCCCCCAAAAGGTATGTGGAAATACTAAGACCTAATACCTAATGTGAGTATGTTTGAAGATAGGGCCTTTACAGAGATAATCAGGTTAAAATGAAGTCCTTGGATGGACCCTGATCCAACATGACTGGTGTCCTTATGAAAAGGGGAAGTTGGGAACCAGCATATGGTATAATGGTTACATTGCTGGACTCCCACGTAGATGACCATGGTTGGAGTCTTGGACCTGGCAGCTTAAAAACACGCCAGGTAAGTGTGTATGCATGCCCAAGATCCCAAGAGGAGGAGGGATTACAGCATGCCCATGCCCCCTGGGGGGAGTGACTTCTTGCCTTCTGTCTCTCTGTTTCTCTGGCCAGTGCATGAACCCTATAGCAAAAATCTCTCTTAAAAAATAATTGGGGCTAGCCCTCAGCACAGCAGTTAGACACTGCACAGAGGAAGCTGGATCCCACATGGCCGACCAGGATTCAAGTCCAGTCCCCAGTGACTTAAAAATATACCAGGCATGCACATGTCCAGGATCCTGATGGGATGGAGAATTAGAGGAAAGGATTTTGGTGTGACCAGGAGGATTGTGGTGTGTGCTATTGGAGGGCTCTCTCTTTCTCCTTCCCTCTCTCCCCTTCGCCTGCATGTGCCTGCACCCCATGGCATTAAAAATATGGGGAAATTGGACACAGACAGATGCACACATAGGGAAGATGATGCAGAGACACATGGGGAGAGCACCATGTGAAGGTGAAGGTGCAGGTGCAAGGCTGGAGCGATGCGTCTATAAGCCACGGGACACCAGAGATCGCTAGCAACCACCACATGCCAAGAGGCAAGGACAGCAGCAATGTGCTGAGCGGTGTACCCACCAAAGTCATGTGTTCAAGTCCTAAGCCCCAGTCCCTCAGAATGTGACTGTATTTCAGGATAGGACCTTTCAAGTAGTTAAGGTGATTAAGGTAGAATGAGGTGATGTGGGTAGGCTGTGACCCAGTGTGAAGAAGAGTTTGGATACAGACAGGACCCAGAGAGAAGGATAGTCACAGGAGGACACGGTGGCAAGACGGCTGTCTGCAGACCAACAAGAGAAGCCGGGGAAAAGCCCTGCCGACTTCTGGTCTTGGCTTGTAGCGTCTGAGCTGTGAGACGGTAACGCCCTGCTGTTTTCAGCCGCCCGTGTTGTGGTCCTTTGTCACAGCAGCCGGAGGACGTGAACGCAGGTGTGTTGTGTGTGCGGCCCACGCTTCACCGCCTCCGTGTATTTAACGTCGAGCTCCCACGGTCTCGGCTCTGCTCTGAAAGCTGCTGGGATGGGCAGGGGGAGAGGTGTCTGTAAACCAGAGACTGAGCAAGTGGTATTTCTCCGGAAACCCTAGCACCATCCCAAAGTAACCAAAACCCTCACATTTGTGGCCCAGCTGCAGTGGTGTGAGCTGCTGCAACCGTGCTTTACAGGCCAGAATTCGATTCCCGATTCAACCCAAAGGCTGGACACGGTGGCAAGTGCCTGGAATCCCGTAGATTCAAGAGGCCGAGGCAGGAGGACTAGGAGATCAAGGCTGGCTGGGCACAAAGCAGGTGACAGAGCATGTGCCTGGAGTCCCAGCTGGAGGCCAAGGCAGGAGGATGGAGAATGGTGAGACCCTGTCTTAAGGCACTGGACTCCCATGTGGTCAACTACAGTTTGAATCCTGAACTTGGCAGCTTGAAACTCATGCTGGGTGTGTGTGTGCCCAAAATCCCAGGAGGAGGATGGAGGAGAAGGCATTGCCATGTGGCCATCCCACTAGTGGGTGATTCTTGCTTTCTGTCTGTCTCTCTGGTGCGTGCACCTGCCCTAGAAAAAATCTCTTAAAATAATAAGAGTAATAATAATTAAAAAAAAAAAAAACAGGACTGGCAGATGGTGTGGTGGTTGGGGGTGCTGGACTCCCACATGGTTGGCCACAGTTCGAGTCCTGGTCCTGGTGGCTTGTTTTCTCACTTTTCTCTCTCTCACTCTCTTGCTCTATCCCTCTCTAGTCAAATTAAATAAATAAATAAAGCTAAATAAAATAATTTAAAAAATAAAAACCTAACATTTGTGGTAGGGTTAAGGTTCTTAGTAAGCACTTAATATATAACCCTTTTTTAAAATAATTATTTAATTTTGTTATTATTACTATTATTCAATCTGACCAGAGAGAGAGAGAAAGAGAGAATAAGGAAGCAAGCCACCAGGTCCAGGACTCGAACTATGGTTGACCATGTGGGAGTCCAGCATCTCAAAGACCACACCACTGCCAGCCCCCACATGTCATCTTAATTAGTGCAATTAGCCTTCACGGCTTCTGTTTTATAGATGAGACAAGGAGGGCCCAGAGAGGCTGAGTGATTTATTCACATCACACAGCTACAAAGTGGTAACACCAGTTTCGCTCGAGCTTTGCCTCTTAGCCATCACACACAGGGGTGACAGGTTGCTATGAGGTCCCCTTCCAGTGTCCTGAAAAGGTCACTAGTCTCAGGTTTGTCACTAGTGACCTGGGTGATCTTAGGCAAGTCACTTCATATCTGGATATGTTCTTGGCTGTAACCTCAGGGCATGATTACAACAATACCCAGAGCCCATGCGCTTCTTATTCTGAGGTTCCCCTTACCCATCTGTCGTGGTGCCAGGGTACATCCTCAGTTTTGACTGGCAGGAAGAAGGGAGACTCCCTGTGGCCTCGTCCTCAGTATTTGCCCACACTTAAGATGGCAGCCCCAGATCAGCCCGATTTGGCCCAGTGGGCGTCTTGGCTGTTGGCTCCTTCCCTATAAAATTATGTCTTTCAACAAGTAGAAATGAGCCCCACCTCAATGAGCCAGATCTGTTCCAGGTTCTTCCAGGATGTGGGCCTTGAGTTAAGTCCGTAGAGTGGGGAGCGGGGGGTGAGTGGTGAGGCAGTGCTGATGTGTTTCTTCCTCTGGGTAAAACCGAGTGGTTGGCTGCAGCCTCGTTTGCACCAGAGAGAAGCCAGCAGCAGGTGCTGCAAACCTGGAAGCCCAGGTTGGGCTCAAGATCTTTGGATCTTTTAGCTTTATCCTGTTTCTGTTTGCTCTTGGATCCAGGGAGTGGGTAGGGGGTGGTGAGGGTGCAGGGAGGGCGATGGCATAGTTCAGGCATGCAGACTGAAAATGGGACAGCCAGGACACAGAGGAGGAGACCTGGTTAGAAACCTCCAGCAGCCCAGCTCCTGGTCGATCCCCACTGGGTGCTTGCGATTTTACTTACCTCATTAGAGCTACGTTTACTTAATGCATCCATAATAGACTTTAGAACTAGAAAAGCAGTTGAGTGTCTGTCAAAGTCCCTAGTTCCCAGCAGCCTGCATGTGACCTCAGAGCTCCAGGATCCTAAGCCCTCTGGCTGTAGAATTTGGATGAGTAGGAAGAGGCCTCCCAGTCTGCAGGGCGAGGACACTGCGCAGGCCTCATTGCCGGCCACTGATTGCTTGTTCACTGCCGCGACCGGCCACCTTATCTCCTCATTTCTTGTTATCAGTGCCAACAGGGGTCATTGTTCCTGGTATTCTCATGAGGTGGCTAGGAAGCTGGCAGGGCTAATGGACTTCTTCCAACAGGGACATTTAGGCAAGAAAAACCAGGACACTTGGCCAAGGTCACATAATAGACGTGCCAGTGAGAAAACAAACTGAGGACTGGCTCTCTGAACTGTGCGCTCCTGTTGGAAGTTTCTGGGTTCCCCAGGAAGCTGCGTCTCCCTCAGGAACTGGCTCCAGATGGGCACTGCACCCACCTTGAGGCTGGGGCTGACACCCATTGGTATCACACATGCTTTGGTGTGTTTGCTCAGCAGGCCGGGGTGTCGGCAGAGGGGTTGGGGGAGGCTGATGGCCTCTACCTACAGGCAGGTCTAGGAAGCAGGCGAGCGATCTTGCTTTGGCCGGTGTGAGTGTGGCACTTTCCCCTGGGCTCCTCTCTGGCAGTCTCTCACCAGCTTCTCTGAGAGGGAATCTTCACGGGTTTTGCACGAGGCCCTCTGGGGCTCTCCCCCACTACCCCTACAGTCTGAGGGATGGGAAAAGCTCTAGAAATTTGACCTGACCCCAGATGTCAATCTGAGAAGAAGCGGAGACTCTTTGCCTCTGGCAGGTGTCTGTCTTGCTTGCTCTTGGGGACAGGAAGCTCACTTCCTTGCAGCCCAGAGCCCAAGGACTTTTCTTAGACCCAGGTGTGCTTCCCATTGGAGCTGTGATCTGAGAGCCCCGTGGAGTGCATGTCCCATCCTTCTCCCAGGATGACTATGTATTTGGAGCCCAAGTTTCTCTCTTTGAAGTAAACGCTATTCTCTCAAGATTTCTCTTGACAAGATGTCCTGGGCCCAGCCTGCATTCCCTACCCTGTGCTTCTCTTATCAGTGCCCCTCCTAGAATGGGGACCTGGAATGGAACACAGTGATCTGAGTAGCTCAGGGACTATGCTGCCATCACCTCCCTCTGTCTGGACATTGTACTTCTGTTAATATGGCCCATGACTGTGGAATTGTTTTTCAGGGGCAGCTTCTGGAAGGGGAATTGATTCCTTCCCAGCTCTCACCAAGTAATTATGAGAGATCTGTTTCTCCAGCCGAGCTTGATGAGCAGCCCCAAGCCATCTCTGCTGAGTCCCCTTTGAGTGGCCCAGGGAGTGAAGGTTTGGGGTGTCTTAAGGCGGGTGAGGTTATCAAAGGTTGACCCACCTTTGCAGAGAAGAGTCTGAGCCTTTTGCATTGAGCGGCTGTGATGGACATTGGAAATGGAGGGGATTCCAGGGCTGGGACGTCTTCCACGTCGGAGCATCAGTGACTGCCCACTCCCCTAAGGATGCTGTCTTCTCATTGGCCTCCAGACCCTAGCTTCATCTCTTTTTTCTCAGGAAGCAGAGAGAAGATTGGCTCCTCACCTTTGCTCGGGTTGCAGAACAACCTGTGACATGGAGGCATAGAGTGGCTTCCCTGGCTGAGCAAGGCAAGGAACCATTTTTAAAAGGAAGACCACTCTGTGGGTTTACCCTGAGGGAAGTCTGGTGTGCATGTGAGACAGGGTTCAGTTTGGGGCTGGTCTTGGGGGATGGGGTGGAGGGAAGGAAGACTCACCCCCGCTCTCAGGGAGCTAGAGGGGAGAGAAACCCTGACTACAAAGGTGACGTATCAGAGCATGTCCAGAAGTTTCCTTTCTCCAGGAGGAGAAGGTGGGGGCAGGACTTCCAGCTCTCCACATCTGGGCCATTCTGACAGCAGGAGGGTTTGGCCCTTGTCTATTTATAAACATGTACCCTGAAGTTTTAACTCCTGAGCTACCCAGGGGTCTTGTCTGTCCTCAGCCGCCTTCACAGGCACCTGACTGGAGGGTGGGCGGAGAAGGGGTGGTGAATGTGGGTCATTGTCCCAGCAACAGCAGTCACTGACACAGGGTCTGGGTTGCCCATTTGGAAAGTAGAGATGCCAAAAGGCAGGGCCATTACTGTAGGTGGGAGAAAATAATTCCAGTTTTGAGGATGACAGGTCCTGGCTTCCAGGCCTGGTTCTGCTGAAAACTCATTCCCTCATCTGAACTTCTTCATGCCTTGGTTTCTTCACCTGTAAAATGGGGGTTCTAATCCTTACTTGCCCTTTGGACAGTACCTTTTCATATGGAATTGAAAAGGTTTCAGGCAAGCTGAGGGGTTGGGTCTGCTCAGGCCTCTGGACCCCAAGATCAGAGATGTCAGTGATTCAGGTGGGAGAGAGCAGAGGGTCAGCAGAGGATGGGTGGGGACTAAGCCCAAGTTCGGGAGTGACCAGGACTGTGTTGTTAGCTCAGCTGCTCACTAGCATTGTGGCCCTAGGAGAGTTAATTCTCTAAACCTCTGCTCATCATGCTTCATCTGTAAAATGGGCACAGTAGTGCCTACCTCCTGAGATTGCTGGGAGGATAAGAACCCTCTGACTGTCTCTTCCCCACCACCGTCTTCTCTCCACAACCCAGGCCAGTCTCTGAGCTCTGCAGCTCCATCTGCCTCCACTGGTCTCCATTCCTTCAGGATGCTTCGGATGACCCAGTGCAAGGGGACCTCAGAAAGCTTGTGGAAAATGGAATTAACATATGAGTTTATTGGTGCAAAAAAAAAAAATGAAATCCACACATAGTTTTTCCCTAATATGCATTGGAAGACTGGAGAGGAAGGGTCTTGCCTTCCTGAGGGTCTGGCATGAAGGTGGACCTGGCAGCCTCGGTACATCCCCTTATGGTGGAGAAGCCACTCAGGAGAGGGAGCTCTGCGCCAGCCTCTGAAGGAAACAGCCAGGAACCTAAGAGAACAGCTGCTGCCGCCCTTCTCTGACCTCCCCAGGCTTGGCCTCGAATTCATGTTTCTATCATCTCTATTAGTCTGCTTAGGCCGCCATGATGAGATCCCACATACTGGGTAGCTTAAACCACAGACATTTATTTCTTTACAGGCCTGGGGCTGGGAGCCCTAGATCAAGGAGCGGGTAAATTGGGTTTCTGGTGCTGACTTGCAGACCGCCACCTCCGTGCGGTGTCCTCACACAGCCTTTCCTCTGTACTCATGCTCAGAGAGAGAGCACACTGGTGTCTGTTCTTTAAAAGACACCAGCACTGGGGCTAGCAGGTGACATGGTAGTTAAGGTGTGGTGTGGCCATCCTCTCCGTGGGTGATTTCTCACTTTCCCTCTCACTGTCCCTGTCTCTCTCCTGTGAGTGCACATGTCCTAGGGCAAAAATCTTTAAAAAAAAAAAAAGGGACCAGCAGGTGATGTGGTGGTGAAGGCGCTGGACGCTCCCACATGGCCAACCACAGTTCAAGTCCCGGACCTGGTGGCTTGCTTTCTCACTTTCTCTCTCTCTCATGCTTTCTCTGGTCAAATTGAAATGAATGAATGAATAAATAAAGTTAAATAATTCTTTAAAAAAACTAAAGGATCCCGGTCCTATCTTACTAGGGCCCCACCCTTATGGTCCACTTACCATTTCTTGTTTCCTTAGAGGTTCTGTCTCCAAAGACAGTCACATCAGGGTGAGGGATTCAACATATTCATTTCGGAGGAACATAATTTAATCTATCACCGTCTTTACTTGGTAAACCTCCTTTCTTTCTTTTCTTTGTTTTGTTTTGTTTTGCTATAGGGCATGTGCACTCACCAGAGACAGAAAGAAAGAGAGGGAAAGTAAGAAGTCACCTCCAGAGGGGATGCCCCACCACAGTCCCTTCTCTATTCTCCTTTTGGCGTTTGGGCACACATGTACATGCACCCAGAGAGATTCTCAAGCCACAGAGTCCTAGACTCAAACCACGCAGGTGGGCATGTGGGATCCAGCTGCCTTAATCTCCGTGCCTCCTGCTGGCCCCAGTACACCTCCTTCCTGTGCCTTAAAGGATGACATTCATCCCACTGGGGGAGCATAGGATAGTTTTCAGTTGAATGCCTATGACCTATGAACATCTAAATAATGTCAAACCATGAATTCATCTAAATGGGCATTAAAGAAAAAAACACAATTAGTACATGACAGCTGCTATTTCATTATTGCTTAATAGGAGAATGAATTTAATAACAAGTCAATATCTAGTCAATAATACCTTTATAACTTGTGCACAGGTAGGACAGAAAACTCTAGGACAGTGAACTAGAAATCTCACATGAGCTGGTTTGAGTTGGATTTGTGTCACTTGGCACTGGTAGGGTTCTGGATAATATGCATCCACTTTCAGCCCAAGGCTACTTCTTTCATGCAACGACTGTGGGTTCCTAAATATTTATTTGCATAAAACTTTTATTCATACGATTGTAATTTGAATTCACCTTCAGACAAGCTTAGTAAATGTTTTTATAAAGGATCCTTTCATAGTATCCAGTTTGTTCCAAAAGCACTTACACTGCAAATTCAGATGTTTAGATTTTTAAATAGCAACTTGTTTTCTAGGGTTTTGATCATCAGAAAACTTCTCATTCGGTACCTGAATAACTTCAGCATAATGATAGTTGATATATTTATCAGAAGGATCATTTTAGCATTAAATAAGCTGCAAAAAATGTATGTTCTATTTGACATCTATTGCCCAACCCACAATAAGTACACTTATCCAGAAGTTAACTAAGGAGTGCATTTGAGAGCTCACTCATCCTGGTAAGCCCTGGTAAATCTGATAGAGGTTTGCTACTCACATTCGGGGATTCTATACAAGTTATGTTAAGTAAACCACTTTTTAATCCGGGGCTCAAAAATTTGATTGATAGATCAGAGTATCTTCTTCCATATTGTGAGTGATCGTTGACCATATTTTCTGGTTCAAAGATCAGGATGCATATTTTAATATTTGAAATCAAAATTCCTCCCTACTAGCCTCTTTTATTTAGATCAAGACATCACGGTCTCATTTTCAAATTTATTAACATTCTTTTTTTCATTCTTTTTGATAAAAAATGTTGACTCTACTTTCAGATTCCACTGAGACCTTTCTAGTTCCTCCCAAAGTATCTTACTTCCTTTACGACTATAGTGGAGTATTAAATATGGGGCCTGCATTCCCATCATTACGACCCCAAATCCCAACACACAAAATAATATTTCTTCATGTTTTTGGTAGAGGCACATAGCTTTTGGTTTGAACAAATGATTGGGATCTAAGAGCCTAATTGTTGGTATTCTAGTTATTGTTGCTGTGTAGCAAGCCACCCTAGACTCAGCGTCTTTAAGCAATAGTCACATTCTGCATGCAGGTCTGCAGCTTGGACAGTCTGCTCCATGTGGCATCAGCGGAGATGGCACCATCAGGCCTGGAAGAAGCACTTCCAAGGTGGCTGGTCCCCTGGCTGGCAAGTCGTGCTGCTTATGGTTCTTCTCCATATAGATTTCTCCACAGGACTGCGTGGTCTTCCTCAAAGCATGGTGACTGGGTTCCAAAAATGAATTTTCCAAGAACCCAGGAGCAGCTGCTGAGTTCTTAAGGCCTGGTGGGGAGATTGGCTGAGTGTAGCTTATATGTTATTGGTCAAGCTGTCACAGATTCTACTTCCCAGTGGGAAGAGTGTCAAACAATTTATTAACCAGACATTTTGTTGGTTCGTTTTTCAAAAGTTTTTCATTTATGTCTTCCATGAGTGAGAGAGACAGAAAGAGGAGATAGAAAGAGACAGAAAGAGAGAGACACAAAGACAGTACCCCCCAACGTGGCCTCAGTACTATGCTCCATTCCCACTCAGCCAGCCTCAGATCATGTGCATGCAAATATCTGGTGTGCTCTCGGAGGTTCCCGGATGTGAACCTGGAACCTTCCCATGTGAATCAGCTTCACAGAGGTCACACCCCTCTGCTGCACCGCCATCTAGCCCCTGTTCTAGCACAACTGCTTTCGCAAAAGGGGAATATCCTTCCTCTGGCAGATCTTAGTTGAGATTTAGATTCATCTTTTACTTGTACAGTCTTCTGTGGAGGGATGACAAAGCACGGTTTATAAAAACTTGTTGCATCATTTGAACTCAGTGAGAGTACACATTTTCTATGAGGCCCCTTTATATTTTAATTCTCTAAAAAGTGGCTCTCCCTTGTCCTGAGTAGGTGATGATTCTTCACTGAATCCCTCCTTCCCAGAATTCCCTGAAATGTGGACATGCAGGCCATTGGCCTTACGAGATGGAGTCTTTCCCAACAAAGTCATCTAGTTACTTCTGAGAGAAACTCCACTCTGGCGAGTCCTGTGCTGGGGACTGGGAACACAGCGATGCATCAGGAGACACCCAGCCGTGCCCACTTCCGAGAGCCAGGCCATCGCTGATGGAAGCAATGGCCTCTGCCACTTTTCCTCAGGGTGTCCTTATCAGCTGGCAGAGCATGGTGGGAGCTTGTCTGTGCTCTGAATGAATGGTTTACTACTTCTCGTTCCCTTCCCGGGACACTTGGTTTTAGGAAATGCCCTGGCGGGCCAGCCCCATAACCTAGTGGCTAAGAGAGTCAGATCCCACATGGTCGACCACAGTTCGAATCCTGGCCTCAGGGCTTGAGGCCCATGCCAGGTGTGTGTATATAGGATGTCCAGATAGGATGGAGAAATGGAGGAGAAGGGATTGGGGTGTAACCAGGCGCCATCCCACTGGGGGATGCTTTCTCCCTCTCCTTCTCTCTTTGTTTCTCTCTGGCAAATGCATGTGCCCTCAGACAAATGAAAAAGAGAAAAGAAAAAAGTTCCCTGGCTTGGGAGGGCAAAGACGTGGGTTCCAGCAATGTCACATAACTCCCCCATTTCTATTTTCTTCTCTGTAAAATAGGGAATTTGGTCTTATCCAGGGGTCGGCTGAGTGGAGTCTACACCCCAAATCCAGCCCCTGCCTGTTTTTCTAAATGGAGTCTTACTGGAACACAGACATGCCTATTCCTCTACGTGTGTCCACTGTCACTTTTGGCTACTTGTGACAGAGACTCACGAAGCCTAAAGTATGGCCTCTGAAGCCTAAAATATCTATTCTCTGGCCCTTTATAGAAAAGTTTACTGACCCCTGGACTAAAATAATTGGTTTTCATACTTCATTTTTAACACAGAGTTCTTTCTTCAGATAATTTCTTTTTAAATTTTATTATTATTATTATTATTTAGAGGTTTTTGCTATAGGGTGTGTGTGCTCACCAGAAAGACAGGGACACATAGAGAGACAGAAAGTGAGAAATCACCCCCCAGGGGGGATGGCCATGCCGCAATCCCTTCTCCTCCATTCTCCTCTCGGGATCTTGGGCACACACGCACATGCGCCTGGTGTGAGTTTAAGCCACTGGGTCCAGGACTCAAACTGTGGTCAACTACATGGGAGTCCAGTGACACAGCCATTACACTATCTGCTGGTCCCAATTTTTATTATTTTTTTAAGAGAAATTTTTGCTATAGGATGCATGTGCTCACCAGAGCAACAGAGAGACAGAGAGTGAGAAATCATCCCCCAGGGGGATGGCCATGCCACAATCGCTTCTCCTCCATTCTCCTCTGGGGATCTTGGGCACACACACACATACGCCTGTTATGAGTTTAAGCCACCAGATCCTGGACTCCAACTGCAGTCAACTATGTGGGAGTCCAGCGACATAACCATTATGCCATCCGCTGATCCCTCTTTTTTTATTTTGAACAATAGAAACAATTCTGGCAGCATTCACCATGTGCCAGGCACTGTATCAGTGCTCCCAAACTATTAACTTACTGAATTCTTACAATAACCCTATGCGATGAGGAGTATCATCACCCACATTTTAGAGAGGAGAAAATTGAGGTGGCATTAACAGAGAGGTTAAGCAACTCGCCTCAGGTCACACAGCCAATACTTGGCCAAGGCAAAATTCGAATTTGGTAGTCTGGTGCCAGTGCCCAAGATCGTCCCACTGGCTCTCACTGGTGGCCTTGTGAGACTTGGGGGAGCGGGGCCCACTGGCTGGGACTGATGGTGAGATGGTCAGCAACATTCCCTCGCCCTTTGGCTCCTCTCTCTGCAGCTTAGGGGGTCTCAGGACATATTTGACAACTCTGGGGGTTGAAAGGCTAGCAAACTAGGCTCCTGAGCTTGGAGAGAGGACTTTCGTTTGTTTCGGTTTCTACAGGAGAAATCGAACTGGGCATTGGGAATTGTAGAACCAGAGAGCGTATAATTCTCTTGGAATGAGGACTCGAGACAAACAGCATTTCTAGATGATCATAATTATGCCCAATAAAAATGAGCACTAGAGACCAAAGCCTACATTTCAAAACAGTAACTGGAAGAAAGGCATATTTCAATTAATCGCAATGCCCCAAGCACATATTAAAAGCAGTAAATCTATTTGGAGGCAATTCCCTGAGCCATAGTGATTTACCTTAGCCTCATGCAGTAAAAATCAGCAAGGGGTGACTTTGCACACTGAATGTCACCTTCCCAGCTCCCTCCTACCAGTAACCCCCAAGAGTTAGCTGTAGCACGCACCTCTTGGTGAGGGAGGGAACCCAGGGCCACAGGCCTTGGGGTCTCCCCAGGTACAGGTTAGCAAAGTAACTGAGTTCCCCTTTTCCTATGAGCAGGGAGTCTTCAGTGATAAAAACAGCCTCCCCTGCCCTTTGGGGTGTAACTCCTAGGAGTGAGGGTGGCTCATCTTCAGGGCCAATGCAGAGCTCCCCTTGATCTTGGTAGTGGTTGGAAGGTGCCTGTCGTATTCATTTTTCTGGCATTTTAGGGAGCGTTCGATATCTGGTGTTTTAGTTGGTCTCAGTAATGACATCCATGCTGTTTTGGGATTTAACAGCCTTCCTGCTTTCTGGCTCCTCCAGCCCTCCTCCACTCCCTGGCTGCTGGCAGCTGTGCCCTGTACAGAAGGGTCTCCGGTTCTAAGGTTTTTGCTTCCCAGCCTTTTCTCCTAGATTGACCTGTGCCTGACACAGTGGGGACTAGGACCTTGAGGCTGGGGAGGGTAGGCTCTTTCTGGGTGCTCTCCTTCTGTGTGGGGACGACCCTGGCCTTGCCTCCTCCCCCAGCCTCAACCCACTTCTTCCCACCCACCCCCCCCAAAAGTGATGAAAGACTTTTTTTTGACAACTGGGAATCCTAATTTCTTTTCAGCTGGAAATATTTTATTTGGGGGAGGAGCTTCAAAAGTCCTTTGATTTTTTTTTTTTTCCGGTGACTTTCAGGCCACTCCTAGGTGCTCCCTGGGGTTGTGCAAATTGGGGTCTTCCATGTTTTCAGGAGCTAGCTTTTTTGAAGTGCTGCCCTCTAGAGACCTCTCTCCCCATGGCCTGCCTATCTTAGGCATGATTCCGGTTGGTCATCAGAGGTCCCAGAGGCCAGCTGTGGCTCTGTGGTGAGAGAGAACACCTTTCATGGAGGCGTATCCCTTCCTTTGCAGATGCTCCGCCTGTCCTGTAGCGTGCAAGCAGCGCCTGCAGGCCGGAGGGGAGACTGCCTGTTTGTGGATGGAAAACCTGGGATGGGGATGGTGCAGTACAGGTTGGCGCCACAGGTCAGGGGCAGTTCCACTTACCATGACGGCCCTTCTAGGCCTTGCAAAGGTCCCCAAAGCCTGGCCGTCCTGTAGCTTATCCGAGGAAGACATTTGATGTCATTCCTCCAATAATTAACTCTAGATGGAAACAGCAAGTACTTGAAGTAAAATGAAGTTGTTTAACTTGGAGGGATATTTTAGAAAGCAGCAGTTTGGTTTGCATCGAAGAGACCTCATTACCGTGCGTGGTGGTGTAGGTGTGTTTTTAACAACTCAGATGTTATTGAAAATGTGGTGCCACCATTGCATTTAAATGTGTTTTAAGGGAAAATCAGCTCCATCTCTTCACTCGAATGCTGTGTTAATTTCTGAGTATTAGATCGCCTTCCCTCTTCAATAGCAATTGGTTGATTTGCAGTTATGCTGAATACTTTTGTACACACAATTAGCTCGGGCCTTGATTTGGTGCAAGTGCCGTTCAATACTGATGCCGCGGCCTGTGTGCCTCACGCTGCGGACATTTTGGGACACGTTTTCCTTGGCTGCTGCTCCACAGCCCTGTTGTCACTACCCTCACCAGTGACTCGTGCTCTGCAGAGTTTCTAGCCTTAGTTTGTGCTTCCCGACTGTCAGGGGCTCTTCCTTCCTTTCCCTGCAGGAAACAGCTGAGAGATCACTGGGATAGCTGTACCCTTAAATAACACCAGCTGCCAGTCATCTGTGTTGTATTTTATGAATTTTCCAAGTGCTTGCCTGCCTTATAAGTGGGCAGGCAGGTATGATTACTATTTCCGCTTTACCAAGACCCTCTGAGAGACTGAACGTCTCATGTAAGGCTTTGTAGCTGACAGCCGGACCAGAGCTCACATTTTCCAAGTCTTAACCTTATATTCTTTCTGCCATACCACAGAACCAGCCATAGACACCAGGGACAGGGTCTCTTTCCTTTAACCTTCTCATCTGTGAAATGGGGATAATGGGACCTATTCCGCAGGGCCACTTGAGCTTTAAATGAGCTCTTATGTGTCTGAGATGGTTTCTGGGACATGGCACGTGTGAGCCCACAGAAGAGGTGGTGGTAGCCTCCATTCTACTCCTGTTATGTGCCATTCACTGTAGAGGTCACGGTCGGGCCACATGGTTCAGTACCCCATCCTGTCATAGACGGTGCAAAGCTTGGGCCCTCATGGTCATGGCTGTCCCCCTCCAAGCATCTCGTGCTCCAGCCTCCTGAGCTTGTGCCCTTTCCTTCGCCAGGACAGGTCGACCAGAAGGCCGAGGGTGGATAGGAGGCTGCTTATAAGGCTGAACTAATGATAGCTTTGGGGATGCAGTGCCCTCAATCGGGGATCTTGGCATGCTCAGTGAGCTGTGTAACTGGGCACCCAGCGTTACCAGCCCATTTTACAGACCCAGGCTGCAGCTGCCATGCCCGTTGGCTCCCAGCCTTGTTGCACTTACACTCGCCCAGTGAGGGGGACGAATAAGCACACACAGACGAGCAAAGTCATCACGGGGCAAGTGAGTGGTCAGCCAGTGTTTGCAGCAGTGTGCCAAGGCCTGTCCTAGCTGCTGGAGTGCAGCGGGGACCAGGACAGAACTCCTGCCCCATTGCTTATTATTTCCGTTTTACCAAGATCCTCTGAGAGATTGAAAGTCTCATGTTAAGCTGTGCAGCTGACAACGGGCCAGACAGCTTACAGACAGATGAGGCACAAGTACACACAACGAAGTGGGGTGGATCTGCAGATGTAGGGCTAGAGGGCGAGGCTGGGGGTTCGAAGGGGGTGATTCTGAAGGAGGAAGGGAGAAGACAGACATGTTCTGGCCTGTGAGGGGCATAGCAGCAGGCCCTTGGGCTAAAGCAGCCGGTCAGCCGGGCCCCAGGGGCCTACATGAGGACTCCAGCATAGCCGTGCTGGGTGGTGTAGGATGCCTGCACAGCTGAAGGGCAGGGTCAGAGATGGGAGAGAGAAGCCCTTGCTGGCCTCAGCACAGGGCTGGGATTTCAGAACCTCTGGCATCTCCTATATTTCTGGCTTGGGGGAGGCATTCAGAGGAAGAAGAGCTGAGACGTTCATGGCAACGGCGGGTCTGCTGTACATGGGGATGGCCCTTATAGACCCGGATTGTGGTGAATTCCAGTGGCAGAGCACTGGGGGGCATCCTGGCCATGCTGTGGCAGCTGCCCCGTGTTGCAGCGGATGTGGAAGTGACAGCTGTGGCAGCACCTGCTGCCTCTGGGACCAGCCTCCTTCCTCTGCAGACCTCTTTCAGAGGCGGTTCCCTTCAGAGTGGGAGTTCCAGTTCTCGTCTCATTCAGAAGGAAATGATAGCTTCAGAGAGGCTCTGGAAACCCCCCTGGGGACAGGCCTTTGGGAGTCTAGCTGGAGAATACTGGAGTGGGGCCAGCTGAGGCTCGGAGGTTAAGGCACTGGATTCCACATGGCTGAATGCATGGTTCGAGGCTTGGACCTGGGTGACTTGGAAAACATGCTGGGCACGTGTGCTTGCATGCGTGCCTAAAATCTCAAGAGGAGAATGGTGGAGAAGGGATTGTGGGGTGATCATCCTCCTGGGGGGTGATTTCTCACTTTTCACCAACTGTTTCTGGTGAGCACATTCACTCTATAGCAAAATTTAAAAACAATGTAAATATGTGTGTGTGTGTGTGTGTGTGTATACACACACATGTACATATATGAATATGTGTATACATATGTTGTGAATGTATATATGAGTGCTGGAGTTACGTCTAAATGGCAGTGCTTCCTAGGCACTTCTATATGACTTACAGTAGCACTCATCTGGGGGCCCCCGCCCCCCTCAGCCTAGCTGAGGGACTTTTGGTTTGGATTTTCATTCAGACATTACATTTTTGAAGAGTTCTGTGAAGCTGATATTCAAAGGGCTAATGGTCTCATTTGTTCAACCACTGTATTTAATGGATCATTTTTAGAAATGACTGTGTCCTAAGTTTTTTCTCCAGGAGCTTTGGACACAAATTTGTGTCCTTGTGGTCCAGTCTTATAACAGAAATCTTTCCTTAAAGAAGGACCCCAGGACCAGCAGTTAGCGTAATGGCTATGTCGCTGGACTCCCATGTAGTCCACCACGGTTTGCATCCCGGACCCGGTGGCTTAAGACTCACGCTGGGTGCGTGTGCGCGCGTGCCCAAGATCCCAAGAGGAGAATGGAGGAGAAGAGATTGCGGCGTGGCCATCCCCCCCAGGGGATGATTTCTCGCTTTCTGTCTCTCTGTCTCTCTCTGTCTGTCTGGCGAGCGCACTCACCCTATAGCAAAAACCTCTCAAAAAAAAAAAAAAAAAAAAAAAACTCAGGTGTCCAGCAGATGGTGTAATGGGTAATGGTCACTGAACTCCTACATAATCCACCACAGTTCAAGCCCCAGACCAGGAGGCTTAAAACTCACACTAAGCCTCTGTTGTGTGTGTGCCCAAGATCCCAAGAAGAGAATGGAGGAGAAGGGACTGCATCATGGCCATCTCACCTGGTCAGGGGGGTGATTTCTTGCTTTCTGTCTCTGCCTCTCTGGCAAGTGCACAAGCTCTATAGCATAAATTTCTCAAAGAAAAAGAAGGAGGAGGAGGAACCCCAGGGTTTATGAATAGTGACTTTTGGAGTTCATGTAGGCATTGACTGAAGGATTATTAGCTTTGTGACAGAGAGGTGCGGATGGTGGGGGTCATTGGGGTGTCCAGGGACATCAGGAAGCAGGAGCAGTGTCATCGGAGGCCACTCAGCTAGGTGGACGTTTGTCATGACATGGAGCACTCTTACAACATGGCAGAGTTGGGAAGAAAGAGATCCTTCTGAAAAAGGTGAGCTTTTAGACAGCTCTGTGTAAACATGTTCCTTGCATTGAGGGAGTAGCTGACCCGTAATTGGTCCTCTCATACTAAATGGATTGTTTTCTCTGGGCCTGCGCAGTGGTGTGGTGGAAAGCTGTGGTCCTTTCTCTAGAGGACAGGATAGCTAAGTCATGTGCACATAAAACAAGGACTGGTCTATTGAGAGCCACCCTCTGTGACTGAGCCCAAGAACACGGTGGAAAGAACTCAAAGCGGCAATCAGAGAAGGCTTCCTGGAGTTGTTCTTGGGCTAGTCAGAAAGAAATGGAGAAGGTGTTCTCAGAGAGGCAGTAACAGGTGAAGGTGGCGTGTGTCTGTGGGGAAGCGTGACTGGTCTGTCACATGGAGTTGGTGATGGGGATAGAGGTTAGAGGTTAGAGGGCAGAGGGCAGAGGGCAGGCCAGAGAGAGCTTGACCTGGTCTGCATCTGGGAGCCACTGAGGGTGGCTGCAGAGCAGTCCCCTGTAATGGTAGTGTTTTTGTGTTTAGGGTGTCAGTGGTGGTGGAAGTGGGCTGGGGGGCAGGCACAGGAAGGGATGGTGGGAAGAGCAGGCAAGCACAGCTGCAGAGAAACTGGGTCCTGCCCAACAGGACACAAATAAATCACTCACTCATTCCAAACCTCAGTTTATCTCTTCTGTAAAATGAAAGTAAGATTTCTAATCCTGGCCAGCTCACAGATCCCTTGTGAGTCCGAACTTCGAGAACACATGTGATAGGCCAGCCCCACAGTGTCTCACTCGGGCATTACGCAGAGGAAGCTGGATCCCACCTAGCCAACCAGGGTTCGCGTCTCCACCCTGTCAGCCTGAAAAACACGCTGGGCATGTGCATGTGTGTGCACAGGATCCTGGCAGGATGGAGAATTGGAGGGAAGAGGATTGTGGGGTGACTGGGCCCCATTGGGGGGTGTCTTTCTCTCGTGTTTATGCACACACTCTTTGATTTAAAAAAATAAAAAAAGAATATCTTTGACAACGCATTGACTAAAGATATGGTGTTAATTCAAGAAACAAATCCAGGCTGTTGGTGTCAGGATCCCCTTCTCACGTTGGCTTCCTGTCCCTCAGAGAGAGCGCGAGAGAAATCTCATTGTGGGTAAATGGCGTCGTCTAAGCGTCCGAGAACCGCGAGGCTGGACAGGGAGCTCTCAACAGTGCTGCCCACCAGCTGCGTTTAGTCCTCTCAACCCCATGAGGAGGGAGACTAAGATATGAGCCGAGAGGTACAGCCCTGGCCGAGGTCACACAGCTCGTCCGTGTTGGGACCAGACTGGTGGGACAGGGCACTCGCAGACCCTCGTTCTGTGTGTGCATTCAGGCCACCATGACGCAGTCCTGCAGGTCGGCTGCATAAGAAACAGAAATTCATTTTCTAAGATTCCGGACGCTGAAAGTCTGAGGTCAATGTCTTTTTCTTCATTTTTTAAAACTTTGCCAATGAGTGTATGCATTTGTCAGAGACGGGGGTGGTGGGGGAGAAGAAAGCACCCCCACACACACAGGGAATGGTCACATCGCAATCCCTTCTCCATTTCTCCATCCTGTCAGGAGTGGGGCACACGTGCACATGCACCTGGCGTGTTTCTCAAGCTGCCAGATCTGAGACGCGAACTGCATGGTTGGCCAGGTGGAATCTGGTTCTCCTAACCGCTAGGGCTGGTTTCTACTGAAGCCTGTCTCCTTGGCTTGCAGATGGCTGTCCTCTCGTCGTGTCTTCTCTTGCGCGTCCGTGCCCTCATCTCCTCGTCTCCGTTACCTTAGTTACCTCTGTAAAGTCCCTTTCTCCAAATACTGTCACATTCTGAAGTACTGGGAAACAGGACTTCAACATAAAGATTCGGGGGGGACAAAACTCAACCTGTAACACAATCTTTCGGAATTTCCTGAGTGTGCAGTTTGGAGTGGAAAGACACACCCTCGAAGGGAAAGGGGGCGAGAATGGTAAAGCTCCAGTTTGCTGACATTGACTTGATTTGGGGGCAGTGGGGTCCCTGAGAAATGACAGGGGAATGTAGATGAGCAAACGATTTGGTGTGCCGGAAAACTTGCATTAGGCTTACTTAAGTAAACTTTATAAATTCAAAACAAAACAAAACCCTGTATTTCGAAAATGCTCAATGAAGATCCTTTATAAAAGATTTCATCGCAGGTTCCTTTAAATATCCGACCTCACCAGTATACTTGAAAAGTGATTTGATTTAATACCATGTGATTAAAGCACTACGTTTCCAGAGCCTAGCCATTAAGAGCAGGAGAGACAGCCTGTAATTAAAATTGTGCTAAACCTTCCTCCTCCGAAGACCAGTTCAGTTCCCAGCAGCTGACAGTTAAAGCAGCAGAGGCACTTTAACAGGGTCTCAGCACCTTTGCTCTGGGGTGATGCTCCCTGGGCTGGAGCAGACTTGAGGGGAGGCCAGCTCTGGCTAGCTGACTCTGCCTGGGCCGGGGCCCCCTTCCTGCTGTCCTCAGAGCCAGCACTGGCTGCATCTGTGCTGATAGCAACCGGACCTAATTTGTCCTTATCTGTTTCGGGGATGGTGGCCATGACCCCCTCAGCGAGGGGGCGGAGAGACATAGACAGATGTGTTGGCCAACCTTGTGGTAGCAATTTCTTTCTTTCTTTCCTTCTTTCTTTCTTTTCTTTCTTTCCTTCCTTTTTTTTTTCTTTTTTTTCCTGCTGTAGGGCACATGCACCCACAAGAGAGAGAGAGAGAGAAATCACCACCCTGGGAGGATGGCCATACCACAGTCCCTTCTCTTAGGATTGGGAGCATGCACACACATGCCTCTGATTTTCCAACCACACCAGAACTTGAACTGTGTGACTGGCCATGTGGGATCCAGAACCTTAACCTCCATACCACTTGCCCCATGGTAGCAGTTTCAATCTGCAAACAATATACTGCCCTCACCAGAGCTGCAAACACATGGCCAAGTTGGCTGATTAATGTCTTCCCTGGACAAAGGGGTCCTCAATTCATGGAAAATGTGTATGATAAAAAAAATTGTGCATAGATGTCAAAGGTTATTTTTGTACCAAAATGAACTCACACTTTAATTCTATTTTTCTACCAACTTTTTTTTTCTTTTTTTAATGTCAGAGGGCACATGCATTGGGCATCCATGTGAAAGGCAGGAAGAGCCCCCTCCCTCACTGGTCACATGGCAGCCCCTTTTTCTCCAGTTCTCCATCCCACCAGGATCCTGGGCACGTGCCTGGCATGTAAGCCCCAGGGGACCTGCACAGAACCTTGGCCGGTGGCCCTGTGGGATCTAGCACCCTCTGCACAGCACTTGACCGCTGTGCCATGGGGCGGACCCTCCACAAAGGCTTCAAGCTCCCCTTATAAGTGCAGCCCCTTGCCCGGCCCCTGGAGGAGACAGAGATCCAAAGGTGGCCTTTGTAAAAGAAGACAGACTTCCCCACCTCAGAGCCATGGCGAAGCCAGAGGGAAGAGCTGAGTGGCTGGTCCATGGGCAGAGCAACCACTGAGATTCTTAGTGCATAAGAGGCAACAGTTATGGGAGGAAGAAGCCTTGTCATCTAGGGCTGAGGAAGCAGGGCTTTAATGAGACCAGTTCCTAGTTGAGTGTTAGATTCTGGGTCCCATCCTTCCATCATAAATATTTACGAAGAGCCTGCTGCGTGCCAGGAACTGAGCTGTGGGTGAGGTCAAACGTCTCTCCTCTGGCAGACAGAGCCTCCTAGTGTGGAGGGCTTCATCCCTGCCCCACAGGGTGCACGGACAAGTGAAGACGATGTCCGCACACAGCCAGGCGGGCCAGGAACGGGGTGTAGCACAGGCCACAGTAGGAGTCCCAGGATGCCAGGTTCTGCCTGGGGAGTCAGGAAGGCTCCTGGGGTCAGTGGAGAATGACCGCAAGGGACACTCAGACCACAAGGGCCACGGTCTGCCCAAGGGGTGGGCAAAGTTGTGGATTAAGCAGAAGGATGTCGCTGGCAAATGTAGCTTGTTTCGCTTCTCCGACTCTTCCTCAGTCTACACGGCGTCTAGGTTATTCACTGCGCTCAGTGAAATACAGAGACTTACCCTCTCATTGCCCCACCATGCCCCATCCCCAGGCCGGAGGAATCATATTCCCTGTGTTTCCTGCGTCTTTCTTCTCAGGAGCTCAGAGCCTTACTGGTCTCTGGACTATCTAAGAGTCCAAGATACAGAGAGGACAAGAATTACTGTTATTTCCATCTAGGAAATGGGCACGTAACTCAGAACTGAAACGGGGCCTCATGACCCCAAACCCAGGGGTCTCTCTCCTGAAGTAGTGCGCATGGGCCTTTCTTTTTGGACGCAGCCCTTCGAAATAATTCGGATTCAGAGCCGCTGATCGGGCAAGCCCTCAAACTTCCTCCCTGGAAAGTAGTGTGGAACCACTGCTCTTCCCTCCCCGCTGGGTCTCAAGGCGGGCATCCCTCGGTCCTTCTGGAAGCATTCTCTTCACCACTGCCCAGTGCCCTGGATTTCTGAGTGCTCTGGGTGGACACAGGAAGTGTCCTGTGGTCAGCCCAGGCCTTTGGAAGGTCAACATAGTCTGGGAGACGAGGTCAGTGTGTGACAGGGACAGATGTCATCACACTTAGCTCCAGCCTGGGTGCAGACCCCACAGCTGGCCTATTCCTGACCCAGCCCAGATTCACGGCCCACGCTCCCAATGCTCTGCCCGAGATGGGTTCTCGCATATGTCTGTCATCTTTCATACCTGAAACAATAATTAGATACCCCAAATACCAGTAATTATATTTTGTTTTCCATTTTGACTTGATATATTTTGAATGCTTTCTCATTATTTTTTGCCAGGTTGTTTAACTTCTTAGAGCTCTGCCCCAGTATCCTCATCCCACCTTCTCTATAGCCCTCACTCACTACCTGGTAGAAACTTGACTTGTAGCATTCATTTGAAGGGGGCAGTACACTTAGTTAAAAAATAAAGTCGAAATTGAAAAGAGATGCTCTGGAAACAGCCTACATGTCGATCAGCTAATGGCTAAACAAAGTATATAGTGTATTCGTGTCATAGAATATTATACAGCCATAAAAAGGAATGAAGGACTGGTACAAGTTACAATGTGTGTGATCCTCTGAAACATGCTCAATACAAGGGGCAGACACAAACCTCACATATTTTATCCATCCCTTTACATGAAATATCCAGAATCACTCCATGGAGACAGGACAGATTGGTGCTTACCGAGGGCGAGGAGATTGGGGTTCCAGAGTAACTGCTTGTTGCCTGTGAGATTTTTCTTTTGGTGTAATGAAGATGTTTTGGAACCAGGGAGAAGTAGCGAAGTGCCAATTACATAGAAACATACTAGATACCATGGAATTATACACTTCAAAGTGCCCGAAGTGGCATCATATAATTTCATGTTATGTGAATTTCATCTCAATCATTTAAAAAAAAAAAAAGGTATGATCTGCAATGTACGGAACTGTTGTTTTTGCCCCATCCCTATCCACTCTCTTCCTTCTTGCCCTACTCCTTCCTGGAGGTAACCATTTTTTACTTTTTGTTACAGAGTGTGTCTGCTCACCAGAGAGAGATGGAGCAGGAGTGGAGGAGGAGTGAGAAACCCCCCTCCACCCAGAGGAAATGGCTATGCTGCAACCCCTTCTCCTCCGGTCTCCTCCTGGGACTTTGAACGTGCACACACACACACACACACACACACACACACAGTGTGCTTTTCAAGCTACCAGGTCTGGGACTCAAACCATGCAACCACCCGTATGGGATCTAGCATATCTTAACCTCCATGCCACCCACTGGCCCACTAACAATTTTTGAATGCTTTTTATTAGAAATTTCAAACAGATGTAAAAGTAGACCAAACAGTGTAACGAACCACCGGCCACCTAGCACCTAGCTTCCTAAGTTCCCATCTCATGGTCAAGCTTGATTCTTTTCTGCTGCCCACCCTCCTACCTGGATTATTTGAGGAAAATCACTGACATCATATTATTTTACTCACAAATACTTCAGTTTATATTGGTAAGAGGTAAGAACTCTTGCCACAAGAATGTAGCACTTAGAATAACGTTTCTCCTTTCAGAATTTCTTCATGCGCTCTAAAAGATATGTTATTTTCCCCTTTCTTATATCAGAAGTACCATATAGAAAATGCTGTTCTGGGCCAGCAGTGGTGTGGTGGTTAAGGCAGCTGGATCCCACATGGGTGACAGTATAGTTCAAGTCCCAGACCCAGTGGTTGGCAAAACATCTCAGTGTGTGTGTGTGTGTGTGTGCACCCAAAAACCTGAGAGGAAGAAGAAATGGAGGAATAAGGGTTGTGGCGTGATCATTCCTCACAGGAAGGGCCTTCTCACTGTCCCTCTCTCTGTTTCTCTCTTCTCTTTTCTCTGGGGAGGACATATGCCCTCTAGCAAATTAAAAAGAAAAGAAGAAAAATGCTATTCCACACCTTGCTCTTTTCATTAAGAGAATGTTCTGTAGCTCTTTTCCACAACAGTGGCCTCCTTATTTTTCTTAGGTGTATAATATTCCATCGCGTGGCTGTGCCGTAGCTTATTTACCCGCCACCTATTTCTAGATATTTGGGTGGTTTCTGTTTTGCTTCTGTTAATCTGGGCTGGACAATGTACAGACTGAGTGGTCAAAGGCAGGTGGCATTTGGCTCTTGGCCCCAAGCAGCCTGGACTACTCAAGGTCTCCAGGGAAACAGAACCATGACTGACGGAGAGGGAGAGGGAGAGGGAGAGAGATTTTAAGGGAATAGTTACGTGACTGTGCAGCTGGCAAGGCTGGAGTCTGTAGGGCAGACTGGCAGCCTGGACTTCGCGGTGAAAGTTGACGCTGCTGTCTTGAATCTGAAATCTGTGGGGCAGCCGGCTGGAAACTGTGGTAGGACTTCTGTGTGAAGAGTCTTAAGGCAGAATTTTGTCTTCTTCGAAAAATCTTAGTTTTTGCTCTTAAGGCCTTCAACTAATTGGACAAGGCCCACCCACATATAGAGGATGATCTTTTGTACCTGGAGTTAGGCGAGTATAAGTGTGTTAATCACATTTTAAAAAATATCTTCATAGCAACATCTAATTGAGTGTTTGACTACGCAACGGGGTGCCATCACTTTGCCAAGCTGGATGTAAAATGAACCATCATAGAACCCTGGAAGAGAGGGACTAGGAAGACTGTGGCAATGCAGGGAAGAGGAGCCAGGGTCTCCTGTGTGGCTATATGAGATGAAGATTAGTCCTCTCATTTATAACGGAGGCTACAGAAGCTCTGAGAGGCTACTTAACTTGCTCAAGGTTGGACAGCTAATTGCATTCAAAGCAGGATCTGACCTACGCTGGTCGAGCACAAAACACACATCCTCACCCCATTTGGGGTGGTGTGTCACCCTGGAGGACCCACTTAGGCTGGCCCTAAAAGAAGAAGATGTTGACGCACGTGGATAAAAAAGGGTCGTGGCATCTCAGCTTGGGGAACTGGCTAGTGCAGACCCCAGTGCAGGAAGCGACCCATCTTCCCCAGAGCAGATGGCATGTGGTGAGGGGGCCCATTTTGATCTGCACACAAGGTGCCCTAAGCAGACTGCACTAAGCTGCATGTGAGCTTCATTTTAGAGTTGAAGTTGCAAACTAGCCATGAGCAGCCAAGCTTGGTGCGGCCCACAACCTGCTGCACCGCCAGCCCCACCCCCTCCCCATGTATCCACACTGCCTGCCTGGCTCCGTGCTTCTCCCGCGGGCTGGCAGCTGGCCTGGGAAAGGCACGAAAGGTCACATGTTTGACCTTCCAAAGGTCAACCAGCACAGGCCGGTGATCTCCAAAGTGGCTCGCCTTGCCATAAAAAGCACTCAGGACCCCTGCCTTGTCAGGTACGTGTTCCTCTCCATGTGCAGGCACCGCCCACTCACGTGTCGTATGTACAGACACAACACCGAGGAGACCCTGCAAGGCTGGGGTAGGAAAGCAGACGTTCTCGTCTTTCCCTCTGCGCCCCAGTGACTGTCTGGACACACCTCTTTGGAGACCCCTAACAGGATGGTGGGAGCCACGGAAGGTGGATTTCAGCAACAGATGCTCTGGGGTGACAAGTGACGACCAGGCAAAACCTGGGAGAGGGTGTAGCTGGGTCAGGTCAGCAGACAAGGGCCACCGTGGGCTACACCCGGGGAGCCCGTGTCCACCACTGGGCTGGCACGAGGGTGGAGCACATGGGCAAGCATGTTCCACCAGCACTCATCTGGCCGGGTCCCTGGTGGCTGGTGTCATTACCGGGGAGCAGGGGTTGTGGGGGAGGCAGGCACCCCCAGCAGTGCTCAGCCACACGGGCCACCTTCTGGGAGTAGACTCTAGTGTCACCAGTGGCCCTCGGGTCTGGTCTGCAGTCAGCCCACCAAGTCTCACCTGCTTGCTCAATGAAACCTCACCCCACTTCACGCCTTTCTGAAACTCTTCCAACCCCTTCCTGCCAGGGCAGGCTTCGGGTCTCCTTTTCCGCCACTCTTCATTTCAGGCAGATGCTGGCTGCTGGGAGTTGTGACCATTTGGAGACTGCTTGGGGGACAATTGCATTCTTTTACCTTCCAAGTGACTGTGGGGTGAATGAGCTTATACCAACCCCCACCACCCTGATTAACATTGCCCCTCCCACCGGTACTCTCTATCTCCCTTCTGTTTTATTTTTCTTCACAGCCTGTATTACTCTGTTTTGGTTATCTAATATGCACTTAAGAACTAAACAAAAGTCGGTGATGTCAAACAACTTTCTTTTCTTTATTTGTTCATAATTCTGCTTGTGGGGTAGGGGTTGGGGGGAGTCAGGTCATCTCTGTTCCATGTGGTATCAGCCCAGGGCAGCTTGGGATCCTTTGCTCTTCTCTGTGAGTATTAGCTTGGGCTCCCTCTCAATATGGCAGGCTCCGCGTAGTGGGCTTTAATATGAGGTGGTCGGCTTCCCTTGGAACACAAAGCAAAGGCTGTCAGGCCTTCTTCACGCTTAGGCATAGAAGGGACATGGTGTCACTTCTGCTATAGTTCTGAACACATAGTCAGACACTGGGACATACGGAGACTCTCCTGTTCCCATAAAATATCTGGATACTCAGTATGTGGTAGCCATTTTATTGCTATTAGACACAGCCTGGACCATCAAAAACCTAGCCCCTGGGATGACTTCCTCTTTGACCTAGGCCGAGACTCACTTCCTTTCTGAATCTCTAAAATGGGATAGTAGAAATACAGACTGAGTATCCCTAATCCAAATCTAAAATCTGAAATGCTCCAACACTTTCTGAAATTTTCTGAGCACCAACTCGATGCCACTAGTGGAAATTTCTGCACCTGACCTCAATGTGCTGAGTTGTAGTCAAGATGTTTCAGTATAGAAATGTCATATAAAATGACCTGCAGGCGATGTGTATAAGGTATATCTGAAACACATGGATTTTATGTTTAAACGTGGGTCCCTTGGACCAGCCTGTGGTATGGTGGTTACGGCAGCTGGATCCCACATGGCTGGCTGCATGGTTCAAATCCCAGACCTAGCAGCTTGAGAAGCACATTGGGCACGTGTGTATGCATACCCAAAATCCTGAAAGGAGAGAGAGCTGAAGGAGAAGGAATTACAGTGTGACCTTCCCCATAGGGGTGGTTTCTCACTTTCTCTCTCTCTCCTCTCCGGCAAGTTCATATGCCCTCTGGTAAAATTTAAAAATTAAAAATAAACTTGGGTTTCATCACCAAGATACTTCATGACACATATGCAAATATTCCAAAATGCAAAAAAAGTCTGAAATCTAAAACATGTTTGGTCCTAAGCGTCTCAGATAAAGGACCCTCCACAGTACAGGCCAGTGGCCTGCCTGCCTGGTAGGCTGTCTGAGGGCTGGAGGAGATCAGAGGAGCAGCTACGAGAGGTGCTGGGTGGGACCTGGAGGTGGTGGGGGTTCGAAACCTCTCTCTGGAAGCTCTGGTGGGTCCCAACTCTCTGCCAGGACTCCTGGGGGCAGCACCCAGGGGTGCAGGGGGAAGGGCCCACTCCTCCACCCGCAGAGACTAAGCAGCCACTGTCAGGGTGAGCGGGTAGGACTCAAGTCCATCAGGCAGGAGGGGAGCTCACTTCTATCGTGTGTCTAAATTTACTGAGGACTTAACAGCACATGCATCTCTTCTCATGGACCCTCTCAAAGTTCTGTAAGGCAAGTGACACTTATGCATCTTGGACAGCTGTCCCCACAGCAACTCGGCGGAGTGACAGAGCCCGAACTCCGGCTTTGGCCCACCAGGCTCCAAACCCCATGCCCTTTCACAAAGCTGGCTAAGGAGAGAGACTGTTGGCAAAATACCAGAACTTTCCTTACTGTGAACACTGTCGACTTTAATTAGATTAATTTTTACTTTCCTTTTGCCTTGGGGGGTTTAGAAATGATGCAGTCAGATCACAGCTATGCCTTATGAGTGGAACTGAGGAGGTGAGGCGTGAGGACCTTCATGCCCCCCAACCGCAGAACACGTGTCATTTTATGCCTGTGCCTCCCTTAGGGGCATTGTTCACCCCACGAGGGCATGGGTGGTTGGTGGAGACCCAGCCTCTCAATCTGTCTACTCTCTGGGGACATCCTCTGCCCTCAGACCAGGCTAGTCCTCAGTGCTCCCTGCCTGGCGTGCATTGCTTGGATAAAGACTGCTTTGTGCACACGCGTGTGCTGGACTGCAGCCCTAGCCCGGAGCCCGTGCTCTCTGCAGTAAATAAACCACACTATGTAGTCTCCTTTCCAAGGTAAACTGTGGAAGTAAGGGCTTCTGCCTGGAAGCAGGCCTCAGCAAACCAGAGTGCTTGGCCGAGTCTGAATCTGCTTTGGCCGCGGGGAACCAACCGACACATTTGCAGAAGGCCCACGGCATGCCGGGCACGGCTGTGCCAGAGGAACGTGCCCTGTGCAACAATGAGCCTCGGAGGGCGTGTGCGAACAATGTGGGCTTGTGAGCTGTTCCTCCCTGACCTTGGATGCCCGTGTCTGTACCCAGTGCACCCAGGTGTGCCCCTCACCGGGCCCGAGAGGTGTGAGGAGTGGGCCTGGGGCCTGGGGCCTGGGAGCGTGCAGTCACTTGCACCAGGGCTCTCAGAGCAGTGTCAACATTTGGAAGGTCACACTATGTGGCCTTTTGGGCTTTGCCCAGGCCAGGTGCCAGCCAGGGGAGAAGCTTTTACTGCAGCCTCATGTTTGCCCTTCTCTGGCCTGACCACTTTGCCACAAAGCCACAGAGAGAGACCTTCGCTGTCATGGGGTGGGGGGGGACGGGCGGAGAGAGAGGGGTCCCCGTAGCCGTCTCCTGACATGTGCCTTCATGCTTATCTGGGGACCTTTGCCCGTCCCCATCTCCTCGCCGTCCTTGTCAGGACCTCACTCCATGCCTCTGGTTTGCGGGTTCTCTTTCTCCAGTGTGTGCCAGCCAACACAAACACCACAAGTAGGCAGGCGGAGAGCCACCTCGGGAGGGAGCTCCGTCTCTTCTCCGAGTCACTGTGCCAGCTCAGACATAAGTTTAATCGCTGACACTGTCTCCAGCAAAACCAAACACCATGGCTCCATGGCACTGAGGTCCAGGGATTGTGCATGACCCAAAGAAAGCAAAGACCGGAAGACATAGGAAGGGTTTGGTCCGCAAAAATGCACCTTCGAAAATCCTTCTGTTTTAGACTGTGATTCCTATTCTGCTTCATAAGCTGGGTGTTTGGGGGCTATCAGGGCTTGACTTTTGTGTGATTTTATTTTGTTTTCTGGCTTCTCCATTGAGGGGAAAATACCCTAGAGGTTGAAATTGCTTATTATTATTATTATTTATTTTTTTATTTTTTTGGAGAGGTTTTTGCAATAGGGTGCATGCGCTCACCAGAGAGACAGAAAGTGAGAAATGACCCCACAGGGGGGATGGCCACACTGCAGTCCCTTCTTCTCCATTCTCCTCTCAGGATCTTGCATGTGCCCAGCGTGAGTCTAAGCCGCTGGATCCGGGACTCGAACCGTGGTCAACTACATGGGAATCCAGCAACATAGTCATTACGCCAACTGCTGGTCCCGCCAATTATCCTTAAAACCATGAGGGGCCTCCAGGCGGTGTGGTGTTGAGGCGCTGGACTCCCACGTAGCCAATCATTTCGAGTCCCAGACCCAGCAGCTTGAAACTCAGGCTGGGTGATTGTGCGCATGCCCAAAATTTCAGGAGGAGAATGGTGGAGAAGGGATTGTGGTATGACTGTCCCCTCTGGGTGTGATTTCTCACTTTCTGTCTCTCTGTCTCTCTTGTCTCTCTGGAGAGCTCACATGCCCTATAGCAAAAGTCTCTTTAAAAAAAATCCGAGAGTTCTTATATGGAATATGTGGTGTTACAACACTGCCGTAAGTCCCATGATGGATGCCCAGACAGAGCCTCCGAGAGCGTGTTTTGAGGGGATTCCTGAAGACAAATCATCTTGCCTGCTCTGGAAGCGCTGTCAGATCTGGTTTCTGACCAGAAGAGCAAGGAGTGGAGGGTGGGGGGTCGGCCACAGGCAGTGCATCAGGCACGGGTCACGGCCTCTGCTCCCAAGGATGACCCGGGAGGAGAGGGCCCCATGTCATGGTGTGCTGAGCACAGTGCTCTGGGCCAGTCAGGTGGCCTCTCTGGGACTTGAGGTGGAGACACGAGGAGAAAATCACGAGCAGAAACTGCAGCTCTAGGCAAATGCAGCCTCATTCACCTGAAGCAGAGAAATGTGGGAAAAATGGAACCTGACAGCCCATGTCATTAGCATCACTTCTGCCTCAGACCAGATGGTGGTGAGGGAGTTTAGTTGTTGTTTTTTATTTTTAAATTAATTTTATTTATTATTATTATTATTCATTTTAACCAGAGAGAGACAGAGCCAGAGAGAATGCAACCCACTGGGTCCAGGACTCGAACCACAGTCAGCCATGTGGGAGTCCAGCATCTTAACCACCACACCACCGGTCACCCCTGGAAGTTTTGGTTTTTAAGGCATGTGGTGTCAAAGCCACATCCGGGCCCAGCCACGGTGGCGTAGGTGGTAGGACACAGCTACAGCACACTGGAGCCATCCTGGGTCCTGGGTTTAAATCTCAGGATGACCCAAACACAGTGGGCCCACCTGAGCACGTGCGCATGATCCTGGCTGGCTGGGAGGCTGGGGCGGGGAGGCAGGGACTGTGGTGTGATGAGTCCCTGTCAGGGATACCTACTTCTTTCTAAGAAGAAGAAAAAAGCACCATGTCCAGAAGAAAATAGGCTTTTTTAGCCCTATTCTTCTACCTTAAGAGACACGAATGCAGAGATGGTGAGTGTGGAGGGCCCTTTGCTGAGATAGGCCTTTTCTCACACCCAGGCTTCCTCTCTGTGTGGCCTTTGTTTTTGGCCAGAACACTGTAGGATAGTGCCACAGCCCTGCATGTCTCACACCCTCAATTCTTTCTCTACTCCTTTTTCCTTTTACATAAAAGTTTTATTGAGATTAAATTCATGTATCACAGTATCCACCCACCTAAAGCAGGCAGTTTCTTTTTTTTTTTAATGTATTTTATTTAACTTTATTTATTTATTTATTTTAACTTGACCAGAGAGGTACAGAATAAGAGAGAGAGAGAGAGAGAAATAGCCAGTGCAAGCTGCCGGGTCTGGGACTCGAACTGTGGTTGGCCATGTGGGAGTCCAGCACCTTTAACCACCATGCCACCTGCTGGCCCCAAAGCAGGCAGTTTCTAACATATCCACAGTGTTATGTGACCACCACCATCTCTAGCCACAGAACCTCGTCCTCCCCTCCCATGGTGTTACAACACTGCCGTAAGTCCCATGATGGATGCCCAGACAGAGCCTCCGAGAGCGTGTTTTGAGGGGATTCCTGAAGACAAATCATCTTGCCTGCTCTGGAAGCGCTGTCAGATCTGGTTTCTGACCAGAAGAGCAAGGAGTGGAGGGTGGGGGGTCGGCCACAGGCAGTGCATCAGGCACGGGTCACGGCCTCTGCTCCCAAGGATGACCCGGGAGGAGAGGGCCCCATGTCATGGTGTGCTGAGCACAGTGCTCTGGGCCAGTCAGGTGGCCTCTCTGGGACTTGAGGTGGAGACACGAGGAGAAAATCACGAGCAGAAACTGCAGCTCTAGGCCAATGCAGCGTCATTCACCTGACCACAGTGCTCTGGGCCAGTCAGGTGGCCTCTCTGGGACTTGAGGTGGAGACACGAGGAGAAAATCACGAGCAGAAACTGCAGCTCTAGGCAAATGCAGCCTCATTCACCTGAAGCAGAGAAATGTGGGAAAAATGGAACCTGACAGCCCATGTCATTAGCATCACTTCTGCCTCAGACCAGATGGTGGTGAGGGAGTTTAGTTGTTGTTTTTTATTTTTAAATTAATTTTATTTATTATTATTATTATTCATTTTAACCAGAGAGAGACAGAGCCAGAGAGAAAGCAACCCACTAGGTCCAGGACTCGAACCACAGTCAGCCATGTGGGAGTCCAGCATCTTAACCACCACACCACCGGTCACCCCTGGAAGTTTTGGTTTTTAAGGCATGTGGTGTCAAAGCCACATCCGGGCCCAGCCACGGTGGCGTAGGTGGTAGGACACAGCTACAGCACACTGGAGCCATCCTGGGTCCTGGGTTTAAATCTCAGGATGACCCAAACACAGTGGGCCCACCTGAGCACGTGCGCATGATCCTGGCTGGCTGGGAGGCTGGGGCGGGGAGGCAGGGACTGTGGTGTGATGAGTCCCTGTCAGGGATACCTACTTCTTTCTAAGAAGAAGAAAAAAGCACCATGTCCAGAAGAAAATAGGCTTTTTTAGCCCTATTCTTCTACCTTAAGAGACACGAATGCAGAGATGGTGAGTGTGGAGGGCCCTTTGCTGAGATAGGCCTTTTCTCACACCCAGGCTTCCTCTCTGTGTGGCCTTTGTTTTTGGCCAGAACACTGTAGGATAGTGCCACAGCCCTGCATGTCTCACACCCTCAATTCTTTCTCTACTCCTTTTTCCTTTTACATAAAAGTTTTATTGAGATTAAATTCATGTATCACAGTATCCACCCACCTAAAGCAGGCAGTTTCTTTTTTTTTTTAATGTATTTTATTTAACTTTATTTATTTATTTATTTTAACTTGACCAGAGAGGTACAGAATAAGAGAGAGAGAGAGAGAGAAATAGCCAGTGCAAGCTGCCGGGTCTGGGACTCGAACTGTGGTTGGCCATGTGGGAGTCCAGCACCTTTAACCACCATGCCACCTGCTGGCCCCAAAGCAGGCAGTTTCTAACATATCCACAGTGTTATGTGACCACCACCATCTCTAGCCACAGAACCTCGTCCTCCCCTCCCAGCTGAGATAGGCCTTTTCTCACACCCAGGCTTCCTCTCTGTGTGGCCTTTGTTTTTGGCCAGAACACTGTAGGATAGTGCCACAGCCCTGCATGTCTCACACCCTCAATTCTTTCTCTACTCCTTTTTCCTTTTACATAAAAGTTTTATTGAGATTAAATTCATGTATCACAGTATCCACCCACCTAAAGCAGGCAGTTTCTTTTTTTTTTTAATGTATTTTATTTAACTTTATTTATTTATTTATTTTAACTTGACCAGAGAGGTACAGAATAAGAGAGAGAGAGAGAGAGAAATAGCCAGTGCAAGCTGCCGGGTCTGGGACTCGAACTGTGGTTGGCCATGTGGGAGTCCAGCACCTTTAACCACCATGCCACCTGCTGGCCCCAAAGCAGGCAGTTTCTAACATATCCACAGTGTTATGTGACCACCACCATCTCTAGCCACAGAACCTCGTCCTCACCTCCCACACCTGTCAGCATCACTCTCCCTTCCTCCCTAACTCCCTCGACCTAGGTGACCCCTGCTCTACTTTCTCCATAGATGGCCCTAGTCAGAGCATTTTACAGACGTGGACTTGTACGACGGGGAGTTTGGCGGGACTGCCTTCTTTCCCTTACCGTGGTAGTTTCGAGGTTCACCCGTGTGGTAACACATGTCAGTACTTCATTCCTTTCCGTTACTAAATAATGTTCCATTACGTGGCATGTGCCTGACTTGCGTGTGTTTGGTTTTGTGGCTTTCTCCACTGAGGAACCTTATATCAGTAGTATCTGTGTGCCTTGAAAATGGGCCCAGCCTAGCTTTGGACCCCATGACCCCTGGCGGGCACAGCTCAGGGCTACCCGGGAAGCCATGACCCACTCTTCGTTGACCCTCTCTTTTACTCCCATGTTTACTTGGACTCCCCCTCTTTCTGGGGCTCTGGTCCCGTCTTTCCTGGTGTGGCCTGTCTCCTTCTCCCATCCTGGGAGCTCTTTCTAGGGATTTCCTTTCCCTTACCTTGCAGACTGGTCTCCGTGTCCATGCCCCACCCCGTTTTAGCGTTCTGGTCTAAACCTTAGCAGAGGCCAAGTCCTCTGGAGGCTGTTAGCGGGATGTGGGTTCAGGGGGTTGTTGGAACCTACTAACCCACCTGCTGGAGGCATCAGACCTTGCTCAGGGAAGACGTTCCCCTTCCCGCCCGGAGCTGAGACCCTTCGCAGCCCTGCCCGGGAGCCACGCGCTTCCACTCAGCAATGCAGTGTGTTGTCATCGCATGTTCTCCCTCTGACCCCCGGCTCTCTACTGCCCGTTTTATAGATTTTCCCTTTCACAGTGAGAGAAGACAGACAGCTATACTCTGTTTTCACAAACACTGGAGCCGAGCCGATGGCCGAGTTTCATTTCTTTGTAAAAATCCTCAGATCCCCAGATCCCAGTACGAACTGCACGACATCTGTCCTGTGTCCAGAAATACACTCTGCTCCTTGTGTTCCCCAGAATAATTCTTGCCACCAGCCTAGGCCTCCAGGCTGCCGTCCGGCCCTGTGTCCGCCTCATCTCCGCATCCCGAGGGCTTCCCTTCCTGCCGCCTTTCTTTCCCCGCTGCCCAGGCCTCGCTGTGTCATTGCAAACACGCTCTGGCATTTCTCTAAGTCCTGGCACTTCCTCTGAGCCAAACTAGGGGAGAGAATGCTTTCGGTGCTGGCAAACGTGGCCAGGAGGAGGGGCTCCCCCTTTCTGTTGTGCCCCTCCAGGTCAGGCAGCCCGTGACCCCCTTGCATCAGTTCTTCCCTTCATTACCTGTACAGGACTTGAAAACTGGAGTGGATGCCCATTCTGCAGGTGTTTGCTGGCCCCTAGTTACACACGGGCATCAGGAAGGTGTTTATGTGACACTGGTGGGGGGACACACCTAGGGAAGTGTGATTAGGTGGCAAAGGGCATAGTTTGGAAATCAGTGCTGGGGCTTTTAGGGAGAGGGTAGGTTTTGGGAGCTGAAGCAGGCGGACCTTGGGTCTGAGGAGGGAGACTTTCAGGGGGGCATTTGGGTGGAGTGAGGTCATTTTTGGAGGAAGAGGATGTCACTGTCCTCCTTGAAGGACCTCAATTGACATCTGAGAGACTGGGGAGCAAGGTGGCCAGAGCAGCCGGGTCCCAGGAAGCAGGAGATGGGGCTAGGGTTGGTGGGGGTCAGGACCCCCTGAGTGTGAGGGGGGACATCTGCCCTCTGACCAGCAGGGAATGGTGACCAGACTGTACAAGGTGAACTGACAGCTACAGAGGGTGGTTGGAGGGCGAATCCTAGGGCCTAAGGGGAGACGCCCAGTGAGACCGCAGGGGTAGTGTGGCCATCACAGCTGCCTTCGTGTGGCAAGGTGGGGATCGTGGAGCACGAATAGGGAAGTAGGAGGAGGGACCGAGAGTGAAAGCTGGTTTAGTGGACGACCCCTCGGGGCCTGATGATGGACTTCTGAGGACAGATAGGTGAGGTGCCTGGGGATGGTGTTGATTCTGTGTAGTTCTCTGGGGGCCTCTGGCAGACAAGGCCTCCTCTGCCAGTCAGCCAGCTGTGCCTCCCCGCTCTGGGTCCCCTCCATGGCCTGAATGGGCTCTGAGGTGCATAGAGCCACAGTGAACACCCTCTGTGCGCTGGTGCATCTCGACCCAGGGACAGCCTGTATGCCTTCCTGGCCTCCCAGCTAGTCGAGGTCAGCAAGAAGGGGCAGTGGTAAGGATGTGGGGGAGTCATGTGAGCGCTAGAGCCGTTACTACCTGCTAATAAGTATTTGACCAACTCCATTAAGCGCTCACAAGAACCCCACGGGCTTGGCCCATTTTGTAGAGAAGGAAACTGAGCCATAGAGAATTAGGCAATTTGCCTGACCTGACACTTTGAGCAAGGCCAGTGCCGGGACTCAAACCCCCACCACCTGGCACCAGACCCCACGCTCTTGGTCACTCTCCGTCTCTCTCTCAAAAGAGCACGATGTTGGGCAGATCACATCGGCTGCCCTTTTAGGGCACATGGGAACCAGTGTCTTCAAGGCACCCAGTGCATGCTCCTCATCCCGGCGTTGGTGACAGTGTTGGAGGGGAAAGGGAAGAGCACCCTGATGGGAAATGCTGACCTTCGGGGGCAGCTGCGCACTGCACAGAGCCTGGCCACACCCCCGTTGCACTCACCATGTGACATTCTAGTCTGTCTTGTTGCTAATAACAGAAAAGAGCCCAAAATGGATGACTTATGTATTCAGCTCACAGTTTGGTGGCCCTAGGTCCAGGGGCCATCTCTGGTGGGCGTTTTGCAGGGTCCTGATGACATCACGAAGGTGAGGGTTGTCCATGGGTCTCTGTGTTCTGGTTCATTCCCTCTTCTAAGCTCACCAGAACTCAACTGGGGGTGCCCTGCCCGTGACCTTAATCCGAATCACTTTCCGAAGGCCCACTTTTTAACACTATAATTGGATCAAGTTTTCATCCTCTTAATCCTGTTTCTGGGGTTCCACATATGAATTTCAGGGAGACACAAACTGTAGCTGTGACCCTCCATTCACCTGCCCAGCCCTAGGGGCCATCTCCCACCTTGGCCTGGCAGGGCCAGCAGTGCACTGACCCCGAGAGATTCTCAGGCCTCTGAAGGGCAAGAAGGTGGACCAGGGCAAAGGAATTCGTGTCCCCCTGGTAGTTTGTGGAATTAGATGCTGCAGGAAATTTCAGTGAATGACCTGTTTCTGTAATGATCCTAGAGTGTGAAGTGTTTGAGGCATTGTTGGGATGAGAGTGAGACCAAACCCAGAAGAGCTCTGGGCTCTGGTTGCATTATTCTTTGCTCTGTAGATGGGTGGGGGAGAGTTGGACTATTTTGGGAGGGCACTACACTGATTATAATGAGCAGAGAGCGTGCCCTCTGCCATATACTCTCCTTACTCAAGCTTCACTGTAATTAGTGTTGTAATCATCTTCAGACAAGATAGCAAGGTTCATGAGGGCCTGGCATGGGCCTGTCTTGTTCTACCCTCCTCTGTGCTGTGCACAGGACCATGGAGGGGGAGGATCGTTCCCATCTGGAGGGCTTTTGGAAGGCCCCGATGGCTGGGCAGTTAGACAGTGAGAAGTTGGGTAGATGATATGAGCCGCTTTGCCAAAGCACGGAGGGACAGAGGGCCTGTAATAGCTATGGAAGGCCAGTAACCAGGAGCCTGGGACAAAATTGGGGAGTAATGGGAAGAGGCAGAACCAGTAATGCTTTGAATAGTAAGTTGCTCACTTTTCGTGTGTTTGGGGAGCCAGGGCTGAAAGCACGTGCTATGCAGAACGAACATGAACGTGGGCTGGGCTTGTAGCCCAGCGGTTGAGCCTGCTGCAGAGGGAGCTGGATCCCACATGGCTAAAGGGGGCTCAAGTCCAGCCCCAGTAGCTTGAAATTCAACGCACCAGGCACACACACACATGCCCAGGATCCCGATGGAATGGGGAAATGGAAGAAAAGAGGGGATTGTGGTCCGACCAATCCCC
Source organism: Tupaia belangeri chinensis (assembly GCF_000334495.1). Classification (NCBI taxonomy): domain Eukaryota; kingdom Metazoa; phylum Chordata; class Mammalia; order Scandentia; family Tupaiidae; genus Tupaia; species Tupaia belangeri. Next base: position 2,503,695 of record NW_006159586.1, read on the forward strand.
ATTGGGGAGTACCTTCTCTCTTTTGAGATTTAAAGTCTAGGTTTAGATTCCTGATTGGAAACAGTACAGGATGGGAAGCCTTTCTCTGTCACCCAACACTGACTGCCCTATTTGTCTACATCATTCTTTTGGACATCTGTTGTTGGTATTCTCTCCATAAGGCTGCCTGACCCTGGGGGCACACCAGAACCGGAGACTTTTAGTACTGGGGGAAGAACATTTATTGGCTCTTTATCCACTCTTCTCAAATGCTGGTCTTGGAACCTGAACTTTACAACACCCAAGGAGCGCATCAAAACACAGACTTCCATCCCCCAGACTCACTGTGTGTGATTCAGGAGGTGGAACAGAGCCCAAGAATCTGTATTTTTCATACATGCTCAGCTGGAAACTACAGGTATTTAAAAATAAGGAAATGGAGACCCAGAGAGGGACAATGTCTGGCCCAGGCCCACGAGGAGTGGGCTGAGATGTGAGCCTGCTCTTGTGATTCAGTGTAGGCCTGCAATCCCCATGCTAACCGGTTCTCCCCTGCTCCCCCATCTTTGTCAGTCTCCGAACCCAGCTCCGTACCGTGCTGGACTGAAAAGTATAACTTACCCTGAACTCCCATGTAGCCGACCGCGGTTCGAGTCCCGGACCCAGTGGCTTGAACTCATGCCAGGCGCGTGTGTGTGCATGCCCAAGATCCCGAGAGGAGAATGGAGGAGAAGGAACTGCGGCATGGCCATCCCCCCTGGGGGGGTGATTGCTCGCTTTCTGTCTCTCTGTCTCTCTCTGTCTCTCTGGCTAGCACACACGGCCTATAGTAAAAGCCTCTCAAAAAAAAAAAAAGTATAACTTACAAATCGTAAAGGCATCAACCTTGAGGGCATGACCTGAGGAATTTTGACACCTATTTTTTTTGTTTTGTTTTGTTTTTTTTTTGAGAGATTTTCACTGTAGGGCGCGTGCGCTCGCCAGACAGACAGAGAGAGACATAGAGACAGAAAGCGAGAAATCACCCCCCAGGGGGGATGGTCACGCCGCAATCCCTTCTCCTCCATTCTCCTCTCGGGATCTTGGGCACGCACACACACGCGCCCGGCGTGAGTTTTAAGCCACCGGGTCCAGGACACGAACCGCGGTCGACTACGTGGGAGTCCAGCGACATAGCCATTACGCTAACTGCTGGTTCCCTTGACACCTATTTTTAACTGTATCAGAGGTCTTCAACAAGTTCACAGAAAATGTGTGCTATGAAAAAGTATGCATAGATTTCAAAAATTTTTGCATGAAAATTAACTCATGCTCTAATTCCATTTTCCTTTTTTAAAGAATTATTTATTTATTTAATTATTATTATTTTCACATGAGTTTTGCCAGAGAAAGAAAGAGGGAGAGTGAGAAAGCAAGTTGCCAGGTCTGGGACTGGTCAGCCATGTGAGAATTTCAGCACCTTAACCACCATGCCACCTGCTAGTCCCCCCTTCTTTTTTAAAAATAAATAACTTCTCTTTTATTTTTTAAATTTTAATTAATTAATCTATTTATTTATTTTAATTTGATGAAAGAGAGAGAGAGAAAGAAAGAAAGTGAGAAAGTAAACCGCCAGGTCCAGGACTCTAACCATGGTCAGCCATGTGGGAGTCCAGCACCCTTAGCCATAATGCCACCTGCTGGCCCCTCAATTCCATTTTCAGTAAATTTTTGGATGTCCCCTAGTATAACCATTGCCCAGGTCAAAATAACAGATAGTTCCCATAATGCTAGAAGGCCACGCACAGTTCTGAAAGTGTATGAGAAAACATATTAGAAAGGCTGATGTGGGAGCCGGCAGGTAGTATGGTAGTTAAGGGTACTGGACTCCCACAGAGCCGACCGTGGTTCGAGTCCCAGACCTGGTGGCTTCCTTTCTCACTTTCCCTTTCTCTCTCTCACTCTGTCCCACTCTGGTCAAATTAAAATAAGTAAATATATAAAGTTAAATAAAATAACTTTTAAAAAATGCCGGTGTGGACGGAGGCACCTGTTTGGGGGACAGATTGTTTGTTCCATGTGTGTCTTCGTGTCCTCTGCACTTTCCTTGTAAGAATAGGGCCTGTGGGGGGGGGCAGGGTGGAGGAGGAGCAGAGATGACATGTGGCCAAACTTCTCAGGCCCAGAACACCTTTGCATGCCAGGGCAGACCAAGCTATAGGATAAATGCCATGCATATTCTCGAAGTGCCCACATCATGGGAAGATTGTGCAAGAAGTTCTGTCTTTGCATTGAAATAGAAGGATGCAGAGATCAGAATGCCAGAATTATTTGGATGGTGAAGATAAAAAATTCACTTTAAAGCAAGTGCCAGCTTCGCCTGAGTTTCTCTTAACCCTGCCCCTGAGTCCCCGAGGGTAAGGCAGTCTTGCTCCTGACGGTCTCAGCCTTGGTGGGCCTGTGTGGCATTGCTGGCACCATTCACGGCGTTCTGTGCAGTTGAGGCAGGGCCTGGGAACACAACCTGGACACCCACACCATCCACACCCCTGGGGGCGACCTGCTGGGCAGGCTGCCAGTGTGCTCTCTCCTGCAGACTTGGCAGGTGGCCCATCTTCCAAGGCCCTCTTTGAAGAGTCTGCATCTCTGACATGGCGCTGTGGACAGGGACCTGTGGTGGTTTCATCCTGTCCCTTGGAGAGGCTGGTACATCCCAGAGATTTCATCTGCGCCAGCCCAGGGAGGTGCTCTGGGACTTTGCTAAGGGCTACTGACTGCTGTTCCCGCCTCGCAGGGCAGTCTTGGCTCAGAGCTTTTGAGCAGATGACCCAGATGCCAAGAGCTCCACTGGTACTACCTCCCTGTTCCACACACTCTTTTCTTTTTACATTATTTTTTTTAAATTGCAGATGGCATAATGGTTACATAGGTGGACTCCCACATGACTGGCCACAGTTTGAGTCCTGGACCTGATAGCTTCAAACTCACACTGGATACGTGTGTGTGTGTGTGTGTGTGTGTGTGGGTGTGTGTGTGCCAAACGTCCTGAGAGGAGAGTGGAGGAGAAGGGATTGTGGCGTGGCCATCTCCTGGGGGGGGTGATTTTTCACTTTCTGTCTCTTTGGTATGTGCACACAGCCTATAGCAAAAAATAAATAAATAAAAAGAAAAGAATAGAAAAAAAATTTTTGCTAGAGGGCATGTGCATTCGCTGGAAAGAGAGAGGGGTAAAGTGAGAAAGCACCCCCAGGTGGGCTGGCCATGCTAGAATCCCCTCTCTTTCTCTCTTTCGCTCTTCTTCTAGATCTTGGGTGTGCACACATGTATACCCAGAGTGCTTTTCTTTCTTTTTTTTTTGGAGAAGTTTTTGCTACAGGGCACGTCCGCTCACCAGAAAGACAGAGAGAGATAGAGAGATAGAAAGCAAGAAATCACCCCCGAGGGGGGATGGCCACGCCGTAATCCCTTCTCCTCCATTCTTCTCTCGGGATCTTGGGCACGCACGCACATACATGCGCCCAGCGTGAGTTTTAAGCCACCAGGTCCAGGACTCAAACCACAGTTGGCTACATGGGAGTCCAGCGACATAGCCATTACGCTAACTGCTGGTCCCCCCCAGTAGAGCCCTGTACTGTCCCCGCCCCACTCAGCTGAGCCAACTTCATGATTCCTTACAGCTGAGTTAGGGAAAAAAATAACCTGCAGATGTCTTCCCTTTGGGGGAACTCTCACTCTGAGTGTTGCGATGTTGCTGACGCTGACTCTGAGAGTGCTGGATGCCAAGAGAACAGCATCTGGAGGGTGTGGCCTCTGCTCTCGCTTCTGCAGACATTCTTGTAGGTGCATTGTCAGAGGCGTCATTGGTTATTTCTAGTTACGCATACATTTAATGATTTCGTTAAAATAAATTGCCCTTCAAGAGATAGGTCGTACGTGTTTTCATTCCCATTTGCAGACTAAAGACATCTGTTTCCCCAACTGGCAATCAGCATTCCTTTCCACTCTTGCAAACTGGGTGCTATAAACTGTGTCAAGATTTCCTTTGCATGTCTTTGGTTACTAGTGAACACAGAGACTTTTGGAATGAAAGGAAGATCCGTAGTATAGTGGTTAAGCCTTGTGCATAGGGAGCTAGATCCCACATGGCCAACCATGGTTCAAATCCCAGTTCTGGTGGCTCGAAAAACACACTGGGCATGCATGCATGTGTGTCCCAAATCTTGAGAAGATGGAGAAATGGAGGAATAAAGATTGAGGCTTGATCACCCCCATTGAGGGGTGCTTTCTCTCTCTCCACTGACTGGCATGTGCATGTACCTCTAACAGTGAAAAACAAAAATCTGAAACGAACAAAAAGGTTTTGTAGGAAATCTGTTTATATTAGCTTTTTATAAATGTACTCTTTATGCTCTATTCTATTTATTTATCTTTTCCTTTAAAAAAAGTTTATTTCTCCCGAGAGTGAGAGACCCCCAGCAGGATCCTACACCACAATCCACTCCAGGCCTCAGACAGCCCAGATCATGGGCACGTGAGCTCAGGTGCGTGCATGCCCGCTGTGCTCAGGGAGGCCTTAGGGAGCAAACCCAGACCTTCCCCTGTAGTCCAGCATTGCAGAATGTTGCCTTACCACTGCTGGGCCCTTTACTTTTCTTTTATTTTAGTTGGAATATTAACTTATAGGTTAAATTCTTGGTTTTCAGTATTTTATTTTATTTCATTAATTTTTTGGGGGGGATGGTTTGTATTTTAGGTTTTTGCTATAGGGTACATGTGGTTGTGGGAGAGAGACAGAGAGAGTGAAAGTGAGTAATCACCCCATCTCCAACCCAAGGAGATGGCCATGCTGCAATCCCTTCTCCTCCATTCTCCTCTCAGGATTTTGGGCACTAGCATGTGCTGGCATGATTTTCAAGCCACTGGATCCAGGACTGGAACTGCGGTTGGCCATGTGGGAGTTCAAGCCTTAACGTCACCTGCTGGCCCCCTTGGTTTCTAGGGTTTGTTTATTTTTCCAATTAGGTGGTTTCTTTTTTAGAATTCTTTAATTTTATTTATTATTATTAATTTTTTTTAAGTTTGCTATAGGGCACGGGCACTCATGAGAGAGAGAGAAAGTTAGGAAGCCAACAGGTTCAGGACTTGAACTACAGTTGAGTATGTGGGAATCCAGTGCCTTAACCACCATGCCACCTGCTGGCCCAGGTTTCCAGTTTTTAAAACATGTTGATCTCTACCTAGACTCAGAGCTTGGAACAAGTCAAACGCATTCCCAAGTATTACCGGGTCACTGCTACCCCATACAGAGTCTTTGGGAGGGTTAGAAAGGTGCCCCTTCCCTGGCACACACAGCTCCGTCCCTAAGTATAGGGTTCTGAGGGTGCACAGGTGGGTCCCAGCTTGCCCTGGTCCGTGTGTCTGGCAGAACACGGCTGCACAACCTACACAAACTGTGTCTCTGGATGTGGCCATTCTGGGTGAATTGCCATGTTTTTTCTTTTCTTTTTTTTTTTAAGAGCAATTTTTACTCTAGGGAATG
>NW_006159586.1:2511395-2517369 GCF_000334495.1 Tupaia belangeri chinensis
CCACAGTGTGAGTCCTGGACCTGATAGCTTCAAACTCACACTGGATACGTGTGTGTGTGTGTGTGTGTGTGTGTGCGTGTGTGTGTGCCAAAAGTCCTGAGAGGAGAGTGGAGGAGAAGGGATTGTGGCGTGGCCATCTCCTGGGGGGGGTGATTTTTCACTTTCTGTCTCTTTGGTATGTGCACACAGCCTATAGCAAAAAATAAATAAATAAAAAGAAAAGAATAGAAAAAAAATTTTTGCTAGAGGGCATGTGCATTCGCTGGAAAGAGAGAGGGGTAAAGTGAGAAAGCACCCCCAGGTGGGCTGGCCATGCTAGAATCCCCTCTCTTTCTCTCTTTCGCTCTTCTTCTAGATCTTGGGTGTGCACACATGTATACCCAGAGTGCTTTTCTTTCTTTTTTTTTTGGAGAAGTTTTTGCTATAGGGCACGTGCGCTCACCAGAAAGACAGAGAGAGATAGAGAGATAGAAAGCAAGAAATCACCCCCGAGGGGGGATGGCCACGCCGTAATCCCTTCTCCTCCATTCTTCTCTCGGGATCTTGGGCACGCACGCACATACATGCGCCCAGCGTGAGTTTTAAGCCACCAGGTCCAGGACTCAAACCACAGTTGGCTACATGGGAGTCCAGCGACATAGCCATTACGCTAACTGCTGGTCCCCCCCAGTAGAGCCCTGTACTGTCCCCGCCCCACTCAGCTGAGCCAACTTCATGATTCCTTACAGCTGAGTTAGGGAAAAAAATAACCTGCAGATGTCTTCCCTTTGGGGGAACTCTCACTCTGAGTGTTGCGATGTTGCTGACGCTGACTCTGAGAGTGCTGGATGCCAAGAGAACAGCATCTGGAGGGTGTGGCCTCTGCTCTCGCTTCTGCAGACATTCTTGTAGGTGCATTGTCAGAGGCGTCATTGGTTATTTCTAGTTACGCATACATTTAATGATTTCGTTAAAATAAATTGCCCTTCAAGAGATAGGTCGTACGTGTTTTCATTCCCATTTGCAGACTAAAGACATCTGTTTCCCCAACTGGCAATCAGCATTCCTTTCCACTCTTGCAAACTGGGTGCTATAAACTGTGTCAAGATTTCCTTTGCATGTCTTTGGTTACTAGTGAACACAGAGACTTTTGGAATGAAAGGAAGATCCGTAGTATAGTGGTTAAGCCTTGTGCATAGGGAGCTAGATCCCACATGGCCAACCATGGTTCAAATCCCAGTTCTGGTGGCTCGAAAAACACACTGGGCATGCATGCATGTGTGTCCCAAATCTTGAGAAGATGGAGAAATGGAGGAATAAAGATTGAGGCTTGATCACCCCCATTGAGGGGTGCTTTCTCTCTCTCCACTGACTGGCATGTGCATGTACCTCTAACAGTGAAAAACAAAAATCTGAAACGAACAAAAAGGTTTTGTAGGAAATCTGTTTATATTAGCTTTTTATAAATGTACTCTTTATGCTCTATTCTATTTATTTATCTTTTCCTTTAAAAAAAGTTTATTTCTCCCGAGAGTGAGAGACCCCCAGCAGGATCCTACACCACAATCCACTCCAGGCCTCAGACAGCCCAGATCATGGGCACGTGAGCTCAGGTGCGTGCATGCCCGCTGTGCTCAGGGAGGCCTTAGGGAGCAAACCCAGACCTTCCCCTGTAGTCCAGCATTGCAGAATGTTGCCTTACCACTGCTGGGCCCTTTACTTTTCTTTTATTTTAGTTGGAATATTAACTTATAGGTTAAATTCTTGGTTTTCAGTATTTTATTTTATTTCATTAATTTTTTGGGGGGGATGGTTTGTATTTTAGGTTTTTGCTATAGGGTACATGTGGTTGTGGGAGAGAGACAGAGAGAGTGAAAGTGAGTAATCACCCCATCTCCAACCCAAGGAGATGGCCATGCTGCAATCCCTTCTCCTCCATTCTCCTCTCAGGATTTTGGGCACTAGCATGTGCTGGCATGATTTTCAAGCCACTGGATCCAGGACTGGAACTGCGGTTGGCCATGTGGGAGTTCAAGCCTTAACGTCACCTGCTGGCCCCCTTGGTTTCTAGGGTTTGTTTATTTTTCCAATTAGGTGGTTTCTTTTTTAGAATTCTTTAATTTTATTTATTATTATTAATTTTTTTTAAGTTTGCTATAGGGCACGGGCACTCATGAGAGAGAGAGAAAGTTAGGAAGCCAACAGGTTCAGGACTTGAACTACAGTTGAGTATGTGGGAATCCAGTGCCTTAACCACCATGCCACCTGCTGGCCCAGGTTTCCAGTTTTTAAAACATGTTGATCTCTACCTAGACTCAGAGCTTGGAACAAGTCAAACGCATTCCCAAGTATTACCGGGTCACTGCTACCCCATACAGAGTCTTTGGGAGGGTTAGAAAGGTGCCCCTTCCCTGGCACACACAGCTCCGTCCCTAAGTATAGGGTTCTGAGGGTGCACAGGTGGGTCCCAGCTTGCCCTGGTCCGTGTGTCTGGCAGAACACGGCTGCACAACCTACACAAACTGTGTCTCTGGATGTGGCCATTCTGGGTGAATTGCCATGTTTTTTCTTTTCTTTTTTTTTTTAAGAGCAATTTTTACTATAGGGCATGTGTGCTTCTCGAAGAGAGACAGAGAGACAATAAGCAATAAATCACTGCCCCCCCTCCCCCAGGGATGGGGATGCCCACACTGCAATTCCTTCTCCTCCATCCTCCTCTCGGGATTTTGGGCATGCATGCACACACACTTGGCATGAGTTTTAAGCTGCTGGGTCTGGGACTTGAACTGTGGTCAACTATGTGGAAGTCAGTGATGTAACCATTACGCCATCTGCTGGCCCCCAGAATCACCTTTTAAACTACTAAGAAAAACTATAAGCCATTGATGGTATGGTGTTTGATGTAACCAAGCCTCCCGATGACCGACACATGTGTCAGTGTTCTGGCTGGAACCCATCTAGGGTGGACCCTGACATGGCTGTGTGACAGCCCGCTGCAGCCACAGCAGCCTTCAGAGGGTGCAGAGGCCTGGGCCACAGTCCTGGCTGTGCTGCTACTTAACGATGTGGCTTCAGGCAGGCCTGCTAACTTTTTGAGGCTCTGCTTTTCTCCCCAGTCCAGTGAGAGGCTGTGATTAGTTAAACCTCTAGGTCATTCTCAGCTCTACATCCCTACAGCTCCAAAATCTAGCCATCTTGTTATTGCTTTATGAAAAGATTCAGACCTATCTAAGTTGGTTTATCTTCACTGCTTTTCCATAGCATCTGAGATTTAGAAAAACAAAGCTTTTGAAGCCCTGTACATATGTCTTTGCATTTCACTGAAATTCCACCTGACTTAGTTAGGTTCTGTGTGTCTGAAAAGAGGAATAATACGTTGACATAACCAATCCTGTTCTCTACATTCACTAAAGGGCATCATTGGAGTTTTGGAGTAGCAGGTGAGAAGACTCAGATGCACCTGACAGTGGAAACTTCAGTTAAATTACTACCTTGGTTCATGCCATCTCATTTTCTTTCTCAGCAACCATTTATGGGGTGTCTCCTGGGGAGGCTGGGAGGCAAGCTAGCCGTCAAAGACCTCATTGTCTTGCAGGGAGCCTGAAATTGCTGGGACTCTGCTAAGTGCCAACTCCAAGGGCATTCTGCCTTTGCTTCCTCGCTCTCCTGGTGGCTTCTCCCCTGGGACCCCCAGCCCTGGCCCTCGCTGCCTTTGGCTCCCACAACTCTGCTTTCCCTGAGTCTCCCAGGCCTTTCCTGCTCTCCCCAGAGACCTGTCTTCTGCTTTCTGTCAAAGGTGGGGTTTCCAGGGATCCTAGTCCCAGCCCCTTTTCCACTTGTCCTCTTCCTTTTGTCCCCTTGGATGGCCTGAGTGCTCTGTACCAGGTCTGTCTTCTGATTCCAGTCCAGTTCCTACCCACCACCTCTGGGACACCTGGACCTCAGGCCACCTCTAGCCACTTGTTCCTAAAACCAGTTCATGATCTTTGTCCACATTCCCTGTCAGGCTTAGCTTTCCCATCGTCAAACTTCCCCAGCCCCTAGCCTGGGATGCACGCTCTGCATCTCTTTGGCCGTGCCCTTGGCAGGCCCCTCCCCTGGCACCCCCTGGCCTGTCCATACTCTGCCTGTGGCTCTCGCTCCTGCATCTCTGCGTCTTCCCTCCTGGGCAGGCCCTGGTCTACTCTGTCTGGCCTTGTGCTGAATCATTTCTGCTGACCTTCTGCCTCCAGCTTCAGCTCCTCTGTTCTAGTCTGTCCCATCACCAGTAACAGAAAATGAATGAGTCTGGGTGTTTTAAGAGAATAGAGGTAACTTAACCTCATGGTTAGGAGGGCCAAGGTCCAGAGGCCACATCTGATAAGGATCTCCTTGTGGGTGGAGTCCCGAGGCCATGCATAGGTGTCAATCATGAGAGAACAGGAGGGTGCGTCCACGTCCATGTGTCTCTGTCTGGCCTCACTCCCTTTCCTTATAGACCCATGAGGGGGTCAGAGGGCCCCACCCTAGTCACCTACTCTCAAAGGCCCCACCTTTCCACACTATGAAGATATTATGTTTCTCTTCTTTCTGCCTGTGTGTGAGGATGGAGAACTAAAGTCACAGGGCCTTTGTTTTTCCCCTTTTCAATCCTCCATAGAGTGTGTATGCTGGCCCGAGAGAGACTGAAAGTGAGAAATTGTCCCCCAGGGGATGGCCACACCACAATCCCTTCTCCATTCTCCTCTCGGAATTTTGGGTATGCACATACACACACACCCTGCATAAATTTTATGCCACCAGATACAAGACTTGAACCATAGTCAGCCAGGTGGGAGTCCTGCGCCTTAACTACTACACCACCTGCTGGCCCCAGATAAGGGCCTTTCTAAAAGATGTGTTAGCCCAGCCCAGTGGCACTGAACTGCAGTGCTGGAAGCCACAAGACTGACAAAGGTTTCAATCCCTGGATTGGCCTGAAAACATGCCAGGCATGAGTGTGACCAGGGTCCTGGAGGGCTGCCGGCTAGGGAAGGAGGACTGTGGCATGATGAGACGTGGTTGAGGGTTCTTCTCGCTTGAGCACACACATGCTCTCTATCATGAATAAAATAAATAGCCTTAAAAAAAGATGTAATTACACATTTCAGCCTAGGGGAAGGGAGAACTGCCTCACAGAAGTATCATTGTTATTTTTTAGCTTTTCTATCATTGTTCCCTTTTGGAAAATAAACGTGTGTGTGCTCTGGGCCCGAGCTGTTTTCCATGCCTCTCTGTTTTATTGAACTGGCAGCTTGCTCCTATGTCCCTTTAGAGGCGAGTGCCTTATGCTGCTGTTTTTTTGATTGCTCTGGAAGTTTATTGTTGCTCTGGCCCTCCTGACCTTTGTCTGGCCTCAGCCCATGTGCAGAGCTTCTGAATCAGCATTTTGGGTGGGCTGCAGGGCAGGCAGCGTGAGAGCACACGGCTACAGGGGTTTGGGGCCCTAGGCCTGCAGGTGGGAGACGCCTGGGCCTGGGCTCCATATTTAGCCTGGAATCCAATCCCAGCTGCTGCTCTGAGGCCGCAGTAGCTGCCAGAATGGGAGGAGCGCAGGCAGAGTCCAGGGCCAGAGCAGGCGGGCAGCCGTGTGGCGCAGCAGGGATCTGGGGCAGTCGTCGGAGCCAGGCCTGCACCTTTTCCTGGCCGTACACTGACCAGGAGGTCTGCAGGAAGAGAGCAGTGGGGGACACAGCATACTCTCAGAATAGACCTTCAGAACTGGAAATGGCCGTGGAGGTGACATAGTCTAATGCCCCCCTTCGACAGAGAAGAGACAGAGTGGTCCCAAGAGGTGGCATGCCCAAGTCCACGGTGAGGTAATGGCAGACCTATTAGATCTGAATTTCCTTTGCCTTTCCCAGGAACCATGCTGCCCAGAGGCCAGGCCACCATCAGGTATGGTTCCCTCTAGCACTGGCTTTACTCAAGACCTAGGAGAGAATGATCAAGACCTCTGGCAGCACCCAAACTAGGG
>NW_006159586.1:2517638-2520045 GCF_000334495.1 Tupaia belangeri chinensis
GACACCCATTTCAGACACCTTCTTACCTCCATTTCTGTGCTGCTTTCTGATCCCTGTTGACTTCCGATCCCCTCCTCTGCTCCCCCCCATTGAAACCAGCTCGTGTTAGTCATTTACACTACAGTGTGAATGTCCGTCCTCTCCCAGGGAGCTTGGATGATAACCACCCAGTGAGACTTGAGTCAGACAGACATAGCATTTCAGGGCATGTTGTAAGGTGCATGTGGACAGACACAGGTTGACCTCAGAAATGGAGGTTGCCCTGCGATCTGCTCTTTCCTTCCCACTCTCAGAGCATCTCAGCTCTTGTCTGCTGGCTGTCCTGACTTTGTCCTTGGACTGTCCAGCCTGTCCCATGTCCTACCATTCAGATCGGCCCAGGAGCCAGTCCAATGGCCTCGCTAATTACCCTCGCTGTTCCAGGTGACATCACCTCTTGAGCCCCTGGCTGGCCGTGGGTGGGCCATCCCTGGTGTGTTGCCTGTGCTCCAGGCAATGCCCACAGCTCAGAACAGCCTGGCCTAGGTCTCTGAACAGAACACGTGGGAGAGGACAGTTCAGCTTCGAGGAGAGGTCAGCCTCATCACAGCAGGCCCCAAGTTCAGGAAGAGCCCCCACTTGCTGTGCGACCTGGGTGCCTGGCCATGGTCAGAGTAGAGGCGGGGTGGAAGGGAGAGCAGTTAGATGCTTAGCTCCAGGTAGCTCACACAGAGCTCTTTGATGCTCATTGCTTCTCATCCTCATCAACCGTGGAGGTAGGCAGGGCCTTCTCTACCTCCCAGCTACGGAAACTGGTGGTGTAGTAGCCAAGGGCCCAATCAGTCCTTTAAACTCTTGGTGCCGCATCTTTTCACTGTAACACCCCAGGAATGTCTGTGGGTCTCAGGAGCGGGTCTCCCCTCTGTCCCAATTAACCTAGATACGGGCGTATAAAGGACTGTAAAGTCTCTAGCTGCCGAGGCCCTGGTTCTTCCCAGGGCTGCCTTAAAAATAGCTCTCCCTGGGGCCAGGGACCAGGAGCCAGGAAAGGATGCGGTGGGTGGGACCCAGCCGAGAAGCTGCTGGGGGCAAAAGGTTCAAGCACGTAGTGAGTGGATTAATCACTGGCCGGAGCCCGCCTAGAGTGACACTGACATTCCCATGGCGCGCAACTTTGTCATTGTTAATAGTTGGAGGCTGCATGCCAACCCAGGGCTGGGGGAGTGGACGCGGGAGGCCTGGCAGTGCTGAGGACAGCAATTAGTGGGGAGTGGCCACTCTAATCACCCTTACCAGCCGGGCAGAAGCCAAGCCTGAGCTCCGTGCTCCTTGGCGGTAGCACTTGTCTCCTTGGGCCCCAGGAAAGCAGGAAGAGAGAATCCACCGTAAAACAGTGGGGGCTTCCTCTTGGCTAGAGAGGCTGGCTGTGGCAGAGCAGGGGACGGTGGCATCAGGGACTTGGAGGCCCAGAAACAGGTGGAGCCACTGCCCATGTCCTGCCTAGATGAGCTGGCCCAGTTTCTAAGTGACCTCGTAAAGTTTTCTCTGGCCCTCCCACCCTGGACATCCTCAGTGGCCAGAAAGACTGGCTCTGCAGGCCCAATGGAACTCCTTTTAGGGTACAAGACGCGGTTTCCAGGCGGTGTCCTGGGGCCGGCGGGAAAGCACAGGAAGCACTCTGGAGGGCGCTACGGGGAAAGAGGCAGGGACCTCAGCACCACCCGGGAGTCTGCTGAGAAGACTTTGCAGATAGCGGCAAGACGGTAGTGCATTGGAAAAGTCTTGCCTGAATCAAAGCAAAATTGTCAGTGTTATTCGCATCAGCATCGATATCAGTAATGTGTTTGGAGTTCTTTTGGATTTTAGATGTGATTTTTTAAAAAATCTACTTCTTCTATGAAAGAGATAGAGGACAGCACCCCACCAAAGTCTTGATCTCACCGTACACTCACAGTTTCAGCCAGCCCTGAATCATCCGCTGTCTGCAAGGCCAGCACCATGGCAGCTGCATGATGAGCTGGGCAGCGGAGAGAGGCCAGAGGGGATTCGGAAAGAGCCCTCACGCATTCTCTGCCTGCTACACTCTGCCCCCCACGCTCCCCTCCGTCCCAGGCTTCGCCCCGCCCTCCTCACCTGGAAGTAATAGTTATACTCTGCCTTACTGGCAGAGCCGAGGCCAGAAATCCACATGCCAGGCTCTGTCTCCTGCCCTATCCTGAGGCCAGCTCCCTCTGTTCTCTCATGGGGTAATTGTTGGTGGGTTGCAAAGAGAACTATCCCAACAATAAGGACTGCTTCCTCCAGGGCCTCCCTCTTGCCGGGTGCACCTAGGCAGGCTGTGACATGAGCAGGCTGTAGGTCCATTCGGTGGTGCAGAACAGCCCAACATCCAAACCCTGCCGGGACACTGACATCGAGGTCAGCAGGA
>NW_006159586.1:2520068-2542043 GCF_000334495.1 Tupaia belangeri chinensis
AGAGTGGAAGAGTGAGGCTGGGAGGATTACCAGTGCTGTGGGACTCAGGAGGGGAAGTAGTGGTCAGCCCCAACCTTGCCACCCAAACGAGTGGCGAGTAGAGAGCATAAGATACCCTATAAAATGTATCTGAGTTTTTTTTTTTTTTTTAAGAATTCTTTTATTTAATATTGTTGTTATTTTAAAAATATACTATAGGGTATGTGCACTCACCAGAAAGAGACAGACAGAGAGAGTGAGAGAGAGAGGAAAGTGAGTAAGCAAGCTGCCAGGCCTGGGACTCAAACCACAGTCGGCCACATGGGAGTTCAGTGCTTCAACCACCGTGTCACCTGCTGGCTCCTATATTTAAGCTTTGATTTTTATTTTGGGACATGTTTTTGTAATGTAGAAAATATATTACCAGGGAGCACTGTGTGTGTGTGTGTGTGTGCGTGTGTGTGTGTGTGTGTGTGTGTTTATATTGTTCACAAATGGTGTATTAGTTTGCTAGGGCTGCCGTAATAAAGTGCCCCAACTTTGGTGGCTTCAACAACAGAAATGGATCCTCTCACAATCTGGAGGATGGAAGTCCAGGGTCAAGTGTCAGCCGGGTCATTTTCTTCTGAGAACTGTGAAGGGGATCAGTCCCATGCTCCCCGCAACTTCAGGGTTTCCTGGCAACCTCAGGCAATCCTTGGCTCCTGATGCCTCACCCCACTCTGCCTTCATCTCCCCGTGGCCTTCTCACAGTGTGTGTCTATGTTCATGTCCAAATGTCCCCTTTGTATGAGGACACTAGTCCTGTTGGATTAGGGGCCCACCCTGCTCAGTGTGATCCCATTTAACTTAAGCAATTTCATCCGTAGCAACCCTATTCCAAAGAAGGCCACATTCTGAGGTCCTGAGGTAGGACTTCCACATAGGAACTTGGGGGGATATAGTTCAACTCGGAGCAGGGACGTAAGCATGACACGAGCTAGAAAGCCCCGGCTTAGCTGAGGCGTCTGCTCTCTGTGGCCAGTGAGCCTTGCCTGAACTCCGACTGTGTAGTTCAGCCGTCTCTAATCCCTGGTCGAGAGGTGGGCTTGGTGACCATCGAGGCTTGCATGTCTGCCAGGCTTGCTGGGCCGCGAGGCCTCCTGTCCGCCTAGAGGGGTGGTCCTGGAGCTCGTGGTACAGGGTCTTCATGTCAGGCACTAGAAAGCGTATCTTGACAACTCACTTCTCTTTCCTGCTCCAAAGCACCAAGTCACAATGATCCAGGGAACTAGCTCTGTGCAGGAATGAGTGAGTGGACTTTTGGGGAAGGATTGGGGTCGAGAGACCTGGAGCTCTTGTGGCCTATGCCAACCAAATCAGTCCCTTTACAGAGTTTTCCTGCTCAGCAGCTCCCATCTATACCTCATCGGCCACTCCAGCTGAGAGGGAGGCTGGGAAATGTAGTTTGATCTGGGTACAGGGTCTCCTCTGACGTCCTAAGAGTTTTTATAAGGAAGAGCAAATGGTTGTCCAGTTCAACCAGAAGTGCCTGCTGCTCTCTTAGCGTACAGCCCACCCTGGTAAAGCCAGGTTCGGGGCCTCTACTGCCTTGTGGAGGCCGGCTCCCAGGCCCTAGTCTCCTGGGAGAGCCCGTGAATGGAATATGGGTGTTAAAGGGAGATGTGTAAGTGAATTAGGCTGAGGCAATGAATGAAGATGTGTAACTCACAGCTGGCTTGCTCTTTTGCTCCCTCCCTCATCCATTGATCATCCATTTGCTGGTCACTTGCTCTGAATGAGGTTATAGGAAAAAGGGAAGAAAACGGCTGAAGGAGCCCTCAGCATCTAGCGGGAGACAGATGTCTCAGTGCATAATGAGCAGCCAACAGATTACTCAGGAGAAAAACAGACCTGGGAAGGAGGGGCAAGTGGGCTGGGACTCGAGGGGTGGATAGGAGTTGTCAGGGCAGGAACAAAATGACTGAGGAAGCAGCCTGTATCCTGGCATGCAGACCCAGCTCTCTGGTCTGGAGGAGGGCCTTGCTGGGAGGTTCTCTCTTTTCCACTCTGAGAACTTGGGCTGCTTCAGGTGAAGAGACCTGGTGGCCAGTGTATGGGCAGACCTCTACCTGCAGCAGGGTTCAGCTGGAGCCTCTCACACCCTCTCGCCCATTGCTCCTGCAGTTTTTCTAGCCCAGCCCCTGGCCCTGGCCCTGGCCCTGGCCCTGGCCCTGCACCTGTAGCTGAGTCCTTAGACTTGCAGTAGGTGCATAGCAAGCTCCAGTTCCTAAAATGGTAGGCGGGGGGCCTGCTGGGCAGAGAAAATCCAGCCAAGAGTCTGGGGAGTTAGGGACGGTTCTGGAAAGAGGGGTCTTAATAGCGTTCCAGACTTTTCATGCATGGTGACCTACAGAATATCACAGGCATCCCGTGAACCGTGGTTGCCTTAAAAGTCACACCCAAACCACTGAACAGCCTGTGAATGCCTGCTCATTCATATTTAAGAAGATCTCGGGGCCTTGGTGTGAATAAAGTTACAAGTGTGGTGTCGCTAACAAGGAGGGAAGGTGTGGCAGGCACCTCTCAGCTCTGGGGCTAAGGTGGCATCTTGTGGGACTATTCAGAAATGTCTAAATCCTACCCGCCTTCCAGCACCACACACAGAATGAGACGAGAGAGCCCGGGGGCATCAGGGCGTGCCGAGGGCTGGGGGAGCCTGAATTTGTTCACGGCAAGTGCCGTCGTCGTGCATTTAAAATGTTAGAGTCATAATGTGGGAATCGCTTCCCTTTGGTATTTTGCCAGCCAGCAGAGTCTGCTGCTGGGACGTATGGAGCTGGGGAGGTGGCGCTGTGTGTGGCAGGCAGGCTCCTGTGCTTGCCGTTGGAAACAGAATCCTAGAGCAACACCAAGCACAGGATGGGGTGTACCACTGAGGATGACAAGGGCGGCCTTTCTTGAAGAGGCTGTGGTGTTCAGCGTGGAGTAGAAGTGCTTTGTGGGGGACATCTTCCTTACAAGGACCCCAAGAGGTGGATACTATTGTTTGTTTTTTACTAGTGCCTCACAACCTATCCTAGTTTTCTTCCTGGGGGCGGAGGAGGGAACATTTCTAGCAATGCAACTGGCCACGCTGCCTTGATAGGAGTTGAGCAGATTCCAGATGAAATGGTGGCACAAGGATGGTGGACAAATGGGATGCTGCTGTAGCACTGGGAGGACATTGCACCTCTCTGCTAGGAGAATTGCCCTCCGTCAGGGGCCTGAGTGCGTTGATAAAGCAGACAATTAAGAAAATTACTCCTGTGCCAATCCGCTCATGGGTGCAGAGAGGCCTTGCAAATTGTAAGGTGGTGGCCCCGCAGGAGGGGACTGAGCACAGGTGCTGCTGGCCTGGGGTGGGGACTGCACCTGCTGTGTGACCAGCCCCGAGGTCTGGATTGGGGCAATGGGAACAGGCCCCCTCAGAGCTGGTGTTCTAGCCAAGTCATTGACAGCCAACATTTCAAAATTTATCTTTGAATTATCATGGACCAGCAGGTACCGTGGTGGTGAAGGTTCTGGATCCCACATGGCTGAAACCACAGCTTGAGTCCCAGACCTGACAGCTTGAAAATCATGCTGGGCACATGCGTCCCCCAAATCCCAAAGGGACAAAGGGATCACGGCATGCCCATACCCACTTCCCCTCTCTCTGTGTGTCTCTGTCTGGCGAGCCACACATACCCTATAGCAGAAAAATAAACAAAACTGAACACAAATTTTCTCTTAAACTGAAGCTTGTTTTAAAAAAAACTACACAAATGACAAAATATTTATAAAAAAAAATACAGAAAAGGAAAAAGGAGCAAGTCCTGGTAGGAGGTCAGCCGGACATTTCAGATGTTTGTTACTTTCACGTAGGGGAGATCCTAGCGTATATAAAAAGTGATGTTTCCCCACCTAACGCGGTGCCGTGAACATGTCAGGTTATTACGCCCCCTCGTAAATAATTCCCGGGGGCTGACTACGCCTTGGGGAGCGGACCATAAAGGAGCCCGTCTCCCGGCTAACTCAGTGCCCCACCTCTCCTAGCCTTAGGACCCTGATAGGAGGTGAGCAGGCTCCAGGGGAAATGGTGGTGCAAGAGTGGTGGACTGGCCCACCTTCAGGCCAGGGGCAGTGGTGCCTAGCCTGCCCCTCCTGCCAGGACCGTCCCGTGCAGCTGGCCCCTGCACTGCCCACATCCACCCAGCACCTAGCTGGAGAGCTGGTTGGAGGCCTCCACCTGATGTCAGGGCAGTGCCAGGGGCTGCCTTGGTGGAAGAAGGGCAGCAGCCATGTCTTAAGTAGGTGTGCAAGACCCCAGTGTGATGCAGCATGACTGGCCAGGGCCCTATCCGAGGGTGCCATAGCCCCTCCTCACTTGGCCTATCGGGGGCCTCCCCTGAACTCCCCCACTGGACCCCAAAACTTCCCAACTGCTGACACCCGCCAAATGGTCAGCCTGCTTTGAGTACAGAAGGTGAGAAGGGGGCAGCTCACTGTGTTGCCAACCAAGGTGGCCAAGAACGCTCTGCCTCGGTGTCCTCACTGACCGATGGGGAGAGTAATACATCCACTCCACAGGGTGACCAGCACCAATGCATTAAACGTGAGTGTGGAGCAGGGTCTGGCCCCCACAGCCATGTGGTCGCCATGTGCTGTCATTGACTACTGGGGAGCCCCAGGGAGTGGGAGCCAGGGCCGACATGGCAGTAACCAGGCTGTTTGGCGTGAAGGAGACTGAGTTAAGGAACTTCCCGAAGGTCACGTGGCAGAGAAAGGACTCCAAACCTCTATTGTTACCCAGTCAGGTGTGTACCCTCGTACCTGTGTCCTGTGGCTCCAGGCGGACCTGCGGTGGTGTCTTTGTCACTTCATACTCGGATTCCTCCTTGCCCTAACTCCTGCTCTGGGGGATCCTCAGGGCGGAGCCCTTCGCATTCATCTCGC
Organism: Tupaia belangeri chinensis; assembly: GCF_000334495.1. Taxonomy (NCBI): domain Eukaryota; kingdom Metazoa; phylum Chordata; class Mammalia; order Scandentia; family Tupaiidae; genus Tupaia; species Tupaia belangeri. The sequence goes on from NW_006159586.1 coordinate 2,525,004, forward strand.
TATCCCCGGTCCGGTGTGCTGCACGGCAGGCACTGAGGAAGTGACAGCTGTTCGCTGTGCGTGGAGTCAAGGAGAGAGCCAGAACAGAGAGCTCTGGAAAGACTGAGGGGTATTTCTTTGGGGCTTCAACAACGGGGCACCCCAGCTCTGTTCTTGGCCTGTCACTACAAATCAGGCTGGGGGCTGGATTTCTCTTGGCCATCCACTCCCTCTTGGATGGTGCTGGGTGAGGACACATTCTTCCTGATCTTTTGCAGCGTAGCTAGCTCTTTCATTCCCCCGATATTCCTGAGTGGCCTCCTGCTACACCAATCCCAGGGCAGCTTGTCTCTCGTATTAGCCACATTTCATATGGTGCATCCTTGGCAAGACTATCAATCTTGTTGAAAGCTGAGAGGTGCCCTCCTCGCCCTCTCAGCCTGATAGACTTGGGGTTTCTGCAGGCTGCCGTTCTTGTGCATGAGGGACGGACGTTTCCCTCTTGGAGGACAGTTCTTACAGGCTCCAGCCATGCCTTCAGGGACGTAGCTGTGTCTTGGCTTGTTTGAACTGAGGTCTGCCCTCAGTGCTAAGGCTGGAGGCCTATTCTTTATCCAGCTGCAGGAAAAGAAAAGAGAGCTTTTGTTGAAGCGAATAGGACCTGACCGCGTTAATGTGTGTTAATGTCAAGGGGCCAGCTCTGCAATTCCAGGCTCACAAAAGAAGAATGTGTTTCCCCTATCCTGATCCAGTGCCCTGCAAGACAGATGTACTGCAAGGTTTGCGCTGCGGCTTAGGTACTGAGAACCGACTCAGCAGTCCTCAGAATGCCGTCTGTTCTGGATGTGTGTGACAGACGCACTGATTTCTAACACCGGGCTCAGCAAGGGCGTTGGCGGCCTCTCCTGTAGGCGGCTGATGGAGAGGCTGTCTCCCAGAGGGCCCCTCCCCGGGGAGTTTCTGAGAAAACACCTGGCCGGCCTCATCTGTAAACACGGCACAATATTGTTGAATGGCAGCCTGGGGGAACCAGCCTTTGGGGAGTGGAAATGCATTCTCAAGGCAGCTATAAGCTCATGGTCCTTTCCTACTGTACATGGAAGTGGGCTCCTGAGATGGCATTTAGACAAAGCTTCCTTCCTATGCCCCAGCCACACGGACTCCCAGGACCCAGACAGTGTGTACTGGGCACCAATCTCGCTGTCCTGTATGTTCTAAAGACTGTAGTTTATTTTATTAAGCAAGAAAATGCAAGGCAAGCTTAGAGATAGCCGTTTCACGGAGGCAGCTCGAGGGAGTAGAAAGAGAATGCATTGGTGCAAATCTCAGGAAACAAGTTTCAGGGAGTGTCCTATTGCAGCTCCATGCTGGGATTTCCTGGCTTGCAGTAGGAAGGATTGGCTTGCTCATTTCCTAGCTCCTAGGAGGCAAGTTCTTTTCACATCTTATTGTCTCTGAAACCAGTCAGGTCGCTGGCATGAGAGCCTGCAGTTGCCAGATGGCAGACATGACAGAGCTTGAGCCTGAATGAATGCGGCCATGCCATTCGTACTGTTGTGACCTCAGCTCAACTAGGTATGTGACTGGTAATCAATGTCTGAAGTGTAACTGTCATTCTCAGTGTCTTTGAAAAGACCTCGCCAGGCTTTGTTACTGACGCCCAAAGCTACTGTACACCGACGGGCGTGGAGACGGACCAGTGGGGCATCAATCTGAGATTAGAAAAGCAAATCTTTGTTGTTGGAGGCTCGACTGCAGCCTCGTACTTTCTTGTAAAACAAGATCCACCAGTCTTGTACATGCCAAGCAACACCACCAAACGTGGGAGAGTTGCCCAAGCCCTTGGAAGAGTGGGATGTCTCAGAGCCACGGGAAGCCTGTGTGCCCGATGTCTGCTGGAGCACCACGGAGGTGTTATGGTATAATTTAATAGGCACAATGTTTTCCTTTCTTTGTGGCTCATCAAATACTGGTAGTTCTTACAAACGATGACGTGGGTTTTCTAAAGTTCTTCTTGTATCTAGATGTGTTTGCATGTTTCCATCAGTTAGAGCAAGCTGATCAAAAATAACATCTTGGGTTTTTCATACGTCTGTGCTGCTCCTCTGGGCCCCACCAGTGCTTGGCTCATTGATGTCACAGAAGCCTGGGTGCTCTCCTGCCTTTCCTGATGTGTCCCAGCACCCAGCAGCAGGCTCGAGTAGGTTCAGCCCACTTAGTGATGGATAGGTGGCCGCTCCCCACGAGAAACATGCCCGTCTTCGGTGAGGCAGTCGAATCCCTTCTAGCAAGCCCTGAGCGAGTGCTCCCCGATTCAAGGAGAGCCTAGATGCAATGCTGTTTTAGAGGCTTTTCTCTGTGTTCTTTTATTCATTTGATCTGAGTCGATTCTTGCAACTAAAGTTTTCTCTAGAGAGGCCTCCGAACTGCCAGAGATTTCAAACCGAGACAGTGATCCTGGGCCAGCCCCGGTAGATACATTCAGTTTTAAATGGCTTCATGAAGATGTAATTCATGTATTATACAGCTCACACTTTCACAGCATACAAGTAAATGGGTTTCGGTAAAATTGCAAGTATGTGCAGCCAGCATCACCATTAACTCCGAAAGAAATCTGTATCCTTTAGCTGCCGCGCATTTGTCCCAGTGACTCCTCCCTGCCCCAGTCTTAAGCAAATCTTTTTTTTTTTTTCATAGAGGTTTTTGCCTTAAGACACATGAGCTTGCCAGAGCGAGATAGAGACAGTAAGAGGGAAAGTAAGAAAGCATACCCTGTGGGGAAGGCCACACTGCAATCCCTTCTCCATTCTCTTTCCAGGATCTTGGGCATGCATGCACACATACCCAGTGATATTTTCTTTCTTTCTTTCTTTAAAGAATTATTTTATTTAAATTTATTTATTTTAATTTGCCCAGAGAGGGACAGAGAGAGAGAAAGAGAGGGAAAGTGAGAAAGCAAGCCGCCAGGTCTGGGACTCAAACTGTGGTTGGCTATGTGGGAGTCTAGCACCCTTAACTACTGTGCCACCTGCCGGCCCCCAGCATGATTTTCAAACCACCAAGTCTGTGACTCGAACCACTATCGGCCATGTGGGAGTCCAGTGATGTAACCACTATGCCATCGGTTGGCCCTGCCAATCTATTTTTTATGTCTATAGATTATGTATTCCAGACATTTCATACGAGTGCAATCATTTCTGTGTGATCTTCAGGACCAATTTCTTCCACTTAATTCAGTATTTTTAAGGTTCATCCATGTTGTAGCTTGGATCAGTAATTCATTCTTTTTTTATGGCTGACTACTATTCCATTGCATGGATATTCCATATTTTGTTACGCAGTCATCAATTGATGGACATTTGAGTTGTTTTCACCTTTTGGCCATTATTAATCATCTTTCTAAAGGGCCAGCAGGTGGTGTGGAGGTTAAAGCACTTAGAAATCACATGGCTGGTTGCATGGTTCAAGTCTTAGGCCCGGTGGCTTGAAACTCTCACTGGATGCTTGTGCGTGTGTGCCCAAAATTCTGAGAGGAGCTTGGAGGAGAAGGGATTGCAGCATGACCATCCCCTCCTGGGAGCGGGGTGATGTCTCACTTTCTCTCTGTGTGTGTCTCTCTCTCTTTTTCTTCGTTTCTCCCTGGCAAGTGCATAAGCCCTATAGGAAAAGACCTAATAATAATTATGATAATGCTATTAAAAGCATTTGTGTACAGGTGTTTGTGCAGCTATGTTTTCACTTTTCTTAGATATATATCTGGGAGTGGAATTTCTGGGTCACATGGTAACCCTCTGTTTAATCAGTTGTGGTCCTGCCAGACTCTTTCCACAGCAGCTGTACCATTGCACGTCTCCATGAGCAGTGTACAAGGATTCCACTTTCTCCACATCCTCTCCAATGCTTGACTCAATCATTTGTAAGGTCCTACCTTAAGCTCCTAGTTTCCTGGGCTGAGACTCAGTGACTATTGGTTTTCTCTCTCCTGCCTCTCCATGTTTTGGTGGAGTTTGCAGAGGGCTGTTAAATACCTGCCAGTTAACCCTTTCATCTGCTCTCTGTCTGGCTGCAGACACCTCCTGCTGTGTGCATGTGAAGAGGCCACCTGCCGCCACTGCTCTAGCGGGTGTGATTAACCACAGAGTAAGGGTAAATGGCGCCCAAGGTCTATGGTGGGCTAAAAACAGCCACCAGGACCTCCCCCCTGCAACAACTCTCTGCAAGGCATCTGGATGCACCTGGGAGTCCTTCCTTGCTTCATCTGCCCCCCACTAGTCTAGAGAAGCAAGCTCTTAGGTCACATCCTGTCCCTTTCACTCCTCTATCCCCAAGATGGACAACTCCACAGGCCTTTGGCAGGAAGCACTTGGTCCTTCCATTCTGCCTTTGTTGATCGCCTACTTTATGTCAGGTCGTGGGAATATGGTGGTGGGAAAGACAAGACGGTCCCTGTCCCTAAGAATACATATTATATTGGGCTCCTGGTGGAAGTAACCCAGAACTCAGGTTTTCTGTTGCCTATTTCCCCAACTAAGTAACCACAGCACGGACTGAGAAACAAAACTCTTGGGGAAACCAACCCCAGGAGGACAACCATACCTGAGCATTTAGTGTGGTCTTGGCCAATAGCTCTTGTCTCAGGGTTGGCCATCCATTGCAGGAGAGCTCCCTGGTCAGGGCTCTGTGTTCAACAAGGCTTGGCCATCCATTGCAGGAGAGCTCCCTGGTCAGGGCTATGTGCTCTACAAGGCTTGGCCATCCATTGCGGGAGAGCTCCCTAATCAGGGCTCTGTGCTCTATAAGGCTTGGCCATCCATTGTGGGAGAGCTCCCTAGTCAGGGCTCTGTGTTCTATAAGGTAGAGGACATAACTCACCAGTGTGGTCTTCAGAGCTTGGCTGTCTTAGGTCTTCTTCCTGTACCTTTATAGCTCATAGGACCTATGACTGTCCCATCATGTCCCTTTCTCCCCTCCATCCTGCAGAGTTCTGCCCCATTAGAGCTCTAATTAGTGGGATCAGTCAGTGATATACTGTCTCATACCACAAGCAGGGACTCTGGGATATTGCTGGTCTAGAGCAAATGCTCAGAGCTAGAGCGAGGGTACCTGGGTTGTCCTGCCCTGACACTGGGCCTTGACATACTGCTCCAGGGTCCCCTGTGTAAGGGGAGGCAGTGATGCATGCTCTGCCTGTCTGCATGCATAGGGTTACTAAGAGGCGCACGAAGCCCAGAGTCGCCTCCCAGTTCCCCACGACTTTGGCCACCTGCACAGTTCATTTCTGTTGGCAGCTTACTCAGTGTAGTGTCCGAAGCCTTGACCTGGAGCAGGTTCCAAGGTCCACTGCAAGGGTGACCATGGGGTATGGCAGCTTGTGGGGGAAAGGATGGAACATCAAATGAGTGCAGGTCTGGGCCCCTCACTCTGTCTTCTCTAAGTAGCCTTATCTTGGAGCCATTCTGTCTGGGTTCCAACTCTGACTTCATTTCTTACCAGCCAGATGACCGTGGGCAACTCCTGTTTGCCTCAGTTTCCCCAGTCGTACAGTGGGGATAAAAATGGTGCCTACATTATAGGATTGTCTTAAGGATTAAATGAATAATGGCAAGCCAGGCTCTCGTATATAGTAAATGTCCAATAAATGTGTGTTGTTATTTTCTCTAATATGTTTTACAGTCATTTATAATTTTATTTGAAAAATAAGTATGACCGTAGAGGAAATTAGTTTGAAGACTGAGCAATAAGGGCCCCAGACAGACCCCAGATTCCAGCACATTCAAGGCTGCCTCTGTCTCTGCTTGGAGGCCTCCAGGGTGGGTTGCTGCTGCTCAGAGAAGCGGCCCTTGACCTTTACTAACAAGATCACTGGTTTTCACACTGTGGGATACAGTATGATGGTTTACCTTCCTGTGTTAGTAAAGGTCAAAGGGCGGCTGTCTGAGCAGCAGTGACCCTCTCTAGGGTCCTCAGGCAGAACAGAGCCGGCGCTGGGCATGCTGGAATCCAGACTCTGGGGCCTTGCTGCTCATTCTGTATCTGCCTGTGGTTCCTAGAGAATTCAGGGGGAGCAATAAGAGCCCTGGGCCTAGGTCAAGCTTGAGATTCCCGTGCTTGCTGCCCTGTGGGCTTCAGGCATTGTACAGGATGACTCCAGGCTCCCCAGCAAGAGAAGGGCCTGCCTGCTGGCCAGCTGGGAGAGCCGGCTCCAGGGTAATAGGCCACCCCTCTCTGTGCCCAACAGCAGGCAACAGCTGCCTCTCTGCTAATACCAAGGAGGGGCAGAGCATCCATTACCTGCTGACCTTTTCCTGGTTCCAGAGAATCTACCTTTGAACTCTCAAAGATAATTGAATGTCAGGGCTAGCAGGTGGCATAGTGGTTGGGGTGCTGGACTCCCACGTAGCCAACTGTGGTTCATGTCCTGGACTCAGCAGCTTGAAATTCACACCAAGCATGTGTGCGTGCGTGCTCAAAATCCTGAGGGGCGAACGGAGGAGAAGGGATTGTGGCGTGGATCTCCCCGGGGGTGTGTGGTTTCTTGCTTTCTGTCTTTCTGGTGAACCCACGTGCCCCATAGCAGAAAGCTCTCTCTCTCTCTAAAATATATATATATAAAACTGAATGTCTAGGGTGGGTCCAGCCTCTAATGGATCTCCCTCTAAAAGCTTCTGGCTTAGCCGGGAAGGAGGCAGCCAGTCAGGCCATACCAAGGCTGAGCTGGAGTGTGGTGGGGACATTGGGAGAGCAGTGAGACATCCTGGGCCCTTGCGGCACACCACTGCCCCTGGGCAGAGCTTGGGTGTGTCTTCTGCTGTTACCTCTTCTCTTTGCTTCCAGTGCAGCCCATCCCGTCCAAAGAACATCCTCTTTTTTCTGTGGCCATCCCCAGCCAGGTCAGGATTGAGGCCTGATGGTCTGAAAGCCTTTATTTCTTTTTCTTTGCGATGACTTTACTTACTTCTGTTTCGGACTATCCTGTATTGATTTCACACGGTAAACCCCAGTCCTTGTTCTTGATTTATGTCCACGTTCTTAGAGATACCCCCACATTTGCAGTCACAGACCACCTCCAGTCCTGTCTGGCAGGAGGCTCTCAAACTCAGGTGCCTGGAAGGGTCAGGCAGGGAACGTGTATGAATGAGGGGAGTCACATGAGACCTGTAGGGAGTGGGGAGACATTAAGGAGGGCTGAGGTCTGTGAAGCATGGAGATTAAGTCTAAGGTCTCTGAGACCTGAAAGTTGACAACTTCTTTGTGCCCGGGAGGCTGCTCCCAGCAACTCTGCAGCTGTCACCGTGCCACAAAACGAATATATTGAATTACATCATAAATGCTAAAGATACCATTTGGATTACCATGCGCAAAAGAGGAAGAAGGAAAGTTGGGAGGTCCATGAATGTTCAAAGAAGGCAAAAAAGATGATTAGTCTGAAGGCTAAGCTCTATCATAAATAGCGCCATGCTGAGAAAATACAAATGAAAAAGGCTATCAAGATGCATGAAAAGAGCAACACCAAACAGAAGAATGATGAAAAGACTCCACAAGGAGCAGGACCTACCTGTCTATGGACAGAGAAGGACAGTCCCGAGCTAAAGTACTTTCCAATATCATTAAACAAAAACTGAAAGAGAAAGCGGGAAAATGGGAAGTCTCTCTACCCCAAATTCGAGCCCAGGGAGAAACAGAAGTATTAAAAGTTATTCAAACAGGAAAGAGAAAGGAGGAGGCATGGAAGAGGTTGGTTACAAAAGTCTGCTTTGTTGGTGATGGCTTTACTAGAAAACCACCTAAATATGAAAGATTCCTTAGGCCAATGGGCTTACGTTTCAAGAAGGCCCAAGTAATACATCCTGAACTGAAAGTCGCCTTTTGGCTGTCATTACTTGGTGTAAAGAAGAATCCCCCACCCCCACTATATACAACTTTGGGTGTTTTCACCAAAGGTACTGTCATTGAGGTGAACGTGAGTGAGTTGAGCCTTGTGACATGAGTTGGACCTTGTGACACAAGGAGGCAAGGTTATTTTGGGGAAATATACCCAAGTTGCCAACAATCCTGAAAATGATGGATGCATAAATGCTGTCTTACTGGTTTGATAGCAGTTGCATACAAGTAACTCCTTGTAACTTTTGAAGATGATACACCAATCTGGAAAACCATCATGACTGATGTTTCTGAATATAGCAAAAAAAAAAAAAAGTCTAAGCGGTCAGCATCCTTAGCTCTGGCCAATGGTCATAGTGTGGGAGGTTGAGCCATTGTTACCAGATCATCCAGATTTTTCAAGAAGAGTCAGATACGTGAATTTTTACATGAAATCTTTTCATAGATATAGGTTAGCTCAAATATTTAAAAAATATCTGGCTGAGAAAAACACACCATAGTCTAGATATGTTAACAAACAGGCGATAGCAATCTCCACTATGTGGTTATGCTCCATGCAGGCCGACTTCATCATCAACATGACAGGGTGAGGGATGAAGGGCTGGAGGGCCCTATGAACAGCTGCTATGGTGTCCCAGGGGTCACTATGAACTGGGGTGAGTCAAGGTGACTTCCCAAGAGGCATGAGCTGTCCTTGAGGATGAGGAGGGGAGAGGAAAGAGATGCTCTTCCCAGAAATCAGCCAGCTCAGCCTTTGGCCATGGCAACTTGGTGCGAGAGGCCAGGCTGGATAGGCCTGCAGGCCACAACCTCTGTAGGACACGGCTCCACTGAGGGACAGCTGCATGAACTGGTCACAGGCTCCCAACACCCGCCAGGCTCTAGAAACTGCTCGATGCTGTCACTACTCCCTCTGGGCTCCAATTCAGGAAGCTCTTGCCAAGAGGGAGAGCTGACTAGAGGCCCTGGTTACCCCAAGAGACACTGAAGATAGAGTGTCATCTGAGAAGGAAGATCTGGGTGCTGAGGCCACCAGCTTAGAGGAACGTTTTGGCCCTAACCTGAGGTGCCCTCATAGGTGCATTGCTGGGTTCAGAGCAGGACTCTCTCAGTTTCCCTTTTCAGTGTGTTCCATATTAGTTTTCACTCTCACTCCATCAATCGAGAAGCTTTTGAAGGCGAATAGTGGTACCTGCCCATACCTCCAGAGCCTGTGAAGAGAGATTATGGGTCCCCAAAACCCATGCAGAGGTCAACCCAGGGATTGGACGACAGGCGAAGGCCAGATTAAGGCCCAGGGAGTTCAAAATGAAGAGACATGAGGGATGAGGAAGCCCGCGAAGAACTGGAGTTCAGAGACAACGTTGGCCAGTGATAGCCAGAGTGGCAAAGGAGGGCTTCATGGAGGAGACGTGCCTGGAGCTGGGCCCTGGGGGAGAGGCAGAGGTGGAAGAGACAGTGAGGGATAGCAGGGGTGGAGGTGAAGTTGAGCTGTCATCTGTAATTGAGAGCTTGCTGTGTACCTGGCGTACCTGAGTGCCTTTCTCATGCGTCATCACGTGTTTCTCACCACACCTTCCGGGGCTATGATTTCACCACTGAGGCACTTTAAAGATGAGGGAGACCAAGAGTCTGCCCTAGGTCACATAGATAGGAGGTGGTTTAGCATGCCAGATTGGAACCCATAGCCATTATGTGACCCTGCCTTTGTTGTGGGAGAGCAGGAAGGAAGCCCCCTGACTCTAGCCAAGAGTGCAACAGTGGCTGTCCTGTGTTCCCTCAAGGCCTGTGACGCTGCCCAACTTTGGTCCCTTTCCCCTCTGACCTCCATGACCTCTGACCCCTGTAGGGCACAACACAGCAGGTGCTCAGTACTCAGTGGGATGAACTGCCTGGAGTTCTTGGGTGCCGTGGATGAAGTCGCGCCTGGTTCTGGGATTGGATGACCTGGGCGGCTGGGATGGGAGATATGAACGGCTCAACCCCCAGCATCCTTTGACTTTAGCATTCCAGGAGCTGGAGGTGGGACTGGGGAGAACCAGGGCCCCACAGCAGAGGGCAGGGGAGCTGAGGTCTGTGCTGAGCTGGGCGTGGCAGGGCCCATCTTGGGCTTGGATGGAGACAGGCACAGGATGGAGCAGGGCCCTCAAGAACCAGGCAGTCCTGTCAAAACCAAATAAAAACCCATAACAGAGTCAAGAATAGGACAAGAGTTAGACAGCAGCACAAAGGAGGAGACGCTTTATCAAGGCATCCTGGCTCAGTGCCAAGGGAGTGGGTGGTCAACAGTGGCGCTCCTATAGGCCGTGGGGGCTAGGAGGGCGGGTAGATTTGGTTGACAGGGTCATCCAGGGATAAGGCAGAGACTCAACCTCCCGGGCCTGCCCCAGAGGCCCTCCTGCTGGCGACCTGGGCTCATCTATCAGCATGGAGGCTGCTGTTTTGGTGTTTGTCCTCTAAGAGCAAGTGCACGCCTGGGGCCTGGAGTTTAACAGTGCGCCCGGGGGTGCGCTGTGTTGTGGGCTCTTACTTCCTCCCTCTGCAGCATCTTCCTCCCAGGTGCTGGCCGAAGGAGCCTGCTGAGGAGAGAACTCAGCATCCCCCTTGCCTTCCTGGCCAGCAGCGTCCAACCCTCCCCATAAAAACCAGATCAGCTCCTCAGCTGCCCCCATGGCAGAGAACAGGGTGGCTACTTCTCGTTCTCCATGGAGTTCTGGAGGGACCGTAGGCTTGTATAGGGCTCTGCCCAGAGTGGGGGTTCAGGGGGGTGTGAAGACAGTGGGATGTGTGGGGGTCATCTGTTATTAGGAATGTTTGCCTTGTCACTACTGCCTGAGGTTAATGACTATAATCCAGGACTAAATCGAGGGTCTATGAGGACTAGCAGTCACTGAGGGGGATAGGAGATCTGAGCAGGGGTCTCTGGAGACAGCAGACTCTTGAGGGGCTTAGAGTCTGGGAACCTGGGCTCTAAACCGGTTCTACTCATGGGCATCAGAGTGACTCCTAGAAATCGTGCCCCCTCCCTGGGTCCCAGCATCCTCATCTGCACAGCCAAGAGGCTCTCAGAGAACTATTGAGGTCATACAGCTTAGATTCAGGAGCCCCTCCAATTCATCAGACCAGCTAATGTATCTGAGCCTGAAGCTCGGCATTACAGGACGCTGAGCAGGTGCTGTGCGTGCACCTGGCTCTGAGAGTCCTGGTGGGGACGGTGGCCCCAGGGTCCTCCAGGAAATAGTTACTCTGCCTGCCAAGGTCATGCCTGGCTCTGAGCTCTGCTCTGGGCCCTGAGTAGGCCATACAGAAGCCTCCAGGGAACTGGCCACCTAGCCAGAAGGTCAGGAGGGAGACTCCATCCACTCCTGGTCCTCTGACCACCAGCGGGCTATCTGAAGAATGAACAGAATGTTATGAGAGATCTTCTCATTCTTTCTGGAAAAGGCATCTTCTTCTGACCGGTAGAAAAGATCTCACTTAGGAGCTTATTAGATTTGCAGGCTTGGGGGACCAGCAGACGGTGTAATGGTTATGTCGCTGGACTTCCACATAATCAACTGCAGTTGGAGTCTTGGACCTGGCGGCTTGAAACTCACACTGGCCACGTGTGCATGCATGCCCTAAATTCCGAGAGGAGAATGGAGGAGAATGGATTGTGATGTGGCCATCCTTGCTGGAGGATGATTTCTTGCTTCTCTCTCTCTCTTTCTCTCTCTCTCTCTCTCTCTCTCTTTCTCTCTCTCTCTCTCGAGCACACATACCCTATTAAAAAGCAAGAATAATAGTAATAAATAATAATAAATATACACATGCATGTTAAAGTTTGGGAAGCCCTTGGGGCCAAGAGATGGCATAGCTGTTATGTTCTGGACTCCTATGTGCTACGTGACCAACTTTGGTTTAAGTTCTGGACCTGGTGGCTTCAAAATCATGGCTGGCGTGAGTGTGTGCATGTCCAAACCCCAGGAGGAGAATGGAGGAGAAGGGATTGTGGTGTGGCCGTTTCCCGTGGGAGGTGATTTCTCACTTTCCTTCTCAGTCTCTGTCTCTCTGTCTCTCTCCGGCCAGCTCACATGCCCTATGAAAAAATTAATTAATTAATTAAATTAAGAAGTTTGTTTAACTCTGTTCTGGGTCTTAAGACTTTAGACTCTTTTGGCCACGCCTCAGGAAAAAAAAATGAAACATTTTCTATGAGTAGGTGAAACAAAAATCCCAAGAAAAAAATAGTTGCACTTAGCCATGTGTGTTGCAGACTGATGTTCTGAATTTTCCATACATTTTTTATTGCTGAGATCATGACCGTGAAATGTAACAGCCCACTAAATCACCGAGACTTGCTGTAGCTGGACAAACGCCATGCAGCTCATGTTGTTAGGGTGACAGAGGGTCAAATTGACAGTTGGGGGGTAGAGGCCACAGGATGTTCTCGACTTCTGAGACAGAAATGCTGACATATCCTTGACTCCTGAGACAGAAATGTTGACGATTTCCAAGGCTGCCTGCCTTTCCTTGTTTTTCGGAGCTGTCCCTCTTCCAGGGCTGGGGACCTGAGGCTCCCATGCCCAGAGGCTCCCACTGGATTGTCCCACCTTTCTTTGGCAGCAGCTGCGTGGCCAGAGTTAGGCCAGCACTGACAGAAGCGGCCTGAGCACGGCTGCAGAGTGCTGGGAAAACTGCGTCCTCTCCTCTCCGGAGTCCTGTCTGTGCAGGAGGTGGGTGGAGTGTGGGCTGGGAGGAGTGGCTTGGCAACAAGTGGGTTCCCATGGCTTCTCAGGGAGAACGGTGGGCATCCTCCACCCCGGGCAGCTGGGTCTTGTTTGTCCCACTCTCTCAGCAGGCAGTGTGGACTCCGGGCTGGTCTTGCCCTGGGAGTTGCCTGGCAGTCAACAGAGGAGAATTCTACTCTGGGTGATGGTGTGGTTGCTAGTGGAGGTGAGAAGGGGAGGGGAGATGGAGAGAACCAGGGCCATGACAGGCAGCAGCCAGCTTTGCATGTCACAGGGTGATGGGGCAGGGAGGGACTGCTGCAGGGGAGCCCAGAGCACAATGCTGCTGCACCACGCAGCTTAGGAAAGGGGGGCGAAGACTTCAGTGGATGAGGTTAAACCCAGCCAAAGCTCAGATGCTGAGGCTGATGCTGTCCTGATAGGGGAGTGGACCAGCCTGTAAACCCCAAGGCTACAGGGCTCAGGGACCCTGAGCCAGACCTCCAGAGCACCACCCTGTTCTCCAACAGCTGGCCTGAGGCCCAAGGGAGGCCAGGTCCCTTGCAGCGGCCTAAAGCCCAAAATCAAGCCAGTAAAGCAGAAATGGAGATCCTGGGCTTCCTCTGTGAGGTCCCAGAAGTGTGTGCTGCCTGGGGTGAGCTGAGAGGAACGAATATGATGCCTTGTAGGGGTGTGGGGCTGCCTCCATGCAGGGCTCAGAATAGTGGATTCCCCACGAAAGGTTGGTACGGAGCAGAGCAGACCAGTCCTGTCCGGTCTGCAGGTCACTGAATTCATCCCTGGGGATTGCAGGGGGCGGTAAGGCCTGGCTGTTCTTAAAAGGATTGGCTGAATTTCCAGCTCCCGCTGTCTTGTCACGGTAGGGGAAGGATGCTGACAGGGCTGGGACAGTTCCAGCTCATTGTCTCCTGTCTCTGGGCCTGCTGGAGTCACGTGTCAGTCTGCCTCCTCCTCCAGACCTCTATCCCCTGGAAGTGGCACTGCGGCCCTCCTAGGCTTGAAGCCAGACAAGGCTGGGGTGGGTAGGGAGAGACTGGCACCCCCAACATGGTTTAGGCTGCCCCCTGGTGTTGTTAGCAGAAAACCCATTGCTGAGCCTGAGAGCTCTTTTTAATTTTTTTTTTTTATTTATTTAAAGAACTTTTTGCTATAGGGAGCGTGCACTCACTGGATAGATAGAGACAGAAAGTGAGAAATCACCCCCTAGGGGGGATGGCCACACTGCAATCCCTTCTTCATTCTCCTCTCGGGATTTGGGGCATGCATGGACATGTGCCTTGCTGGAGTTTTAAGCCACCAGGTCTGGGACTTGAACTGCGGTCAACTACGCAAGTGTCCAGTGACGTAACCATTACTCCATCTGCAGGTCCCTAAGAGCTGGTTTTCTAAGGGAGCCACAGAGCTCTGGCTGAGAGCAGGAAAGGGGGCCGTGAGGAGCCAGGGGGATGGGAGGACTCTGGTGTCAGGAAGGCAACTTGTCTCCAGTGAACCTGAGTGATTTTTGTTTCTGACCTTAAACACGAGGTCCCTTAGGTCCCTAGACCCCAGGAAGAGGGCATGTGCTCCTCTTCTTCCCAGATAGCCTCCCCTCCATGTGTCCAAGCTTGGCTACCCCGAGAAGCACCTGACAGCACAGGCAAGAGAGCTCCCTGGCCCAGTCCTCCTGCGCCCCCTCCAGCTGAGCCCGCTCAGGCCCTCCCCTCTGCCTGCTGCCTCAGGGCTGCCCACCCCTCGTGCCCTTTACAGCCAAGTGCAGCCTCAGCACTTTTCCCGCTCCTGCTGCTCGCCTTTCTGCTCCTGCTCATCCATCACCTGGCAGGGCCTGGGGACAGGGCGGGGAGAAAGGGCCTGGGTCAGCTGCAGGGGTATGGTCCTGTGTGTTCCTGGGACCCGCCTCTGGTCCATCCGCTCTGCATCCCAGATGCTGCAGTCGGGGGTGTCTTGTCCTCTTCCACGCTCTCTCCTCTTTTCCCTCCTCTGGCCTGGTCCTCCTTCACTGTCGCTGATCATGAACACCTAGGCTCCTCCACACTGGCTCTCAGCTTCGCCAGATGCTCAGCTGTCCAGGGATTCCCATCCAGATCTCACCGTGAGTGAGGAACTGAGTCAGGCGGAGACCCCTGAAGCTCAGGCTGAAAGACAGCAAAGCAAAGCCTTCCCTTGTGTCCCACCAGCCTGAGAAAGCGCTTCTCTGGACCTCCTCACTCTTCTTGCCTTAAAAATGGGGACAGAACTTCTAGGTATATACCCCCCAAAAAATGAACACAGGACTCAGACAGATGTCCTAATACCTGTGTTCATAGCAGTGTCTTTCATGATAGCCAAAGGTAGAAACTTCCCGAGTGTCGCTGACAGTTGAGTCAACAAAATACGGTCTGTACATGCGCTGTCTTACTGTGATAGGCTGTCTCACTCAGCCGTAGAGGCACGAATGCTGGCACGTGTTAGAAGGTGGCTGGACTTGAAAGCTTTACACTAAATGAAATCAGCCAGGCACAGAAGGACAAATATCATGTGATCCCACTTACCCGAATTACCTAGAATAGACGAACTCATAGAGACAGAAGACAGAGCCGTGAGCACCAAGGGCTGGAGGGACGGGAATGGCGAGCCTGTGCTTCATAGGCATGGAGTTTCTGCTTGGGATGATAAAACGTTCTGGAAATAGATAATGGCAATGGATGCATCACACTGTGAATATGCTGGGTCATCAGAAAGGTCAGGACACATTTTTGCGTAGAAATTACATCATGACTTTTCCGACAACCCAATACTTAAAGTCACTGAACTGTACCCTTAAAAATGGTTACAATGCTAAGTTTTGTGATGACATAATGGTTATGTCGCTAGACTCTCGCATCACCAACCGCAGTTTGAGTCCTGGACCCAGTAGTTTGAAAATCACACCGGGCACCTATGCATGTATGCCCAAGATCCCAAGAGGAGAATGAAGGAGAAGGGATTGTGGTGGAGGAGGGGTTCTCACTTTCTCTCTTACTATTCTCTCTGTGTGTATCTCTCTCTCCACTGAGTATACACACCCTAAGGCAAAAACCTCTAAAAAAAAAAAAAAAAGAAGAAAGAAAAAGACAAAAGTGCCACCTGTCTCATGTGACGGTGAGAAACAGAATGGCCGTATGGGTTCTCAAGGTATGGTTTCTACAGGGTGCAAATCACTATCCCACCGTCTTACCATAAAGTCAAAAAATCGTTAAGGCAAACCATTGTAAGTCGGAGTCTGTGTTCACCTGATTTTCCCAAACAGTTCCAAAAAATCTCTCAGGAACTGGAATCCTCAAGACAGAGGAAAAGGAGAGGAGGGACAGCCAGCTAGGGGTGCTCTGCATTGTTCCCACTGTGGACGGCTGGGCTCAGTTCACTGGCACGCACATAGAATGCTCCTTGGAATTGTCACCGAAGAGGCCAAAGAGGGGATCTTTGCCTCAGTCAAGGGCTACCCATGGAGTGTCAGCTCCTCTCCTCCTGGTTGTGGGGGCCACGGCCATGTGGGCTCTGCAGGCAGCTCCTGGCATGAGTCAGCCTGAGCAGGAGGGCACTCGGGCTAACTGAGGTCAGACACGTTGGGCTGCTCTACATGCATCTGATTGGGCAGCACTGAGTGGGACAGCAAGGTGGTGGAAAGGACATGAGGACACCAGTGGTGTCCCGGGCAAATGGCCCATGGCTGGGGGAGAGCGTCTTTCTCCCTCTGGGAACCAAAGTGCTGCAGGGTTGGGGTGGGTCTTGATCCTGTGCCCTTCCTCAGCAAGCCAGGGTGGGTTTGGGTGATTCTGGTGCCCAGTCTCCCTCACAGGACCATGATGTGGCCTTGTGAACCTCGCATAGGCCTGAGAGAGCCCCCCCCCAACACACACCCAGAGCAGGCCAGAGGCTACAGCTTCAGGCAGAGCCTGGTGCTGGATTCTCCTGAAACAGCTCTGTGTCGAGCTCGCGTGAAGCCCAGCCCTCTGCCAGCAGGCCCTTGATAAGATCTGACGTCTTCGAGGAATAACAGGCGTGGCCTTGGGTGCTGGCTTTCCCTGCAGGTGTCTCTTTATCAGTCCTCTGGACACAACCTGATCACTCATCCAGCTGAGGCCTCCTGCCTGGGCTGGGCGCCGAGCCTTTGCCTAGGTGGGAGTGAGAAGTGCGCACAGAGCCTAGGAGCACGCTGCTCATTGCAGGTCCAGTGGGAACCGGAGATGGGACTGTGCTGAGGGTCTGAGCGGAATGCCGGAGGGCACAGGATGGAGGTGGAGTCTTGCCGACACGGGGCTCTACTGTGTGGACTTGGGAAGTTACTTAACCTCGCTGAGCCTCCATTTTCTCTTCCAAGTAGTGTAGTTGTGCTGACTTCATAGAGTGGCTGTGGGGTGGAGTGGGTGAAGACACATCGAGTGGGAAGGGGTCCTGGCGTGTGATCAGGACGCAGTGTCCTTTAGCCTTTCCC
>NW_006159586.1:2542845-2548182 GCF_000334495.1 Tupaia belangeri chinensis
GGGATTGTCCCCCCTTTCTTTGGCAGCAGCTGCGTGGCCAGAGTTAGGCCAGCACTGACAGAAGCGGCCTGAGCACGGCTGCAGAGTGCTGGGAAAACTGCGTCCTCTCCTCTCCGGAGTCCTGTCTGTGCAGGAGGTGGGTGGAGTGTGGGCTGGGAGGAGTGGCTTGGCAACAAGTGGGTTCCCATGGCTTCTCAGGGAGAACGGTGGGCATCCTCCACCCCGGGCAGCTGGGTCTTGTTTGTCCCACTCTCTCAGCAGGCAGTGTGGACTCCGGGCTGGTCTTGCCCTGGGAGTTGCCTGGCAGTCAACAGAGGAGAATTCTACTCTGGGTGATGGTGTGGTTGCTAGTGGAGGTGAGAAGGGGAGGGGAGATGGAGAGAACCAGGGCCATGACAGGCAGCAGCCAGCTTTGCATGTCACAGGGTGATGGGGCAGGGAGGGACTGCTGCAGGGGAGCCCAGAGCACAATGCTGCTGCACCACGCAGCTTAGGAAAGGGGGGCGAAGACTTCAGTGGATGAGGTTAAACCCAGCCAAAGCTCAGATGCTGAGGCTGATGCTGTCCTGATAGGGGAGTGGACCAGCCTGTAAACCCCAAGGCTACAGGGCTCAGGGACCCTGAGCCAGACCTCCAGAGCACCACCCTGTTCTCCAACAGCTGGCCTGAGGCCCAAGGGAGGCCAGGTCCCTTGCAGCGGCCTAAAGCCCAAAATCAAGCCAGTAAAGCAGAAATGGAGATCCTGGGCTTCCTCTGTGAGGTCCCAGAAGTGTGTGCTGCCTGGGGTGAGCTGAGAGGAACGAATATGATGCCTTGTAGGGGTGTGGGGCTGCCTCCATGCAGGGCTCAGAATAGTGGATTCCCCACGAAAGGTTGGTACGGAGCAGAGCAGACCAGTCCTGTCCGGTCTGCAGGTCACTGAATTCATCCCTGGGGATTGCAGGGGGCGGTAAGGCCTGGCTGTTCTTAAAAGGATTGGCTGAATTTCCAGCTCCCGCTGTCTTGTCACGGTAGGGGAAGGATGCTGACAGGGCTGGGACAGTTCCAGCTCATTGTCTCCTGTCTCTGGGCCTGCTGGAGTCACGTGTCAGTCTGCCTCCTCCTCCAGACCTCTATCCCCTGGAAGTGGCACTGCGGCCCTCCTAGGCTTGAAGCCAGACAAGGCTGGGGTGGGTAGGGAGAGACTGGCACCCCCAACATGGTTTAGGCTGCCCCCTGGTGTTGTTAGCAGAAAACCCATTGCTGAGCCTGAGAGCTCTTTTTAATTTTTTTTTTTTATTTATTTAAAGAACTTTTTGCTATAGGGAGCGTGCACTCACTGGATAGATAGAGACAGAAAGTGAGAAATCACCCCCTAGGGGGGATGGCCACACTGCAATCCCTTCTTCATTCTCCTCTCGGGATTTGGGGCATGCATGGACATGTGCCTTGCTGGAGTTTTAAGCCACCAGGTCTGGGACTTGAACTGCGGTCAACTACGCAAGTGTCCAGTGACGTAACCATTACTCCATCTGCAGGTCCCTAAGAGCTGGTTTTCTAAGGGAGCCACAGAGCTCTGGCTGAGAGCAGGAAAGGGGGCCGTGAGGAGCCAGGGGGATGGGAGGACTCTGGTGTCAGGAAGGCAACTTGTCTCCAGTGAACCTGAGTGATTTTTGTTTCTGACCTTAAACACGAGGTCCCTTAGGTCCCTAGACCCCAGGAAGAGGGCATGTGCTCCTCTTCTTCCCAGATAGCCTCCCCTCCATGTGTCCAAGCTTGGCTACCCCGAGAAGCACCTGACAGCACAGGCAAGAGAGCTCCCTGGCCCAGTCCTCCTGCGCCCCCTCCAGCTGAGCCCGCTCAGGCCCTCCCCTCTGCCTGCTGCCTCAGGGCTGCCCACCCCTCGTGCCCTTTACAGCCAAGTGCAGCCTCAGCACTTTTCCCGCTCCTGCTGCTCGCCTTTCTGCTCCTGCTCATCCATCACCTGGCAGGGCCTGGGGACAGGGCGGGGAGAAAGGGCCTGGGTCAGCTGCAGGGGTATGGTCCTGTGTGTTCCTGGGACCCGCCTCTGGTCCATCCGCTCTGCATCCCAGATGCTGCAGTCGGGGGTGTCTTGTCCTCTTCCACGCTCTCTCCTCTTTTCCCTCCTCTGGCCTGGTCCTCCTTCACTGTCGCTGATCATGAACACCTAGGCTCCTCCACACTGGCTCTCAGCTTCGCCAGATGCTCAGCTGTCCAGGGATTCCCATCCAGATCTCACCGTGAGTGAGGAACTGAGTCAGGCGGAGACCCCTGAAGCTCAGGCTGAAAGACAGCAAAGCAAAGCCTTCCCTTGTGTCCCACCAGCCTGAGAAAGCGCTTCTCTGGACCTCCTCACTCTTCTTGCCTTAAAAATGGGGACAGAACTTCTAGGTATATACCCCCCAAAAAATGAACACAGGACTCAGACAGATGTCCTAATACCTGTGTTCATAGCAGTGTCTTTCATGATAGCCAAAGGTAGAAACTTCCCGAGTGTCGCTGACAGTTGAGTCAACAAAATACGGTCTGTACATGCGCTGTCTTACTGTGATAGGCTGTCTCACTCAGCCGTAGAGGCACGAATGCTGGCACGTGTTAGAAGGTGGCTGGACTTGAAAGCTTTACACTAAATGAAATCAGCCAGGCACAGAAGGACAAATATCATGTGATCCCACTTACCCGAATTACCTAGAATAGACGAACTCATAGAGACAGAAGACAGAGCCGTGAGCACCAAGGGCTGGAGGGACGGGAATGGCGAGCCTGTGCTTCATAGGCATGGAGTTTCTGCTTGGGATGATAAAACGTTCTGGAAATAGATAATGGCAATGGATGCATCACACTGTGAATATGCTGGGTCATCAGAAAGGTCAGGACACATTTTTGCGTAGAAATTACATCATGACTTTTCCGACAACCCAATACTTAAAGTCACTGAACTGTACCCTTAAAAATGGTTACAATGCTAAGTTTTGTGATGACATAATGGTTATGTCGCTAGACTCTCGCATCACCAACCGCAGTTTGAGTCCTGGACCCAGTAGTTTGAAAATCACACCGGGCACCTATGCATGTATGCCCAAGATCCCAAGAGGAGAATGAAGGAGAAGGGATTGTGGTGGAGGAGGGGTTCTCACTTTCTCTCTTACTATTCTCTCTGTGTGTATCTCTCTCTCCACTGAGTATACACACCCTAAGGCAAAAACCTCTAAAAAAAAAAAAAAAAGAAGAAAGAAAAAGACAAAAGTGCCACCTGTCTCATGTGACGGTGAGAAACAGAATGGCCGTATGGGTTCTCAAGGTATGGTTTCTACAGGGTGCAAATCACTATCCCACCGTCTTACCATAAAGTCAAAAAATCGTTAAGGCAAACCATTGTAAGTCGGAGTCTGTGTTCACCTGATTTTCCCAAACAGTTCCAAAAAATCTCTCAGGAACTGGAATCCTCAAGACAGAGGAAAAGGAGAGGAGGGACAGCCAGCTAGGGGTGCTCTGCATTGTTCCCACTGTGGACGGCTGGGCTCAGTTCACTGGCACGCACATAGAATGCTCCTTGGAATTGTCACCGAAGAGGCCAAAGAGGGGATCTTTGCCTCAGTCAAGGGCTACCCATGGAGTGTCAGCTCCTCTCCTCCTGGTTGTGGGGGCCACGGCCATGTGGGCTCTGCAGGCAGCTCCTGGCATGAGTCAGCCTGAGCAGGAGGGCACTCGGGCTAACTGAGGTCAGACACGTTGGGCTGCTCTACATGCATCTGATTGGGCAGCACTGAGTGGGACAGCAAGGTGGTGGAAAGGACATGAGGACACCAGTGGTGTCCCGGGCAAATGGCCCATGGCTGGGGGAGAGCGTCTTTCTCCCTCTGGGAACCAAAGTGCTGCAGGGTTGGGGTGGGTCTTGATCCTGTGCCCTTCCTCAGCAAGCCAGGGTGGGTTTGGGTGATTCTGGTGCCCAGTCTCCCTCACAGGACCATGATGTGGCCTTGTGAACCTCGCATAGGCCTGAGAGAGCCCCCCCCCAACACACACCCAGAGCAGGCCAGAGGCTACAGCTTCAGGCAGAGCCTGGTGCTGGATTCTCCTGAAACAGCTCTGTGTCGAGCTCGCGCGAAGCCCAGCCCTCTGCCAGCAGGCCCTTGATAAGATCTGACGTCTTCGAGGAATAACAGGCGTGGCCTTGGGTGCTGGCTTTCCCTGCAGGTGTCTCTTTATCAGTCCTCTGGACACAACCTGATCACTCATCCAGCTGAGGCCTCCTGCCTGGGCTGGGCGCCGAGCCTTTGCCTAGGTGGGAGTGAGAAGTGCGCACAGAGCCTAGGAGCACGCTGCTCATTGCAGGTCCAGTGGGAACCGGAGATGGGACTGTGCTGAGGGTCTGAGCGGAATGCCGGAGGGCACAGGATGGAGGTGGAGTCTTGCCGACACGGGGCTCTACTGTGTGGACTTGGGAAGTTACTTAACCTCGCTGAGCCTCCATTTTCTCTTCCAAGTAGTGTAGTTGTGCTGACTTCATAGAGTGGCTGTGGGGTGGAGTGGGTGAAGACACATCGAGTGGGAAGGGGTCCTGGCGTGTGATCAGGACGCAGTGTCCTTTAGCCTTTCCCGTCATCAGTTGCAGTCGCACGTTCATCCGCAGCCAGCTCTGGTGACTGCTTTGCCTTCTAGCCCACTACTAAACCAAAGGGCTGCACTAATTACGGATGGCCTCGAAGGCCGTGTTCTCGTGCTCCGTGAGTATAAGGACCTCTAGATTTGGGAAGTCAAGGGAAGGGGGGAGTGTGAGAAAAAGCACAGAGACGGGTAAGAATACTCCGGGTTGGCTTTCTTTCCTTTCCTTTCCTTCCCTTTCCTTTCCTTTCCTCTTTTTCTTTTCCTTTCTTTTTTATTTTTTTCCCTTCCCTTCCCTTCCCTTCCCTTCCCTTCCCTTCCCTCCTCTCCTCTCCTCTCCTCTCCTCTCCCCTCCTCTCCTCTCCTCCCCCGGGGGGATGGCCATGTGGCAATCCCTTCTCCTCCATTCTCCTCTTGGGATCTTGGGCACACACACACATGCGCCTGGCGTGAGTTTTAAGTTGCCAGATCTGAAACTCAGACTGAGGCCAACTATGTGGGAGTCGGGTGACGTGACCATTACGCCATCTGCTGGTCCCCGTGTTGATTTTCTATCGCTATGACAAGTTACACAAAGTTAGAGGCTACAAACGACGTCGTTTATGATCTCCCTACGCTGTGAGTCTGAAGTCGGGCTGGTGTGTCACAAAGATGAAATCTGAGTGCTGGCCGGGCTGAGTTCTCTGGAGCCTCGGCGGGGGGGGGGGGGGGGGGGGGCCCCCACCCCCCGCG
>NW_006159586.1:2551714-2554768 GCF_000334495.1 Tupaia belangeri chinensis
GGGGGGGGGGCTGCCTCCAAGCCCATTGGTCATTGGCAGAATTGACTTCCTTGCGGTTGTCAATAGGACTTGTGTGCCCCTTTCCTTGCCAGTGGCTGAAGGGGACCACTCTCAGCTCTAGAGGCCACCCGCATGCCTTGCCATGTGCCTCCTCCCTCAAACCAGCAGAAACACATGGAGCCTGCCTGTGCTGTGGCTTTTGGACTTCTGCCTCTGTCTGATCTTTGTCTCAGATTTAAGTAGCTCACGTGCTTAGAGCAGGCCTTCCTGAATAGTTTCCCTATCTTAAAGTCAGCCGATTTGGAATTTAATTAAGTCTGCAAGATCCCTCCCCACGGGTACCTAGATTCATGTTTGATTGAGTGACTGGGAGGGGGTGTGCTCCCAGCTTAGAACTCTGCTCCCTGTGCCGTGTGCCTGGGACAAGGGGGCAGAGTAGCCAGGGCCGGCCGGCAGCCAGGAGAGCAGGGGTGTGGCGCGGGGGTTGTTGTGGGAGATGGGAAGGCACTGTAGGCCTTGAATGGCAGGGAGGAAGAGGTGTTGGGCATCCCCACCCCTGACTGGCTTGTACCTCTAGAGGTGCTGGGTGCTGACTCCCTGCAGACCTGCTGCCACCCTTGCCATGATAGGGGCACCACCCAGACCTGAAACCCCCAATCCTCTGATTCCAACCTCTAGAACAGGCTCCCATAGTCCCCAGGCTACTGAACTCAGGAGCCCAGCGCTAGCTCCCGCAGCACCTCAGAGCTCTCACAGCTGGCCTGGGGTCCCAGGAAGGCTGGGGCCCTTGCAGGAGCCAAAAGCCAAGAAAAGAGCCAGGAAGGGAGTTGAAGATGTATGCCTGCCAGGGCAGCTCTTCATTGCTTGGGCAGATCTTCTCACCATTGCCAGCCCCGTCTGGTGAGAGTGTGAGGGGGCCCACATTCACAGCCTCAGTGGCCTTTCTGGAGCTCAGCAGGCCACACGTGCCCTGCTTTGCATCTATTGCAGTTAAGCACTCAATACACCCTTGGATACTGGCAAATGATGGTGTTCCAAAACTCTCAGTGATCCAAGCTTTTGCAATGCCAGCGTTCCTTTAAACATCCTGGACCTCGTCTTAGCAGCAGCAGCAGCATTCTCAAGAGAGCCCTGTGCAGACACTTGTCCAGGCTTTTGCATGCGGTTGGTTTGGTGGGCTTTTGCATGCGGGTGATTTGGTGGGCTTTTGCATGCGGGTGGTTTGGTGGGTTTTTGCATGCAGGTGATTTGGTGGAAGACCGTTCTGCTAGCTGAGGTGACGGGACCACGGGCAAGCTCTCTTTCCTGCAGCTGGGTGGGATCTTCCGTGAAGAGCACAGATCTCCAGTTAGTAAAAGGGGCACAGGACAAGCTTTAAAGCCCCTTCCATCTGGCCTTGAGCCCCCTGGAAGAAGGGGAGGGCCCTTGGCCTGGAAAGATTCTAGTGCTCCCCACTCTGGGCTGGACAGGTGGGAGCTGCAGGGGAGAAGGAAGTAGGAGAGAGCTGCAGAGGTGACCCAGCAGGCTTGGGCCCTTTGGGGTTAGACTACAGTTCTGTCGCTGGACTTTGGGCCATATTCCAGGCACAGCTGGTCGTGTGTGCCAAATCACTCCAGAGAGAGCGAGGGAACTGAGCTGGCGGAGACCACGCTTCTATGGAGGGTGCCAGTCCACACCCGCACAGTCCACCAAGCAAGCCTTCCTCGTTCTACCAGTGAAGGCCGGTACATTCCTACAGGGTGCAGGCAGCACGTGAGCCAGGGGTGCTTCCTATAAGACTGCAGAATCCTGCTTCTGACCTGAGGCCTGTGGGCTTCCCTTAATTTAGGGTGCGGTCTGGTGACCAAAGAGGAAAAAATGAAAGTCTCTTTTAATGGTGGCATTTTGGGGCAAGCCAGGTGATGTGCTAGTTAAGGTGACTGGATCCCACAGGGCTGACTGTGGAGTTTGAGTCCAGTACCTGGCAACTTGAAAAACACACCAGGCGCGGGACCAGCAGTTAGTGTAATAGCTATGTCGCTGGACTCCCACGTAGTTGACCGTGGTTCGAGTCCCAGACCCAGTGGCTTAGAACTCACGCCAGGCACGTGTGCATGCGTGCCCAAGATCCCGAGAGGAGAATGGAGGAGAAGGGATTGCGGCGTGACCATCCCCCCTGGGGGGTGATTTCTCGCTTTCTGTCTCTCTATCTATCTCTCTGTCTGTCTGGTGAGCGCACACGCCCTATAGCAAAAAAACTCTCAAAAACAAACAAACAAACAAACAAAAAAACCAAAAAAAAAAAAAAAAAAAAACAAAAAAAAAAAAAAACCAAAAAAAAAAAAAAAAAAAAAAAAAACACCAGGCACATGTGTGTGCTTATCCAAAATCCTAAGGGAGAAAGGATTGCAAGCATGGCCATCCCTCCTCCTGGGGGGTGGTTTCTCATTTCTCTCTCTCTCTCTTTTCTTTCTCCTGTGAGCACATGCACCAGTAGCAAAAACTGAAAAAAAGGGGATGCATTTTCCTGGAAACTAAGGCCCCTCAGAGAGTTTGGGTGTGGGGACCCCCTGTACATCTTAGTTCTTGTGTCAGGGACATAATTTGATTCCACTTTGTGGTAGGTTTCCCAAACTGGGCGGGGATGGGGGGAGGCACAGTTTATCTTCTGCCTCTCCAGGCACTGAGACCTGAGTCCTGCCAGCACACAAGTTACTACGCAGGCCAGGGAGGCGGGTTACCTGCCTTGTCTGGGCCTCTGCTTCCCTCCCCTCACAGTGGGGATCACAGCATACTCTCGAGCTAAAGGCAGGAGGCCACCAACTTCGTAAGCTGTCGGGGCACCACCATACTGTGGTGAGTGAGAAAATGCTCCAAGAGCTGAGAGTATTTCCCAAGTGGGGTATCATTCTCCCCTCCAGCAGCGTCTCACGGGGCCCTTCTGTCCTCTTTTCCAACAGCCCCGTTCCAGGCCCCTGAGCCGGAGGGATGGAAAACTCCTCGGCAGCATCAGCCTCTTCAGAGGCTGGGAGGAGCCGCTCCCAGCAGGTCGAGGCGCTGGAGCGTTTCATCTGC
>NW_006159586.1:2555058-2559871 GCF_000334495.1 Tupaia belangeri chinensis
CCCGCGGGCACCCTCCAGCCTTTGAAGGGGTGGGGTTTAGCCGCTCCCAGGAGATCGAGGAGCTGGAGCGTTTCATCGACAGCTACGTGCTGGAGTACCAGGTGCAGGGGCTGCTGGCCGACAAGACGGAAGGGGATGGCGAGAGCGAGAAGACACAGTCCCACATCTCCCAGGTGAGCACTGGCAGGGAGTGGGAGATACAGGGGGCCCAAATTCCAGGCAGTGTCCAGTTGCCTGGCCATAGACTGCTAAGGTGTGGATGGTCCCACCTGTGGAGCACCCAGAATCCTGCAGGTGAGGCTCTGGGATCCTGACAGGAAGCACCCCATGTGCACACGTGACCTTTCTGATCCACTAATTTCCTCCTATCCTTTGGGCAGCTGGAGTCCAGCCAGGCTCACGCGCCTTTAAACACCTTTCCTGAGCACCTACTCTCTCTGATCCACTAATTTCCTCCTACCCTTTGGGCAGCTGGGGCCCAGCCAGGCTCACGAGCCTTTAAACACCTTTCCTGAGCACCTACTCTGTGCAAGGCACAGTTCTCTGTCCTCAATAAGCACGTGTTCTAGGAGAGAGCTGGAGATCGTAGCTGATCCATATTCACACCATCACATGGCTGTAGCCTGTGAGTATCTTCTCTGATTTCAAACACAGGCAGCGAGTTGTTGGCAGCCAAAGAAATGAGTCTCTCGGGTCGCTCCCCCAGACTTTGTTCTCCAGACATACTAGATGCATGAGGCATTCTGAGCAGGATCCCGGGTTGATCTGTCCCCTTCCTGCATGGCAGCCTTGACATTGGATGGGAGGTGGACTCAGTGGGAAGATAGAGCACTGAAATTTAGAAGTCTTCATGTCTCTGAATGAAATATGAATGCCTTAAGGGCGGGGATAGTGTCACACATGCCGTTGCACAACCTCATACATCCTCGGTACACATTGGTTCAAAGGTTGCTTCCAGATTTGCTGCCTGCATGACCTTGGGCGAAGCCCTCAATGTCTCTGAGACTTAGTTTTTTATCTGGCAAATGGGGATTATCCTGCTGCCTCTGGAAGGTTGAAGGTCAAAGGTATGAAGTTCAAAGCTACAAAGAAACAGGGTGCAACTGCACAAGGAGACATGGGGCATCTTCTCTCCTGTCCAGCATCAGGGTTCACCAGAACCCTACGCTTGTCCTTGTCACCTCTTGTCTGGGACTCTGCTGACAAGCAGAATGAGTTACTTCAGTGCTCTGCTTCAGAGATGAACCAAATGCAAACTCTTTCTCTTGATGATGGGGTTGGGATCCATATCTTCTGGCTTTTCAAAAAACCAGAATAAACTGTTTCTTCTAGAACAAAGAGTAGGAATCTGAGGAATTCTGGGTTCCCCCCTGGGAGGGATCTGGGAAATTCTGAAGCTACAGTGGTCCCGTGCCTGTCTCCACTAGGTTGCAGGATCCAGGAAGGAGCCCCCAGGAGAAGTAGAGATGTGATGTTTCCTTTAGGGTCTCTAAAGTTCTGAAGGCACGAGCAGTGTAAGCCTGTATTCTCATTTTCCCATCTGTGAGGGTGTGCTGAGCACCTGTCCTGTGCCGGGCACTGTTCCAGGACTTGGCCTCCAGGAGTGAGCAAACCGATGAAAAGCCCTGCCTGCATGGATCTTCCCTTCTCATGGTGGAAAATTTCTGCAATAGGGAGAAAGCACGGATGGAACAGGCAGTGCTGAGGAGCAGGAGGCTGTGCAGTTTTAACAGGGTGGCCAGGAAAGCTGTCACTGATGGGGGCCAGTGCGGGTCTCCAGGGGAGGAGCTTTCCAGGCAGAAGGAGTACCACGTGCAAAGAGCTGGCCTGGAAGAGCACAGTGGTCCAAGCACAGCAAGGAGGCCATGGAGGAAATGAGCCAGAGAGATGCCTGGATTGTGTAGACAAGAGGAGCCAAGACTGAGCTCTGGGGCTGTCCATCAGGGAGGAACCAGACAGAGACCAGAGGCAGGAGGAGCAGCAGGCCAGAGTGGGGTGCTGAAAGCCCAGGAGATTCTCCGAGGAAGTAAGAGAGGGGTTGGTGTCCTGGAATGCTGCTGCCAGACTGCCTAGGAGAATTGGGAGTAACAGCTGAGCAATGTGGCCTGGTGATGATGACCAGAGACATTTCAGCCGAAAGCTGGGAGCAAAAGTCTGGCTGGGCTTGGCTTAAGGCAGAGCAGAGGAGACTGGAGACGAGGAGGATAATACGTCCGTTTTGGGGATATTAGCTGTATACGGAGGGAAATGTGCAGGACGGCACCCTCAGAGCTGAAACTCCTGCAGCTGGGGGTGGGCGGGGATGAAGTCCCAGGAATGTGTACGGCTTCACCCCAGAGGACTGCTTTGCCGATGGTATCATTTCTGTGCCCAGAGCAGCCACGGGGAAGGCAGTTTTGGAACGAGGGGCCCTCTCACCAGCTCTGATCTGCCTGGGGTGACTGCTGAACTCTCAGAAGGTACAGCAGGTGGTGACATGTCTCTGTCTGGGTCCTGCCCTTCTGGCTCCTGTCATGGGTTTTAAACCCGTTTGCGCTGCAAGGCACGGGGTGGAGGCCCCGTTACTCGTAACACTTGGGTGCGTTCCTCCAGCATCCCGTGAACTCCAAAGTGCCCTGAAAGAGTGCAAACACCTGGCAGGATTCCAGGAGCCTGCACACTGTGGGAACAGGGGAGTGTCTCAGTCCGGCTCATGGCAAACCTCAGCCTCCCCTCCCCACACCAGACTCACCTGGGTACAGACTATAGAGGAGGGACAGTGTGGCTGATCTAAACAAGGCCAGGATAGACGTGTCTTCCTAAGACACTTCTTTAAAAAAAAAAAAAAAAAATCTATGGGACCATCAGTTAGCGTAATGGCTATGTCGCTGGACTCCCATGTAGTCGACCATGGCTCAAGTCTCGGACTGGGGGCTTTAACTCATGCCGAGCGCATGTGCATGCATGCCCAAGATCCCGAGAGGAGAATGGAGGAGAAGGAATTGCGGTGTGGCCATCCTGGGGGGTGATTTCTCATTTTCTGTCTCTCTTTCTGGCGAGCGCACACTCCCTATAGCAAAAACCTCTCCCCACTCCCCCCCCCAAAAAAAAAAGAAAAAGAAAAAGAAAGAAAGAAAGAAAGAAAAAAAAAATCTATTGACTTGGCTTTGTGGGAAATATTTCTGCTAAAGCACTTTGGCTTGTGTTTATTTTATCTAAAGACTTTTAAATGAAAGCCAAACACACACTCACACACATACACACACACACACACTACCACCCAAAGAATGTTCTTGTCTGCCTCTCTACAGTGGTGTTTTGACATTTCTAGGAGAGGAAAATTGTTAAGAATCTTGGAAACCTTGAGAAAGCTTGAGGGAGTGGAGAGGAGCGTGTGCAGTTAGTGAGGTCACTCTGTAAGCATCTGAGGAATGGTGCTCAGGAAGAAAAGTCCTCTTGGCGCTCCTTGTCTCTCCCCCAGCAGCAACTAGAAAGAAAAGATGGAGGGAGGGAGATGGATGGAGCTTCCCTTCCCTTAGGCAGAGAGCCAAAGGAGGCCTGTTTTAAGTTTTCCAGCGCTTTCTCATATTTCAAGATACACCTCCCTCCCCCAAATCTCAGGAGCACTAACTATCCAAAAGGCCAAGTCTCCAAAGTCACAGCCCAAAAATTTTCACTCTGTCCTTAGAAGGAGGAGGGATTATAGCCCTATTGTGAAGGAGGGCAACTGAGGCACAGAACTGAAAAATGGCCAAACCATGCTACTCAGTGGTGGCTGAGCAGGCCCTGGAGCCCCACCCCAGTTGCTTTCGCTGCCTTTGGTTTTCTGCTGGCTACAGGCTGTGATTGATAGGATGCTTGGTGGCACATAGACATATATAGGGACCAGCAGGTGGCCTGGTAGTAAAGGGCACTGGACTCCCACATGGCCGGCCATGGTTCGAGTCCCAGACCTGGTGGCTTGCTTCCTCACTTTCCCTCTCTCTCTCTCTTTATCCCTCTCTGGTCAAATTAAAAATAAGTAAATAAATACAGTAAAATAATTCTTTAAAATATGTATACACACACACACACACACATATCAGGATTTTGGGCATATATGCACATGTGCCCAGAGTGATTCTCAAGCAGATGAGTCTGAAACTCAAACCATGCAGCAGGCCTTGTGCGATCCATTGCCTTAATCTCCATACCAACTACTGGTCGAGGACTGGTATTTTTTAAGGTGTTTTTGTTTTTGCTTTTGATGAGAGGGAGGCAGGGAGAGAGAAGGAAAGATTCAGGCATTCTCAGGCCTCTATCTTCACAGCTTTTTCCAGCCAGCCAGGTGTACACACATTGGGTGCATACAAGTTGACCTGAGAACCAGACCCTGATCTTCCATATGACTTCCAGCCTTGCACAATATTGTGCCACCAGTACACCACTGCATATGGGCTGGCACCAGCATTTTTATAAGCCCCACCTGGCTCTGATGTCCCATTGGAGTCAACTATAATAGCCGGGGCATGGCTGTCTCCTTTCTCCACCCCCTCGATGTCCACTGCCTCCTGCTGTGGTCTCTTAGAAGGAAAGAATGGATGGACATTGCGAAGAGTGGATGAATTTATTAAAGGCATAGTTTCCAATACATTCCTGTTAACAGGAGAAATTAATAGCCAATGAAGATGAGCATAACTTTCTGTAGTCCTTTTTGGTGTTGCCAGGCACTTGAAAGTCTAAAATGCAGAGAGTCCTCTTTAAAAGAGATAGGCAAAAATGGAGACACGGAGGATGAGGCAAGAGCATTGCATTGATTTCATGTCTCTTACTAACATGCTTTTCCTTCTCTTTC
>NW_006159586.1:2559902-2561697 GCF_000334495.1 Tupaia belangeri chinensis
ATATTTCTCCTTGCATCCTGTCTTCCCTGGTCACTATCCCCTCACTCCCTTTTTATCCCATTTCTGCATTTCCTCCTGCCCTTAAACCCATTTTCTCTGCCATCTTCACTCACAGGAGGAAGCTCTTAATGGTGGACCACCAGTGAAAGGCTTAACAGAAGAAGTGAGTGTATAGGGGGACTAAGGGGTGGTTGAGCATGAGGGGTTCATTATGTATTTTTTCTTACTAAAAACATATTTTAATAACACAAGTACTGTATACATACATTTGTGTGGTACCCCAGAGTTCAAATATTTGTGATAAAATCTCCCTTAGCTAGCACCTTATTCCACTGCCTTACCCCTGCCTCCCATCAGATCGGTGAGGTAAGTTACCTTCCCCACCTTTTTAATGCATTTACTGATTGGTATCTGTATGACTTGCAGAAATATACTATTTCAAAATTATGTATTTTAGCCAGTGGGTATCTTCTTCAACTACATGTATTTTTCACTTAAGTATATGCCCTAGGAATACCTCCTAGGACTTCTATTCTTGGTGCACAGAAGTTCCTAAGATGGATTTATTCAGTCATTCACTTAACCATGGACATTCCATTACTTCTAAGCCTTCCCCCGGAAATACACGGTACATCAATGAGCGCGCCTCCTTCTGTACAATACAAGTGTTTCTTTAGGCAGATGCTGAGAGGTGGAGTCCATTTTAATAGCCATTGCCAAATCGCCCTCCAAGGTGGCCGTCCCCTTCTCCATACTGTCACCGGTGTGTTGGGACATTCCCTCATTTTATTTTCCATTTTCTTGATTTCTGGTGAGAATGGGCATTTTTTAAACATCATTGTCAATATTTTATTCCTAGTGAATTAAGATTTATTTTACTTTTAAAGCAGGAATTGGAAAAACAATGGAAATTGGAAAATGAGGAGGGTGGGGAGAGGATCCACCATTATTTTAGGACAAGAGCCACTAGAATTTGTGTGTATAATTTTTTCTATATACACCTTTCACAAAGTTATACTTTTGGCTTGTTTATTTAGCAAAATCTCATAGATCATTACGTTCGGTGATGGTTTTAGCATAAAGCAGAATTGTTCAAATCTGCTCTTTGTCTCTGGTGCTCTTGGCTACTTTGTGAAATAAATGTAATTAGAGATGACTTTTATTCACTGAGGTCCTGTTGTAGGCTCTGAGACCAAAATCAAGAATCAAGCCAACCAGGATCCCTGTCCTGGTAGCACTTACTTCCTGGTGGGGAAAGACAGGAAATAGGATGTTAGAAGGTGTCATGTGTGACACAGGAAGAAGGTGGGGAGGGCTGGACCATGCCGGAGGCTCACTTGTAAGTGGACTTTGGAGCCAAGATTTGGAGGTGGGAGAGTGAAGCCACATGGGAAAGTCCTCCAGCACAGGGATGGCCAGAACAAGGCTCTGGTCTCACCATGAGGAGTAGCTCTGGGGCCAGCCTGACAGGGCGTTTTCTGTACATGACACGGGGGGACACTGGAGGGCTTGGAGCAGAGGGTGACAGGATCACTCTGATGCTAGGAACTACCTCTGGGGAGTGACTAGGGATGGTCAGAACCCCAAGACTAGGAAGGTGTGTCATTGGTCCAGATAAGAGGTGATGGCGACTTGGGGCCGTGTGGTCACTGTGGAGGTGATGCGAGGCCTAGGTGTACTTTGAAGGTACAACACGGTGGTTGGCCTAAGGCTTTCGCCTGAGCAGAGAGAAGAATATACATCCCAGAAGTGAGCTATGGAAGAC
Source organism: Tupaia belangeri chinensis (assembly GCF_000334495.1). Classification (NCBI taxonomy): domain Eukaryota; kingdom Metazoa; phylum Chordata; class Mammalia; order Scandentia; family Tupaiidae; genus Tupaia; species Tupaia belangeri. The sequence goes on from NW_006159586.1 coordinate 2,561,668, forward strand.
ACTAAAAAAAAAAAAAAAAAAAAGGGGGGG
>NW_006159586.1:2561896-2578031 GCF_000334495.1 Tupaia belangeri chinensis
AGTAAAAAAAAAAAAAAAAAATGGGGGAGCCCAGGTCAAGGTTGGTTTTGGATGTAGGGTCAGAGGCGGTGCTTGATGACTTAGTGGAGACATTGTTCCTGCTGTTAGATGTGCAGAGGTGGTGTCCAGAGGATGGGACTGAGCTGGAAATTGACATTCCAAATCATCAGTGTATGGACGGTGTCTTAAGTCCAGAGAATGAAGAAGTTTAGAGAACGTCAAAGATGAATGAGCCTTAAGTTAAGAAGTTGGGGAGATAAGGAATTAACAAGGGAGACTGTTACCATGTGTTCCTCATGTGTTAACTTGTTTACTTGTCCTAACGACTCTAAAGAACGTGCCGTTGTTATTCCCATTTTATAAGGGAGGAAACTGAAGCACAGAGAGGTTAAATAAGCTTCCCAAGGTCACATAGCAAACATATGGCAAGACGGGTTGGAACAAGGCAGTCTGTCTCCAGCTGCCATACCTTAACTCTCCTATTGGCAGATTCTGTTGCTATTACAGGTGGGGAAACTTAGTCTTAGGGATGCAGTGACTTGCCCAATGTCGTGGAATAGGTGGCCAAGATGGTATACGAGCTCAGGAGTCTCTACTTCAAGAACTCACACTCCTACTCACTATGTTAAACTGTCTCTACAACTGGATCCATTTTTTTTTAAAAGTTAGGAGCAAAGGCCCTTTTCCTGCTCTCAAATCTCAGCCATGGCAGCCATCTCTCCCTCAATCACAGTCTTTCCTAGAGGGTCACTGTAGGTGGAGAATGAGCTGCCAGCCAGCCTGGGGCGCCACCTCCCCTTCCAGGTCCTCCTCTCCCAGTCAGTAAGCTCCTGTCCCCAGGATAAAGGAAGTGGTCAGAACTGCCCCTGTCCTTGAGAAGTCAGGTCTTCAGGCCAGCAGGGTTCTGGCTGAGATCTGTGAAGTGGTGAGAAAGACACATTGCCCCGTGGTCACAGGTTCCTTTAGGAAAACAGGAGGCATTGTAGAAGATACAGTGCTTACTCACCTGTGCTCACCTTACAGTGCAACAGAAGGCGAGCTCATGCACAAGAGAAAATGGTGCAATTGAGAAACTGTCTATATGGGACCAGCAGTTAGCGTAATGGCTATGTCACTGGACTCCCATGTAGTCAACCACGGTTCGTGTCCCGGACCTGGTGGCTTCAAACTCACTCCGGGCACATGTGCGTGCGTGCCCAAGATCTCAAGAGGAGAACGGAGGAGAAGGGATTGCGGTGTGGCCATCCCCCCCCGGGGGGTGATTTCTCGCTTTCTGTCTCTCTCTGTCTGTCTGGCGAGCGTATGCACCCTATAGCAAAAACCTCTTCAAAAGAAAAAAAGAAAGAAAGAAACTGTCCATACACGATGTGTGAGGCTGCCACCAACAGAACACACATACAATTCACAGTCAGCCTTGTCTTTCACATAAGAAAGTGTACGTTCTAAAATAGTGATAGAAAGGATAGGGTAATGGGACCAGCAGGTGGTTTAGTGGTTAAGAAGCTGGACTCCCATGTGATCAACCGTGGCTTGAGTCTCAGACCCGGAGGCTTGAAAATCACACCAGGTGCACATGTGCACAAAAATCCCAAGAGGAGAACAGAGGAGAAGAGATTTCAGCATAGCCATCCCCTCTGGGAGGTGATTTCTTGCTTTCCCTCTCTCTGTCTCTTTCAGGCAAGTACATGTGCCCTTTTATGCATGCATAATTTGACCTATTGGCAAAAAAAAAAAAAAAAGGTTTTAAGTGTAGGATAATAATGACATAAACCAACAACTCTGTCTTTAGTATCATTATCAAGTATTACATTCTGTGCATATTCTTGTGTGCTGTACTTTTCCACAATGTCCGCTCAGTAGTTTGTTTACTGCATCATCACCAAGAACACGTGCATAATGCTACCACATGACATTAAGATACCGGGCGGTAGGAATTATTCAGCTGCGTTATAACCTCATGAGACCACCATAGTGTATGTGATCCGCTGTCCAACCTAAACATCATTATGTCTGTAATGAACATGACAGTATTTACTAAATGTAATTATTTACATGTAGTTTAATAACATAAGTACTATATTATAATTATATATATATATGTGCATACACACACACACACACACACACACACACACATATCTCTTATAGAAAACTCTTCTGAGGCATTTGTGAATTTCAGGCTTGATTCTCCTGTACCCCTAAGAACAAGGACATTCTCTTACATAATCACATTACAGAAAATCACCAATTTTCCCAGTAATATTCTTTATAGAAAAAAAATATTCTGGCTCTGAGTTTGGTCAAATCTGAGATCACACAATGCATTTAGTAGCAGCCATTTTCCAGGCTCTTTGAATGAATGCTTATTTATGCCGTTTGCTGGTTCTGCCATGTTTGGGTGTGTGACCTGGGTAAATTATTTAACCACACTTTGCTTTAGTTTCTGCATTTGCCAAGTGCAGAAAATACAAGTCCCCAGGAAGCAAGGATGAGTAAATGGTAATAAATGTGATGGCTTTAGAATGTGCCTAGGTTTCAATGACATCTTTATATATATTCTGGCAATTAATTCTTTGGTTTTTTTTTAATTTTCAATTTCATTTATTTGTTATTATTATTTTTTTTTTTATTTTGGCCAGGGGTGGGGAGAAAGTGAGAAAGCAAGCTGCCAGGTCTGGGACTCAAACCATAGTTGGCCATGTGGGGGAGTCCAGTGCCTTAACCACCACGCCACCTGTGGCCCCAATTAATTCTTTGTTAAATAAACTGCAAGTAGCTCCTCACTTGTCCTTATTTGTTTATGATTTCTTTTGTCACATAGAAGTTTTAAATTTTGAGGGGACCAGCAGATAGCATAATAGCTATGTCACTGGACTCCCATGTAGTCAACCGCAGTTCAAGTCCCAGCCCCAGTGACTTAAACTTACGCTGGGTGCATGTGCGTGCGTGCCCAAGATCCTGAGAGGAGAATGGAGAAGGGATTATGGCGTGGCCATCCCCCCAGGGGGGTGATTTCTCACTTTCTGTCTCTGTCTCTCTCTTTCTGATGAGCGCACATGCCCCGTAGCAAAAACCTCTCAAAGAAATAAAGAAATAAAATAAAATAAATTTTTATATAGTTGAAAATTTGCATTATGGCTTTTAATCAACTTGTTTTTTTGTTTTTTTTTGTTTTGTTTTGTTTTGAGAGGTTTTTGCTATAGGGCACGTGCGCTTGCCAGACAGACAGAGGGAGACATAGAGACAGAAAGCGAGAAATCACCCCCCACACACAGGGGGGAGGGTCACGCAACAATCCCTTCTCCTCCATTCTCCTCTCAGGATCTTGGGCACACATGCACACGAGCCCAGCGTGAGTTTTAAGCCACCAAGTCTGGGACGCGAACCGCGGTTGACTATGTGGGAATCCAGCGACATAGCCATTGCGCTAACTGCTGGTTCCCTAATCAACTTGTTTTCTAGGGATAGTGTAAGGCAGACATCTACATCTTTTCCTCGATGGCTGGCCAGTTCCCAATACTGTATCTTTACCAATGAGTCTCTCCCTCCCCAAACACTTCCCTTACCTTACCAAGTTCCTGTTTGTACGTTCACTTATGGACATGGTCTTATTGGTGGATCTATTTTTCTATTCCTGTAATGATTTTGCATGCTGGTGGCCCTGTTTGTAGGGCCAGTCCCTAGGGGAACATTCAGCCTCCCCCATCTTGAACTTGATTCTTCTCCTCCTCTTCCTCTTCTTATGTTCAGAGTCTTGTGGGTCATCCTTCCTGAAGTCTGCTTATGAAATACTGCTCATCCTGGGATGCGAACAATTGACAACTTATTTTAATGATCTTTTTTATTGCAAAATGTTTAAAAGATACTGATAGCAGAGAATACTCAAATAAACATCTATTTTGAGTCCAGAATAAACATCTGTACTCACATGCTTATTAAATCTTAGTCCTGAGATGTATTTATTTCAGAATTTTTAATTAAATTATAAATTATAGCAAATTGCTCTGGTTGAGACCCTAAAACCACTTTTGTGAATTCGATGTCCATTATTCTCACATATAAAGCATCTTCAAAAAAGTTCATGGCAAATAAGTATTATTAAAAAATCTATGTATGCATTTCAAAAACTTTGCACCAGAATAAACTTGGATATTAATTCTATTTTTCACAAACTTTCCAAGTCTCCTCATAGATAAGACTTTCTCTTTCCTTTCTTTTTATGTTTAGTGACCTTTTCAGGTAAAACACCATCTTACGCTAGGAGAGGACTCGTGTGTTAATTAGGCCCAAAGCTGGAAGCCTGTTTTCCTTGAAGGACAAAAGTTCTCTGCAAGTGGAATTCAGACCCCAGCCAGGGTTGAGGGGGAGTGTTTGAGGAAGTGGGACTCTTCTCCATTCTAGAATCATCTCATACAGGCCAGAACAGGTCTAGAGACTTTCTAGGCAAAAGGTAAGAGAAGGCAAAGGGAGACAGGAGGCCGTATTCACAGCGAAAGAAGACAGCATGGAGTAGAATCCAGCAGAAACGGGATGTGGAATAGGGAAGGGAGAGCCTATGGAGGGCTTTTAGAACCTAGGAGGAAACACCCTGATGGCGAGATGGGATGGCCCCGGGGCTGCCACCTGGCTGGGATTTGAAGTGGGAGTCTCACAAGTCCCTAGGGTAGAGCTTCTATGGTAAGAGTGACAGTTCACACTAAATCCTCCTTGGGTGCCAGGAAGAGGGCACAACCGCCGTCTCTCTTCATTCCATTTTGCCTGGGGGCCCTGCCTGTGTCCAGCCTTGGCGGTCTCTGGAGTGGGTTTCATCATCATCACCATCGTCTTGGACTTCATCATGCTCTTTCTTGCTTACCTATGTGCAGATCACCCCCTTGGCTTGCCACTCACACACATTGTTCCATGCCCTTATACCCATTTCTTCATTTCTGCTCTACCACTCCACTAATGAGCCCCAAATGCGACCTGCCTCCCCCTAGGCCATTCGGCCTTCCCTAACTCAACTCCGATGAGGCTCTGCCCTAAAAGAAGTCTTCCATCCCTGCCTACAGAGGGGCTTGGTCTTCTCTAGGAAGGCTGGCTGCCCACTTCACTTCCCTCACAGCCCCTGTGAGAGCACACTCCCCCGTCTCAGCCTCTCCGCCTGCGCTTCTCCTTGCCTTGCTGCTATTTGAGGTGAGATGACACTCTTTGTGTGGGTCCCACAGGGAGGGCACTCCAGAAATGGCTTCTGGTTGGCAAATGTAATGTTAAGGATGACTTTTGACAAGTAGAGCAGTTGCATTGGAGCTTGGAACTGCTCCAAGTCTCTCAAGACAAGTATGGCTACGCAAGGACGTGCCCGAAGCCTTGGCATGCTCTCTGCATGCCAGTCAGAAGGAGCCATCTGTGTGCCCAGCCCCGCCTTGCCAGAGACCATGCTGAGCCCAGGAGGAGTTGTGCCCACCCACAGGCCTTCGGTCACGTGATTTCTCAGCAGTAGCATGCAGCTGGGGCAGAAGCATTTGGGCTGCCTTGAAGGGCAGAAGGCTTTTTCTGAGAAGTCATTCTAGAATGGGACAAGACGCATGCAGAGTTGTGTGCCTTGCTGTCCCCACCTTGTCAGTCAGGCTTCAAGCAGAAAAGGAGGTCGCACTCCAATCCCTCCAAAGCAGAGGGATTGTTTTTCAGAACCTTAAACATAGTACACACACACACACACACACACACACACACACACACACACACACATACATACACACACACATGCATTATGTACATGTTATTTTTAAATGTGTTGTATACATGTTGTACGTACGTATGTATCTGTTTATCTTACTTTTTGTTTTGAAATTATTTTAGACTTATAGCCAAAGTACAAAAATAGTACAGAGTGAATGTCTGTCACTCAACTTCCCCTAGTAGGAACATCTTACATAACCATTGTACAGTGATTAGAACTGAGAAATTGACATTGGGCAGAGAGATGTATTGGTATTTGATCAGAGAGGTTCTTGTCCTATTCTAAGATCCAAATACGCATCTCATCATCATGTCTCCTTGTTCTTCTCCAATCTGTGATACTTTTTTTGTCTTTTCTTTCACAACCTTGACAGTCTTGAAAAGTGCTGGTCATTAATTTTGTAGAAAGTTTATCAATTAGTGTCTCTTGTTTTCTCACGGTTATATTGAGAATGTGCATTTGGGGCAAGAACACTTCGAAGGTGACAGGCCCTTCTCAGTACGTCATATAAGGGAGCCTATGATGTTGGTAGGGTTCATTACTGGTGATATTAACTTTGCTCACTTGGTTAAGTGGTATCTGATGCATTTCTCATCCCACACTCCCTCATCCCTCAAAATTAATAAATATCATAGGGGAGCTGCTTTGAGACTACAGTTATATAAACAGAAGACATTTAATCCAGAGAATTGGTTGCGAGGTGATAAAAGAGATGAGCAGCCAAATAAACAACCCAGAGGTTAGCAACCACAGATCACTATTACCACCCTTGACCTGAAGAGATGGTGTTGCCAGAGCCAGGGGTCAAGGTCAAGAGCAGAAGCCAGCCTGGTAAGGGCTAGAGCCAGGAAACAGACATCTGGTTGGCAAACATCACCGCTAGAAATGCCACCTGAGGCAGAGAGACAGAGAGAGAAAGGAGAAACATCCTGGTTTCTCCCTGTTTCCTGTCTGGCCAAGCCCAGCCAGGAAGCAGCTGACACAGGAGCCTAGACTCAGTCAGCAGGGGTCAGCTCCTCCACTGCAGGTCAGGATGGAGCAGGTAGGGACACAAGTGGACCTGATACCTTTGACATTTTTCTCGATCTGTGCTGTCCAGTACAGGAGCCATTGGCTGTGGGTGCCTCTTAAGTTCTTGAGATTTGGCTTATCTAAACCAGGTGTGTTCTAAGTAGATTTTGGGAATTTAGGGTGGAAAAAAATCATGTAAAATATCTCATTAATACTTTTATATTGATTGATTTCAGTTTTGTCAGAGAGTGCACATACACACTGGAGAGACAGGAACAGAGAGGAAAACACTCCCCATGGAGCACAGCCACGTGTTTCTCAAGCTGCTGGGTCCTGGACTCAGACTGTGGTCAGCCTTGTGGGATCCAGCTGTCGTGACCACTTGGCCACAGAACTGACCCTATGTTGATTACTTATTAAACTGGGAATATCTTGGATTTTTTTTTTTAAGATTATATTTTCTTTTAGGTTTTCTTTTGTTGTTTACCATAGGGCATGTGCTGTTTGCCAGAGTGACAGAGAAAAAGATGTTGCATGAAGTAAAATATATGTTTTCATTTAATTTTGCTTTTTTAAAGAATTATTTATTTAATTTTATTTTTTATTATTATTATTTTAATTTGATGAGAGAGAGAGAGGGAAAGCAAGAAAACAAGCCACTAGGTCTAGAACTTGAACCACAGTCAGCCAGGTAGAAGTCCAATACCATAACCACCACACCACCTGCCAGCCCCCTTGCCTTTTTTTTTAATCTGGCTACTAGATGGGGCCAGCAGGTGGTGTGGTAGTTAAAGTGCTGGACTCCCACATGATCAACCCCAGTCTGAATCCCAGACCCGGCAACTTGAAACTCACATGGGGTTTATGTGCATACATGTCTGAAATCCCAGAGGGAAATGGAGAAGCAATTGCAGTGTGGCCATCCCCCCTAAGGGGGGATTTCTCACTTTCCCCCTCTCGGTCTCTCTGCCATGTGCCATAGAGCAAAAATCTATTAAGCACAAAAGAAATCAGGCTACTAGAAAATTTAACATGGCGCCCGTGGCTCATATTTGCAACTCTTATTTCATGATTTCAGGTGGACGGTGCTGCTCTGGTGTATACGTGCACCTGGCTGCTGTCATCAGCACTGTAACTATGTACGTCTCATGAACCGAGGGGGTGCCCTGACCCACTGACGGGAGGGCATGTCCAGCCAGGGTTTTAGAAAACCAGGACTGCACTGGTCTGAGGCTATGCACACTCACTCACAGTTGTGAACAGGTGTGTCAAACAAGCAGACTCGGCTCCCTGTGCTTTTCATGTATCACACAGAGTGTAAGTTAGGGTCAAAGTTGAAGAACTTACCCCAAGAGAGTAATGGACATTGAACACAATAATAAAAATGCCGCCCTGTAGCTTGATAGCTCTGGACACACAGTGTGTTCGTAACTTTTATGGTCCTCCATATCCACCTTGCAGAATTGCCCGGCACTCCTGTCCCCTTACAGATGATCAACAAAGCCTGAGAGATCGCATGGATTTAAGTGGCTCTCAAACTACAGTTGCATCTCTTGGGTAGTTTGTCAAAATGCTGATCTTGGGGAACCAGCAGTTAGCATAATGGCTATATTGCTGGACTCCCATGTAGTTGACCGCAGTTCGGGTCCCGGACCCGGTGGCTTAAAACTCACGCCGGGCGCATGTGCGTGCGTGCCCAAGATCCCAAGAGGAGAATGGAGGAGAAGGGATTGCAGAGTGACCATCCCCCCTGGGGGGTGATTTCTCGCTTTCTGTCTCTATGTCTCTCTCTGTCTGTCTGGTGAGCGCACGCGCCCTATAGTGAAAACCTCTCCAAAAAAAAAAAAAAATGCTGATCTTCGGGCCCCAGCTTCCCAGAGTCTGATTCAGTGAGTAGAGGATGTGGCCAGGAACCTCCATATGGGGGACTCTGGGGACTCTCACACAGGTGATTGTCACATCACACTTGGGTATACAGCAGTCCCCTGAGCTGTCAGGGTGAGAGTTGGAACTGGGCTCAAGCTGAGTTTCTGATAGCAGTTGCCTTTAGGACCGGGTATATAGGTGGAACCACATAGCCATGTCTCACCTCCAGCTCTGGCCACACCCCTGATGCAGCAGAGAACCAGTGTGGCTGAAGCCAGGTCAGATGGTCAAACATCTGAAACTCGGAATAAGCCGGTGTCATGTCTAGCTGACTTTGGAACGTGGCTGGATCTAGATCATGATGACAGGAAATGAGGTTGCCTTCCCCAAGAATCCACTAAAGGGTCGCTCTGTGAGGAGTGTGGAGACGCCAGCTGGGACCTGGTGGAGGGAAGGCTTTACCATTGGAAGTGGCTGGAGAGGAATATGTGGGGGGGGGGGGGGGGAGGGAAGGGAAAAGCGTGTCTGCCTGCCTCACTGACCACTCACTCCCTTCTACCCCACAGTGGACAGCGGACTGCAGCGAGCAGCTGGATCGCAGCTATTCCTTCTCCCGAGGGCGAGGACCCCCGCAGCAGGTAGGGAACCTCTCTGTGCTTTATCCGGGGGTGTCATGTGTCTTATTTGCTTGCCTTCCTGGGCTGGCCCATGATGGCTCCCCAAGAGGTGGTGACACGTGGAGAGAGCAGAGGATGGGATGGGGGTGGGGGAAGTTGCTGTCTGTTCTTCTGAAAACCCTCCTGTAATTCCCAGCCCTTGGGAAGCGTCCCTTCCTCCTAATGCGTCAGTTCATAAAATTTCTCTCAGTAGTAGCATTACTTGTGATAACAAATATCTAGAAGCAACCTTAATGTCTGCTGAAAGGAGACTGAAGAACTAGTCCATGATCCATCCTACAGTGGAATCTTACACGGTAATCAGATGACCAAACTGGAGGTTCATGCATTGGCATAGATGGCCCTGTAAGCAATGGGATTCACAGGATATTGTGGGGTGCTTTAGAGGCTTTTGCTCCAGTTCTGCAGAGGGCCTGGGATGGGCAGTTGGTGGAAGCTGAGAGAGCTGTCTACCTCTCTTTGGCCAACCATTTCTCCTGGGACTATTGCTGCAGCTTCTCTACCCACTACTTAGTTTCTTATCTGGGATCCTGGTCGGGAGAGGGGTGGGCTCCCATGTGGGATGTGTGGCCTGGGGGAAAGGCTGCTCTTTGGAAGCCATTCTGGTGACCCCTGAAACCCTCCATTTGACCATCTGACTTGGCTTCAGTCACACTGGCTCTGGTTGTCCAGCTGATACCTCCTCCCAGCCTCTGGGAGACCACGGAATTAGAGGCTAGGGAAAATATTTATCCCCAAGCCCCAGTCTAGCCGCAGACTATGCCTGTCCAGAAAGAAGAGGGTGCCTCTGATCTGCTGCTGCTGTCAAAGCCACACCTGGGCTCACTTGCTGGGGTCCAGTTTTAGTTTCATTGCTGATTAAGCCAGCCCTTCTCCACTCTGTCCTGAGGGAAGGTGCTCAGTGGCCACAGTTCTGGATTGTTCTTAGGCTGCAGGGCTTTGCTCTTTGGTGGTGCAGGGGGACTCCTGCCCTGGATGGTTCTCTCACATGACTGGATCAGTCTGTTTGTGTGATGGTTTCTTAAGTATGAGACCATAGTAAGAGCTCTGAGTGGGGAAGGGGACAGGAGACCTGGGCTCTCGTTTTTGCTCTGCCACAAAATTGGTGACATATCCTTCTTCAGTCTCAACTTCCCCTTATGAAAACCAATCCTAGCATCCACATGCCATTTGCAGATGAGGAAACTGAGGCTAGAGATATAATGGCTCCACTACACTGGACTTGAACCCAGGTCTCTCATCTGCCCCTTCTCCCCATATAGCACTTTTACCTTGTCCTGCTGCAGTAGGTGTCCTAGAGAGGCCTTTGTCCCAGCCACCTGGTTGGCCAGGAGTTGTTCTGGGTTTCTGATAGGAAGATTCCCTTTACTCTACACAGCCATAGTAGACTTAGAGACAGAGACCCAGGAAGGGTCGAAGGCCCTGGATGGGGGACGTAAGAGTCTGTTCAACAAGAGCTCCCTGTTATTCAGCCAGTAGGCATCTGTTTCTGGAAGATTGCAGTGTAGGATCCTTTTTCCTCTCTCCTTTATCATCTTTTCTGGGCCCCTCACCCTACCCTTTTCTTTGGTCCCATCACTTCTGACAGGGTCCCAAGGGGCTTAGAAGAGGTCCTCCTTCCATGTGGCCCTCATCTTCCTCCCCTACCCTGCAGGAGGAGTCGGGGTGGGAGTTGGTCAGACAGTGCATGCCACTGGACCCAGGAGCCCAGCCTCAGTGGAGCACGCTGATCCAGTCCTTCCTTGTGCTGAAAAGCTCTCTGTGGAGATTTATGGACCTTGCCCTGGACAGGGGTCCTGGTGCAGGTGCCATTTGGCCCTGGGAGTTCGAAGACAGGGTGCTAGCTTGGTCTGGGAATGTCAGAGACATTACTATGTGATCATGGAAAAGGCACGTCATCTCTCTGCAGCTGTAAAATGGAGAGGTAAGCTGTACTTGAAGTCATGAAAAGGTTTTGATAAAAATACAGACCTAGGGGCCAGTCCGTGCATGGTAGTTAAGGGAGCTGGATCTCATATGGCCGAAAGTGGTTTGAGTCCTGGACCCTGTGGCTTGGAAAAGACAAACAAACAAATAGCAACAACTACAAAACAAACAAACAAACAGCAACAACAAAACCCAAAACAAAACAAAACACATGCTAGGCCATATGAGTGCATGCCCAAAATCCTCAAAGGAAGAAAAATGGAGGAGAAGGAATTACTTGGTGACTATGTTCCGTGGGGTGGGCTTTGTCACTTTTTATTTCTGTCTTTTTCTAGCAAGTGCACACACCCTCTGGCAATTTTTGTTTTTTTTTTTTTAATGCAGGCCTAGTCTTCTGCCTCTGGGAAAATGGAATAGATGTTCTTTTCTATATTTCTGCTGCTAAGTACAACTACAGCCCTAGACATTATGCATAAAACAAACATAGGAAAGCTTTGAAAGATGGGGGGAAGGAGGCAGAGCAGCTAGGGTCCTCAGGCCTAAGGAATGACATGGTGGTGAATGCATTTTCATTTTATCTCCTGTATCTCAGACTTGGCTCCAAAGAAGTGGATACCCAGAAATGCCAAGTGATACAGACAAAAAAAGCACCAGTTAAAACCTGCGCTCTCCAGGCCAAGGACCAGGAAAAGAACATCCTCGGATGATAGAAAGCTATCTTAGCCAGGGCCAGCAGGTGGCATGGTGATTAACAGTGCTGGACTCCCACACAGCCAACCATGGTTCAGGTCCCAGACCTAGTGGCTTCCTTTCTCACTTTCCTTCTCTCTCTCTCTGGTCAAATTTGAAAATAATAATAATAAATAAATAAAGTTAAAATAAAAGACCTCTTTAAAAAAAGAAAAGAAAAGAAAACTCTTAGCCAAAACTGTTCTACTGCACTGTAGACCCAAACCCACCCTCCCAGCAAAGCCAGACTGGAAGGAGGCTCCCTAACCCCGACCAAGGCACTGTGACGAAGGCCTGGGGGGGAATCAGTTGCTGTGACACAGTAATGCAGTACCCTGGAGTGCTGGAAGCCACATGGCCTAGCATGGGTTTGGATCCCTGTATAGACCCGAAGACACCCTGGGCACATGCAAGCATGTCTAGGAACCCGAGGAAACTGCAGGCTGAGGTTCCTCAGAGTGACAAGACTGTCGAGGGTGCTTCTCTCTTTTTTTGTCATAAGCAGACTCATACACTCTTTATCATTTAAAATTTTAAAGAAAGTAAAAAATAAATAAACAAAGGCCAAGTAGGAAGCTGCGACTTTCATTCCTACCAGATGGTAAGAAGGCTCCTTCCCCACACCTCTTGTTACTTTTGAGACTACGAGGACCTGGAGCTGCACCCCCACTTGGCAATATTGAGGTATCCCCATGTAGGTGGAGTCGGGAGAGCCTGACAGGGTAAGGAGGCCAACTGCAGTGCCTGTGGGGACCTCATGGGGTCTGCAGGTCCACACACAGTGGCAGTAAGCGCCCCTTGGGGCATCCAGGGTAGTCAAGTAAGAAACCCAGACTTTCACTTCCACCTAGCAGTTGTAACTGTGCCCCGCCCCTCTCCCCTGCCAGAGTGAGATCACAAAAGCCAGTTAAAACAAGATTTGGGGGCCAGCAGGTGGCATGGTGGCTAAGGCTCTGGATTCCCACATTCGAGTCCCAGACCTAGAAGCTTGAAAAATCACACCAGACACATGTACGTGCGTGCCCAAAATGCCAGGAGGAGAATGAAGGAGAAGGGATTTTGGCATGGCCATCTCCCCAGGGGATGATTTCTCACTTTTCCTGTCTCTACCTCTCTCTGTCTTTCTTCAGCGACCACACGCATCCTATGGCAAAACCCTTAAAAATAATAATAATAATAAAACAAAACAGAAGACTTGAATAAGACTCTGTCTCATAATGTAAGGTAGACAAGGCTGAATTTCAATTAAAAAAAAAATCACTTGTCATACCAAGAACCGAACCTGGAAGATTTCACACTGAATGAAAAAGCCGTCAATAGATGTCAGCCCTGAGGTGCTATACTGGACTCCATCAAAATCAAAATTTTGCTCTGGAAAAGAGGATGAAGAGACAAGTTACAGAAAGGAATAAAATACTTGCAGAACACACTAACAGAGGTCTGGTATCTAGAACATAAAAATAACACAAATTTCATCATTAAAAAACAGTCCTAGGGATAAGCAGATGGCATAATGGTTGCATCATTGGACTCCCACATAGTTAACCGCTGTTTCAGCCCCAGACCTGGTGGCTTAAAACTCATGCCGGTGCATGTGTGTACATGCCCAAAATCCTGAGAGGAGAATGAAAGAGATGGGATTGCGCTATGGCCATTCCCCCCACCCCCCAGGGAGGAGGGATGATTTCTTGGTTTCTGCCTCTCTCTCTCTCCAGCGAGCACTCACACCCTGTAGCAAAAATATCTCTAAAAATAAAACTAAAAGTCCAATTTGGGCCAATAGGTGGTGTGGTGGTTAAGGTGATGGACTCCCACATGGCCAACCATCTCGGATTCAGCAGCTTGATAATCATGCCAGGCATGTGTGTGTGTGCATGCCTAAAATCCCAAGAGGAGAATGGAAGAGGAGGGATCGCAGCATGGCTATCTCCCTTGGGAGTGGGGTGGGGTTTCTCAATTTTCCTCCCTCCCAAGTGCATGTGCTGTATGACAAAAACCCTAAAAACAAACAAAAACACACAGTCTAACTAGAAAATAGACAAAATACACAAGATGAGACATTTTTCAACGAGGGGGATATGCAGAAGGCAAACACGCCGATAAGATGTCAGCATTGTTATCCATTAGGGAAACACAAATTAAAACCAGAATGAGTTATCACTACACTCCTATCAGAATGGCTAGAATAAAATTTTAAACTGTGACAGCAAATGCTGGTGAAAATGCAGGGAAACTGGATCACTGGTACAGGGCTGTTGGGATCGAAAAATGGTAAAGCCATCCTGGAAAACAGTTTGGTGGTTTCTTAATAACAAAAAAAAAAAAAATTAAACCTGCAAGTGCCATATGATTCAGCAACTGCACTCCTGGGTGTTTATCCCAGAGAATGAAAACTTATGTTCACACAAAAACGTGTGCTCAGATGTTTACTGGAGCTTTACTCTCAATAGCCAAAAGCTGGAAATGACACAGACATAGTTTCATGAGTGACTATTTCAACACCCCATGGCACTCAGCAATGGAAAGGAAAGTACTGTTAACAATAATCAGGATATACTTCCAGAGAATTATGCTGAACGATAAAAAAGAAGTCAATCCTCAAAAGTTGCATATACTGATTCTGTTTATATACCATTCTTGAAATGACTAAGTTATAGAAATGGGGGATGGGGGAACTAGCAGTTGGTGTAATGGCTGTGTTGTTGGATTCCTATGTGGTCGACCACCATTCAAGTCCCAGACCTGGTGGCTTAAACTCATGCCGGGCGCATGTGCGTGCGTGCCCTCCTGAGAGGAGAGTGAAGGAGAAGGGATTGCGGCGTGGCCATCCTCCCTGGGAGGTGATTTCTCCTTTCTGTCTCTCTGCCGCCCAGAGAAAAAAAACCTCCAAAAAAAAAAAAAAAAAAAAAAAAAAAAAAAAAAGAAGAAGAAGAAGAAGAAGAAAAAAAGGAAGAAATAGGGAATGAGTTAGTGCCCACCAGGGACTAGGGAAGGGGTAGGGGGTAGACATGGCTGTAAAAGGGCAACAGGGGGCCAGCAGATGGCATAGTGGTTAAGGTGCTGGACTCCCATATAGCCGACCATGGTTTGAGCTCTGGACCCAGTGGCTTGAAAATCATTCTGAGCAGTGCATGCATCCCCCAAATCCCAAGAGAATAGAAGGAGTTGTGTCATGGCTATTCCCCCTAGGGGTGATTTCTCACTTCCCCTTTCTCTGTCTCTCTCCACTGAGCACTCATGCCCTATGGCAAAAACCCTTAAAGGGGTGGGGGAGGTAGGGAGCAACAGGAAGGCCTGTGGACATGGAAGTGGTCTGTACCTTCACTGCATCGTGTGGATACCCTGGGTAAGATAGTGAATTATACTTTTACAGTTGTCCCCATGGGGAGAAACTGGGTAGAAGGGACAGGAAGTCTTTCTGCATTATTTCTTGCAACTACATGTGACTCTAGTCACCTAAAAATAAAAAGATACAATTTTTAAAAGCTACTTGGAAATTCCATGCAGAAACCAAAAAGGAGTAGAACTGCTTGGTAGGATGCGAGGAGGGGTCTCATGCTTCTCCCCACATGGCAGAAAAAGGGATTGCGGCATACCCACCTCATGGCAGGACTTCTTCATCACCCCCTGGACCAGTTCACCTCTCACCCATTTCCTGCCCTGATCTTCTGTGGCTCTTGTGTCTGGCACTGGTGGGAAGGGCCAGATCCTTGGGGACAGGAGTTCAGAGGATGGATGATGGTGTTGAATGTAGCCTCCACTTCCCCATCTGCTGGGAGCCTTTCTCTGGAGAGGAGCTGGGGACAATCTAGTGGGTTTTGATTATCCCAGAAGATGCTAGGTGGAGATGAGGCAGAGGCAGCCTCTAGCATGGCCCAGTCCAGGACAGGTTCAAACAATATGGCTCATTTCAGACCTAAAGCACAATCGTAATTAGCTGAGAGACTGTGGGCACAATGGGCTGACCGAGAAGTGCACTTGGCCACACATTTCAGTCACCGTCCGGCCTCTCCCTAGCCTTCATGTCTGAATTTGAAGAAAAGGGGATGCAGGGGGAGAGACAGGATGGACAGACACAGAAGTCTCAGCTCTCCTGCTCCTGCACTCAGCTCTGGTGTCACCCAGAAAGCTGTCTTCACTGTCGTTGCTGTGCCATGCTTCTTCCTCCAAGGCCTCTCTGTTACAGAGGTGGGGGTCCAGCTCA
>NW_006159586.1:2578194-2586917 GCF_000334495.1 Tupaia belangeri chinensis
CCCTGTGGCAGAGGTGGGGGTCCAGCTCACTCTTGCCCACCAAGGAGCGGGACGCTGTCCTTGGTGCTGACCATACGCGCACGTACGCAGTCATGGAGGCATGCGTGTGCTCACTGCGTTGCCAGGATAGGACTGTTTCTCTACGGGCCCCGTCCTCCCCTCCCCACCTTCTTTTGCATTTTTCTCCTCAGCTCCTCTCTGATCAAGCAAAAGCCAAATCATCCACAACGTCTCTTTGTTTGAGTCTGGGGAGAGTTTCCGGTCTGGCCTACAGGAAGCCCCTGTTTGGGCTCAAGAGAGAACTTTGGTCTTTTGGCCCCTGAACATTTCATGTAGTATATACACTCTCACTGTGTCTCCCACAGGTCCCACCTGCCTCCCCAGCCCCTACTTGGGAATCTTCACTCTTGTCCAAATTCTTAGGGTACAGATGGGGGAGTGCAGGTCCAAAGAGCCAGTGAGTACATGCGGCCCCCAGGAAGCAGGCTGCAGCCAGGAATCCTGTGTTTCGCCTCTCTGCTTGTGCTGGGTGACTGCTTGAAGCTTTCCCTGGCATCCTAGTATGCTGCTCTCTCTGAGAGGCCCAGCAGCTTGGGAAGAAGCGTGTGAGCACGAAGCCCTCGGCTCTGTGCATCTTGAATCGTCTCTTCCATGTCCGTGACTCCTGTGTAAGAGGGGACTGCAGCCTTAGGCCTCTGTGGTCTGCACCATACCTGGCAGTCCATTAGTGCACTTACATGGGCAAGGGTTGGACTGGAGCTGGAGGCAGGCGAGTTGGCAGGGCGTCCTTAGGGAGGGAGGAGAGGGCTTTTGTTTAAAGGAATGATCTTCTCAGTTAGCTCCCCTAGGGACCCTGAGTCCCGGAAGTGAGAGAATCTGGTGAGGGCCAGGCCTGCTTCTTGCCCCTCGTGATAGAACGTGTGGAACACCATTCTACCCTGAGAAGCACTGACCCGGGACTATGAGCCCTTCAGGCAGCAGGAACCAAACCACCCTTTACTCCCCAGTGCCCAGAGCTGGGCCCAGGTCAGCCCAGCTATTCACTGACTGACAGCACACTGACTCCTGAGGGCTCAGCACAGGGGCAGGGCTGAGGGCTGGCCATCCATGCCTCAGCGTCACCCAAGGCAGCACACATGCTGGGGAAATGTGGACTGGCTCGCCCCAGAATTCTCTAGTTCAGACTTTCCTGTGACTCTCCTGATCATGGAGTGTCCTCCTGCTGTCCCCTGTCCTTTCCAGCCAGGATCTGCCTCATTTCTGAATATGCACAGCCTCACACGTACACGGGCACTTGCACGAGCAGACATCACTGTGCAGTGGGTATGTGTCTGTTTCCTCATAGTAAATCGGGGATGATGGCACTGACTTCCACTTCCTGGACGTGTGACACATGCGAAGTGCTCAGACGGCGCTGGGTACACTGAATGCTATGTCAGTACCTGCTGTCTTCGTCGTCTTTATTCTTGGCCCTGCCAGGAGACTGTCCTTTCAGAGCTGGGGAGATCTGTGGGACCCTGTCCGAGATGACTGCAGACTCCCTGCCTGTGGGCGGATGTTTCCTTTTTCTTTTCCACATGGCTTAAAGTGCTCATTATCGCTCTGTGATCTGTGCTGAGAGCAGCATGCTTCCCCCTGGCATGGAGCCCCATAATTGCCAGTAAAAGGGGCTGTTGTGACAGATTCAGCTGCGTTTAAGTGCTAAGAACAATCCGCTGAAAAGGATGATTGTTTCGGATAAGGTTTCTCAGAACCCTGGCGTTTCAGCAACCTGGGCGGGGGCAGGTGCTGGGTGATCTCAGGTCTGGGAAGGAGGTTGTGTTCAGAGAAATCTGTGGTCACCTGGGCCAGCCATGGAGTTTTAAAGTGGAGAATGTTCTTTAAGAAGCCAACGAGGTTTGATGGATAGAGCTTTCAGTGTCTGGCCACCTAGTCTGTGCTAAGAAATATTTAATGAATGGTCCCAGGTCCCAAGGATGGGTCTGGGGATGGCTAGGGGGCAGGGGATACAACAAAAAAGTGAAGCCAGGGTTCCTACCATTGAGGGGATGATACTCTGATTGGGGAGAGTCAACACACTGAGTGTTAGATGACTGTTTCTGAAAGCAGGGTCTATGGGACCCTGGTTCTGGAAAATTCTCTGGGTAATGGAAAGGAAGAGTAAGGATTAGATTTCTGGCCAGAATATCTTTGGGAAATTTTGCAAACTCTTCTACGAACTACTTGAAGAGTCAACATCTATTGAAGACCAATAAGGGCACTGAGAAATTCTTCAATAAGGTTTTAATATCTGAACAATTTGTTACCAATTTTTAATTCATTCCTAAAGATGGGATCTTTTGCCACTTGGTGTCACAGAGCCAATTTGCAAAACTGAAACTGAATGACATGGCACAAGCTTTATTCGATGGCCAAGGAACACAGAAACCAGAGCTGAGCTCAGAAATCAACTTCTCGGGAACCAGCAGTTAGCGTAATGGCTATGTCACTGGACTCCCACATAGCTGACCGAGGTTTGCGTCCCGGACCCGGTGGCTTAAAACTCACGCCGGGCGCGTGTGTGTGCGTGCCCAAGATCCTAAAAGGAGAATGGAGGAGAAGGGATTGCAGCGTGACCATCCCCCCTGGGGAGTGATTTCTTGCTTTCTGTCTGTATGTCTCTCTCTGTCTGTCTGGCGAGCGCATGCACCCTATAGCAAAAACCTCTCCCCCCACCAAAAAAAAGAAATCAACTTCTCGCTCATCCTGAGCTGGGGAGTTGAAGATACAGGGACTGGGGTAAAAGCAGGCATGGGATAAGGTAACGGCAGGGAAGAAGGTTCAAACCTTTTCCTGGAAAAGATGTACACTTTCTGGAATACCAAAATCCACCTCCTTTTTCTCTTTGTAAGGCTGTTTCCTGTCTTTTCACAGGTGATTGTAAACTGTCGAGGTGCTGGTAGGTGTGTCATTTAGCATGTAAATGACATTATGTTGAATTTTGGGGTTTTCTGGAGGACATTATGGCAGCCATCTTGAATCTCACAAGTCTAGGCTGCTTCTCAGAGGGAAAGTGGTATCCATAGGCTTAAAAAAAATCTATAGGGAGAGGCTGGAGTGTGGTATAACCAGAGGCTGGCTATATGATGGTTGACAAATTCGCCACATCCTGACAATCTAATGATCTTTTAACTTGGTGCATCCCAAAGATTTGACAAGGCAGCCTTTGGGGATCTTTTTCTCTTTTTCCGTGAAACTGCTGAGCAGCCAGAGGAATGAGGCCTGTGTTCAGAGTCGAGTCTGTGGATGCTCAGCTGCACCAAATTTAAACCACTGACACTGTCCCCCCAGCGGTTCTAGGCTCATGGCACTTGAGAGCGGCAGGTTAGTGTTTACAAGACACCCTGGGGAGCTCTGCAGGGCTAGGGAGACCAACCAGGAGGGGACAGCCCCCACGCTGGGACGTGCACAGGCTGTGCTGTGGGGTTCACTGGCACAAGCTGTTGAGGAGGCTGCCGAGCTGCAGGGAAGAATAACTTGGAGCTGGGAACCATCAGGAAGAAAGGGGGTGGTGTGGGGAGGGGAGCACAGGACAGTCTGTTGTTGTTGCAGAGTCTGGGAAGAGTACAGCAGCCCAAAAAGGCATATAATCCACATGTTCTGCATCTCCAAGTGGCCCCAGAATCCTGTCCTAGATGGGACTGTGTCCAAGCCACCCAACAACCCAGCATGTGACCAATGTGCCCGTGAGGAAACTGAAGCCTCTAGACTCAAGAGAGCAGGGGTGCCTGGGACAAGTCGGCACCGGCCACCTTCTCCTTTGCTCTCTATGACAGTCATCAGAGGAGCAGGGGGTGAAGGTGGCTGGACAGCAAGGTGGCTCCTGGTGTGACAGACTAGAAAGAAGAGGCCTGCTGCCTGTCTGGGGGCCCATCGGCAGGCTCCTGCCTCTTGCTCCTCTGATTTCTCTAGATGTTAAGAGAGTTTGTAGAAGAGGTAACATGTGTGCATATGTGTGCAGTATATATGAGTGGTGTGTGTGTTGTGAATATGTGTATATACACAGGTGGTGTGTAGGTGTGTGTGTGGTATATCTATGTGTATAGTGCTTGCTTCACCAGTATATATTACTAAAATCAGAATTATGTATATGTGTGTGTTGTATATATGTATGTGTGGTGTGTTTTTGCATGCAGTTGGATGCCGTATGTGCTGTCTGTAAGTTTATATGCAGTATATTTGCATGTGGTATGTATATGTGTGTTCTGTTGGTGTGTATGTTGCATAGGTATGTGTCTGATGTGTCTATGTGTATGTGTGTGTATGCCTGTATATATATGTATGTGTCTGTGGGTGAGTTTATGTATGTGTAGTATATATTGTGGATGCAATGTGTGTGCGTACATGTATGTGTGTGATATAGTCGTGGGTGAGTGTATGTTTGTGTAGTATATATAGGTATGTGAATGGTACATGTGTGTGTGTGATGTGTATGTGGGTGTTTATGTGTGTGGTATGTATGTGTTTGTGAATGTGATGTATATGTGTGTGGTACATGTGTGTGTTTTATATTTGTGGGTGAGTGTATGCATGTGTAGTATATATAGGTATGTGACACATGCTATGTATCTGTGTGTTATGCATTGAGTATATGCATGTGTAGTATATATATGTGTGTGTGTGTGTGTATATATATATATATATGCATGTGAGTGCATGTGAGTGGTCCTATGTATGTGATGTATATATGAGTATGCATGTGTGTGGTATATGTGTGTGATGTGTTTGTGGGTGAATATGAGTATATATGAGTGTGTGTATATACATATATATATATACACACATATATATGAGTGGTATGTATGTGTGGGTGTGATGCATATGTGGGGATGTTTGTGTGGTATATATGCATTTATGAGTATATATGGATATGCGTAGCGAATATGTGTGTGATGTATCTGTGGGTGAGTATATGTGTAGTATATATATGTGTGTGTGAGTGGTCATATGTGTGTGATGTGTATGTGGGTATGTATGTGTTTACAGGTGTGTATGTGTGTGTGTGCGTGATGTGTTTATGGATGAGTGTATGTATGTGTAGTATATATTTATGTGAGTGAAACATGTATGTGTGATGTGCATGTGACATATCTGTGGGTGAGTGCATATATGTGTAGTATATATGTATGTGAATGGTACATATATGTGTGAGATGTGTGTCATGTGTTTGTAGGTGAATGTATGTATGTGTAGTAGATATATGTATGTATGTGATGTGTTTGTGGGTAAATGTATGTATGTGTAGAATATATGCATATGTGAGTGGTACATATGTGTGTGAGGTGTGTGTGATGTGTTTGTAGATGAGTGTATGTATGTGTAGATATATGTATGTATGTGGTATGTGTGTGATGTGTTTGTGGGTGAATGTATGTATATGTAGTATATATGTGTATGTGAGTGGTACATATGTGTGTGAGGTGTGTGTGATGTGTTTGTAGGTGAATGTATGTATGTGTAGTAGATATATGTATGTGTGGTATGTGTGTGATATGTTTGTAGGTGAGTGTATGCATGTGTAGTAGATATATGTATGTGAGTGGTACATATGTGTGTGAAGTGTGTGTGTTGTGTTTGTGGGTGAGTGTATGTATGTGTAGTATAGATATGTATGTGAGTGGTATGTATGTGTATGTAGTGTGTGTGTGTAATGTGTCTGTGGGAGAGTGTATGTATGGGTAGCAGATGTATGTATGTGAGTGGTACGTATGTGTGTGGTGTGTGTGTGTGATGTGTCTGTGGGTGAGTATATGTATGTGTAGCATATGTATGTATATGAGTGGTACATATGTTTGTGCGTGATGTGTATATGAATATGTGATACGTATGTGTGTGTGTTGTGTCTGGGGTGAGTATGTGTAGTATATATATATATATATATATATATATATATATATATGAATGATATGTATGCATGATGTGTCTGTGGGTGAGTGTATGTTTGTGTAGCAAGTATATGTATGTGAGTGATACGTGTGTGTTGTGTTTGTGGGTGACTATATGTATTATAGTACATATGTATGTAAATGGTGCATATGTATGTGTGGTGTGTATGTGGGTGTGAATATGTATGTGTATGATACATGTGTGATGTGTCTGGGGTATGTGTAGTGCAAGTGGCATGTATGTGTGTATACGTGACAAGGCAGTGAGGACAGAGCCATGTGTGGGCTGTCTCCTCCTGTGGCCCCTGGAAAGCCCACTGGTGGGCACACTGGCTGCACCTGCTCACCAGGCAGGCCTCAGGACCCTCCTTCTGGAGCTTCAGTTTCTCACCTCCCAGGCGGGAGATGATCCCATTTCATCACAGTTGTTCTGCGACACGCGGGAAGACAGCCTTCTTGTAGAGTGTAAGCACAGGTATACAAGTGCAGCCTCTGCTCTGCCCTCTTCCCGCTCACTGGCCACTGAGGCCTTTTCCCTCACCCCGAGAATTTACAGGTCCAGGGATTGGGAGGACTCCCCCAGAGTCCTCTTTTTTTAAATTTATTTATTTATACTCATTCACTATACAGCAATACAGTATAAAAATAAATTTATTTATTTATACTCATTCACTACACAGCAATACAGTATAAAAAATGAGATTTTCCATCCAGTATATATTGTATATTGGCTCAATCCAGGATATTACCATACATGTTATCATCAACAAATAATTTTCTGTTTCTTGCTTCTTATATACTTTGCTCCCCACCCTCCCCCCCGCCCTGATTCCCTACCTCTCACCCTCTGCCACCTGCCCTACTTCCCCCACCCTGTCTCTGGTATATATGGATGTTTTCCTTGCCATTATTTTTTTCACATTTTATTAATTCGTTAAAGATCTTAAGTAATTTAAAGACTTTCAATATCAAGCACAACTTATATATACATATTTAAGAATGCATGTCTGACTTTTAGGTGTAAACCTCAGTGAGTAATGTGAACATACTATAAAGTAGCACCTCACTGGGGCTTTTTAGCTTACTACTGTCATTAAATAGTTCTTAATAGGTATTTTTAATGCATTTTTAATTTAAAAATGTTTTCATTTTAAAAGATCAAAATAAAAAAATGTTAAGAGAAATTTGCTTAAAACTTAAAGCCAGGGAAAAGGTTAGGATTCAGTTCAAATAGTAGGTAGATGAACCTATCAACAGTTCAAGAGAAGACAAAAATCTTTAAATATGGAAATCAAGGCATCAAAGAAAATCAGTAATGTTTTAGTCGAAGTAAAAAAACTCTTATTTCACTATTTCAGACTCACATAATTCATCTCTCTTCTATTGAATATGCAGTGTTACTGTGGTCTGATCTTTCCATTTAAACCCGGAAGCTAGCATTCGACTCTGGATTTGTCCCTACCATTAGGCTGGCCATTCTCTTGGTTGTTTCTTGTACTCTTATTTCTGTGTCTGACTTTGGTTTTCCTGGTATTACGCTCCCTTCAGCACTTTTTGGAGAGGTAATATAGTGTTGCTAAATTCTTTCAGGATTTGTTTTATCTGAGAATGTTTTTGTCCTTTTTTTTTTTTCCCATATGAAAGATAATCTTGCTGGGTATAGTATTCTTGGTTGAAAGTGTTTTTCACTTAACACTTTGAATATATTTTCTCATTCTTTCCTTGCTTGCTTTGTTTCCAATGAGCGGTCCAACGTTGGCCTTATGGGATATCCTTTGGAAGTAACTTAATGTTTCTCTCTTGCCAAATTTAGTATCTTGTCTGTCTGTGGTTTTGGTCAATCTGGCTATGATGTGCCTTGGGGAAGATCTTCTTGGGTCGATTCTATGAGGGGTCCTTTGTGTTTCTTGGGTCTGAATATTTGAGTGTCTCACTAGGTTTGGAAAGTTTTCTTCCAGGATTTCATGGAATAGATTATCAGTTCTTTATTAGTTTCTTCACCTTCTGGGATACCAATGATCCGGATGTTTGGGTGTTTAATGGTATCAAGCATTATTCGTAAATTATTCTCATTTGGGGGGTTATTTTCTCAGTCTTTTTGGTGAATTTTTCTGGGTCAGAGGTTCTGTCTTCTACATCTGAGATTCGATCTTCTGCATGATCTAATCTGCTTTTGATATTTTCAACAGAAGTTTTGATTTCCTGTATTACAGCCTTCATTTCTAACAATTCCATTAGATTCTTTTTTAGTATATGTATCTCCTCTTTCAGATCATGCAAGAACTTCCTTGTTTCCTGGAACTCAGTGTCCCTTTTCTCCTGCATCTTCTGGAGTTCATTGTCTGTATTCTCTTGCAGCTCTGTTAGCTCTGTCACTATGAATATTTTAAATTCTATATCTGACATTTCTATGAGTTCCCGAGGAAGAGGAGTTTTTCTTTTTCATTAGAGGAGAGAGATTTTCTTCATTTCTCATATTTCTTGCACTTCTGTGGTGGTTTCTGGTCATCTGATGGATTATACATTTTTTTCCTATTTTTTGGTGTTAAATCTGAGCAATCAGAGGAATGCAGAAGGAGGTGACCTGCAGTCTGTAACAGTACTGTTTTCTCCCTTTGTACAACTGATTCAATGAAAATTGAGGAATAATCTGACCCTAAAAGTATTCAGATATTTGGCTACTGAGCACCTAGGCCTGTCTAGAAAATCAATGTGTGGAGGCTGAGCAGGAAAGTCAGAAAGGTAAAGAGAAAAGGAAAAGGAATGGGGGGGGGGGGAGGAGAAGGGGGGGAAGACAAG
>NW_006159586.1:2587088-2598111 GCF_000334495.1 Tupaia belangeri chinensis
AAGAGAACAGAGGAGGCGTGGGGGGGGGGGGGAGAAGAAGGAGGAGAAGAAAAGAAGAAGGGGGAAAAGGAGAAGAAGAGAAAATAAAAGTGCAAAGAGAAAAAGAGAAAGAGAGAAAAAAATTGTTTGTCAAAAAATGAAAACTGTGCAGCACACTTGTAACTGAAATACAGATGTCTGCTGACTGGCTTATCCTCTGGGCAAGGGAGAAGGGTAAGAATTAGAAAGACAAAAGAGCAACAGAGGGCTAACTTAAAAAAATAATTAAAATAGAGAGAGAGAGATGGAAAGAGACAGAGAGAGTAAGTAGGGTGCTCTAACCTGGCTCCTGGCTAGACTGGGGAGAAGGGTGAAGTCTGGGCAGAGGGTCTTCAGTGGTCGAATCCCTGAATGTGGCTGCTGGTAACTCAAATATGAATGGCTGCTGGTTGGCTTATCCTGGCTCCTCAGGGATGCCTCTTCAAAAGAGGATAGTCTCCGAGTTTGAGGTGCCCAGCAGCCCCCCTGGGCCTGAGGGTGGTGCCTCCTCCAGGCTGAAACATCCCTGCCAGCTTTCTGCAAAGGGCTCTTGGCAGCTATTCAGGGGTGACAGTGACTGCTGCTGGGACCTGTTCTCCCTTCCCCACCAGTTTAGGTGTGGCCAAGGAGCTGCCTCAAGGCCAGGAAGGAGGTTGGTGTGCCCACCCACCCTGCCCTGAAGGCCTCCAAGGTGAATGACCCTCTTCCTCAGATGCTGTTTTGCCCTCTGGGTTTGACATTGTGCCTTTTACACAGTTATTCTCTCTCCACCTATAGTTCTTACTCTCAGTCTCCTTGAGTGCTAGGATGGTAAATCGATCTTGACATCCTAATCTGTGAATCAATCTTTCAGACACAAGACAGCAGGCCGTGCCTTCTCCAGTTACAGGGTAGCATCTGTTTCAGCTTCGGGCAGGCACCCGAGGTGGACTTGCTCTGAGCCCAGCTTGGTCACTGTGGGACATAAGAAGAAGAAGGTAGCTGCAACTGAGGGACTTAAAATCTGCTCAGGAAGATCTAGCAGCCTTGTAAGAGTGAGACAAAGCACTGGTCCACTTGAGCTAATTTATAGGTGAGAGTAAATTGGGCATTTAAAGGGCCGAGGGAAGACAAGTGTGGCAAAGAAGGAGAGTCGTCATCATCTTCTTCTTCTTCCTCTTCTTCTTTAAAGCTTTTAAAAATATATATTTATTTATTATTTTAAGTTTTGCTATAGAGCATGTGTGTTCACCAGAAAGAAACACAGAGAGAGAGAGTGAGAAAGCAAGCCACCAGGTCTAGGACTTGAACTGCAGTTAGCCATGTGGGAGTCCAGCACCTTAACCACCATGCCACCTGCTGGCCCCAAGTGTCTTCTTGTTACTGGTCTGAAGGAGGAAAAAGAATTTCATTTGGAGTGAGAACTAGGACAGGAAGCAAGATTTTGTTTATTTTATTTTATTTTATTTTATTTTATTCTATTTTATTTTATTTTATTTTATTTTTATCTTGACCTTATAGTTATTTTGAACTTCTATGCTCACTGATAATTATCTTTGAGGCCTGGGGAAGGGGTTGATAGATAACATCTCTGAAGACAAAGGGACTGTCCTTTGTGGGGACTAACTGATAGAAGGTACATCTCTTGTGAAGCAAGCAGGGCACCAGGAGTTGGGATAGGTACGATGTGAGGCAATTTGAAGAAGGGAAAGAAGAGCTGATCCTAGACCATCAGGGGCCACCTAACATGTAAATCATGCCATAATTGATCGGTAATGTCTGCCACTGGTAGAAGGCTTGGCGGTAGCACACATAGCAGTCAAGACAAACCCATCTTGGGACCAGCAGGTGGCATGGTGGTTAAAGTGCTGAACTCCCACATGACCTACCATGGTTCAAGCCCTGGAACCAGCAGCTTGAAAATTACACCAGGCATATGTGTGTGCATGCCCAAGATCCTGAGAAGAGAATAGAAGACAAAAGATTGCTGTGTGGTCATCCCCTGGGAGGTGATTTCTCACCTTCGTTTTCACAGACTTTGACTCTACAATGAGTGCATGCAACCTATGGGGAAAAAAAAAGGAAAGAAAAAAAGCTTAAAAGAGAGAGAGAGAGAGAGAGAGAAGAAAGAAAGAAAGGAAGGAGAGAGAGAGAGAGAGAGAAAGAAACCCGTTAGTAAGACATGCTGTTTTGCTCTAGGAGAGCTCCTTATTTAACTATGAAGAATCTAAATAAATATTCTATAATGTAAAGAAGTCCAGATTGGTGACGTAGCCTGGCCGAGGTCACACAGCTTGCTGTGTTTGAGAAAGCTGGTCAAAGTCTTGTGGTACAAGTGAACCCATCAAACCCTTCCTGGGCACTGAGCCTAGGACTCTGGGGACCCAGGAGGCCCCTGAAAACAAGGGTTCATGTCTCACATAGGAGAGGGTTACTACGAGAAAACAACGTGAGAACCAGCACGGGCAGCTCCACTGCCTCAGATCCCTTGCGTGGTGGTAATTCCAAGCAGAGCGAGGCGGCTACAGATCAAGAGGTCACAGCCACTTTCTGAATGAGCTGAGCTCTGACAGATGGGGCACATTTAGAGAGGGCAGAAGGCAAGCAAGGCCCAACCTACAGGGCGCTGTCAACAGCAAGGGGGAGTTACGGGATGGGGACTGGAACAAGCCATGTGGGAGGAAGCCCCACGAGGAGGAGGGGTGCCGTGGAGGTACATGTGTGACATAAGATGGAGAAGCTACTGGCCCTCAGTGGATGTGGTTGATTTACAAGAGGATTGGGGGCCTCTTGGAGGTTCTGGAATGAGAAAGTTCCCAGGTACTTAGGACCTAAGCTCCAGGTTGCTGGGGTCCAAGGGAAGGGACTAAGCCTCATTCTGTGGATGAGGCCCAGGAAGGTAAAGGACTCCTGCAAGGGCAGTCGGAGAGCCCAGGTGGGTTTCTTCTGATGGCATCTTTAGTCTTTGGATTAGATCAATGGCCCCTCCTCCTCCTTGTCCTCCACCTGGTGGCCCCTGACTCCTGCCACCTGCCTGTGAAGCCTGGACTGCTTGGGCCCTCCTGCTGGGACCCTAGGCCACTCAGACTTTCGCCAGCCAGTCTGTGTCTATTCGTTAGCATGAAGTAAGAGCTGGAACGCCCTGGTGAGCTGCTCTCTCTCCGGGGCATTAGGTTGGTTTCCACCGTAAGGGGCTAGGTAGTGAGGGCTGCCAAGTAGGAGGCTGGGGGAGGAGCGCTTGAAGAAAATGAAGAGGATCCCAAGCCAAAGCAAACCCCAAATCCTGTGACTTCTTCGCTGAGGTGCTGGGTGTCCCTGGTCCCTGAGACCTTGTGAAGACTGGAGTGATGCTGCCATGAGCCAAGAAATTAGGAGAAAGGCCTGGAACAGCTCAGTGACCCCAAGAGAGGGAAAGGAGGGGACACTGAGCCTGGTTTGGTCTCCTTTTTAGCCTGGTTCTCAGTGTTTAATATGTGGGAGACACTCAATACAGAGGGATTTAAACAAATAAAAGGAGAACCTCAAAAAATTGGTGGGAAAATGGAATTGAAGTATGAGGTTTTTTCTTTTTAATGTAGAGACCAGTTACACACACACACACACACACACACACACACATGAGAAATAGAGAGAGGAGCACCCTCAACAGATCTCGTCATGCCTGGATCCCCTTTTCCCTCCACAACCGCAATTTGCCCAATGTATTTTCAAGCCAAACCAGGGATTGGAACTGCAGGCAGCCATGTGACTTCCAGCCTTGCAAAACACTGCATTACCCCCGTGCCACAGAGGCTAGGCCTATGAGTTTATTTTGGCACAAAAGCACTTTGAAATCCATGCGTGACTTTCTCGTGATATACATTTTCCAAGAACTGTTTGAAGACTCCTTGTACATAAGTATGCATGCCTTTCTCTTTTCACCCACAAGGCTTCACGTTGTCCATCTGGGTGCTGGTGGGCAGGCACTGAGTTGATGTTGGCTGTGGACTGCACCCTGTTGGGCATTAGTGTGGGCCAGCTCCTTGGGAGGTAAAAGTTGGGGAGGTCAGAGACCAGCTTCGGCTGGTTCTGTGCTTATCTGCCCCAGCTGCTCTGTTTGCAGGCTGTGGGGACCCAAACTGTACCCACATGTAACTGTGAACACCTACCGGGTATGATGTGTACAATGATATGTGCAATATGTACACACCTATCTGGTGTGTAGCTGCGAGGATGAGAGAAGGCCACAGGGCAGTCATCAGCTGCCTGGGAGGGAGGGACATGAGACTGTCACCCCAAAAAGAGACAGTAGATGAGATAGTTGATCACAGAATTAACTTGCGAGGGCTGCTTGATTTCAGACTTCTGACTACAAACTGGTGGCTTAGGACAATAGAAATTTGTGTCATCTCACAGTCTTGGAGGCCAGAAGTTTAAAGTCAAAATGCTGACAGAGTCACAGCCCCTCTGAAGGTGCTAGAGAAGGAGCTGTTCCAGGCCTGTCTCCTAACTTCTTAGCACCACTCCAGTCTTCACATGGCCTTCGCCCTGTGTGTGTGTCTGTCTCTGTCTTCAGATTTCTCCTTTTCATCAGGAGACCAGTCATACTGACAATGGCCCGTCCTAATGACATAGTTGTGTCTAATGACATCTATAATAATGCTATTTGCAAACACAGTCAGATTTGGAGATATTAGGGGTTCAACATATGAAGGAGGGGGCAGAATTCAGCCCATAGCAATCACTGAGGAGTACCTGTAGTAGACTCGGACCGGGACTAAGAATGGGTGATGTTGGCCACCAGCTCCCCAAGCTGGAGCCCCAGCACACACCCTCCAGCTGCAGGCTTTGAGTGCCCCAGAATGCCTATTGGATCCTGCCATGAGCCCTTTCTGTACACTGTTCCCTCAGTCTGGATGACTTCTTTTCTCCTGCCTGGCCTCCGTGAATCCTTCCTTCCCCTGTCCAAGGGAGTCCTTCCCTGACCTTCTGGGGAAAGCTGCATGTGTTTTGATCCTATTGCAGCACCCTGAGTCCAAGCGCAGATCTCACTATATTGTAATTTGTTTTATGTGTGTCGTCTCCTATCATTCTTTGTTGGCAAGGCCTGTAATTCCTTCACCTTGTGTCTTCAGTGTTTGTTCAGGCCCAGACTCACGGGACAGTACTTGAGCAGCGTAAGAGCTAGTGGGCCTGACAAATGTGAGATCTGGGGAGAGATCTGTCACAGTGAATATCAGGAGAATCAGGCCCTTCAAAGAGTCTCAAAAATGAAAACTGGGGATTCTTCTAGGAGTCTAACCAGGAGGCTAAACATGCATAGAGAAAATTGTACATATCATATAAATACCATTCAGTAGATTTTCACAAACTGAACGCACCCGAGTCACCAGCACCCAAATAGAGAAACAGAACATTACCAGTCCTCCAGGATTCTCCTGGTGTCCCTTCCCAGTTACTATCTGCATTCTGTCCCATAGATGAGTCTGCTTGTTCTTCAACTTTATATAAATTGAATCACGTAGCCAGTGTTTATTCATATCTGGATTCTTTTGCTCCACATCATGTTTGTGAGATTTATTTCTGTTGCTACATGTTATTTTAACTTATTTATTCTCACTGCTGTATAATAGTCCAGCATGTGAACATACTATGCTTTATTTATCTGATCAGCTGCTGATAGACATTTGGGTGATTTCCAGTTCAAAACTATTATGGGTTATCCTGTTCTGTACTTAATGTTTTGTGAATATCTGTGCACATTTCTATTATGTTTATACTTGGGAGTGAATTCCTAGGCCCTAAGGTATACGCATGTGTAGCTTGAGTGAACGTGAAAGTACTGTCTTTAAAGGGAGTGATGATAGTAACCAGACCGTAGGAGTAAAGAGGGCTGGAGGGCCTTAGGGGTGATGACAGGAAGTTGGAGAATTTGTCAAGAAGATTGTCAAAGAACAGGGAAATCAAATCACAGAAGCTGCATCAAATAAAGGAATTTCTGTCTACGGAGTGGATCGCGAAGGAAACATCGAAGGATAAGGACTGGAGCGGGCTGACTTAGTGAGAAATTCAGTCGCCAGTGTAGCCTTGGTCAATGGCGGCTTCTCAGAAAACAGAGCTTAATTCTGAAGTCACGGATCCCATTAGGCTGGTAGTGACGGTGGTAGCTTGTCAGTGGACTGTATGGAGCCCCTGCTGGCTGTGGAGGCTGAGAAGAAAGTCGTGGACAGAGGCAGCAAAGACATGCGCCATTTCTATCCTGAAGTGCTCCCCTTCGTAAAACACCATCAAAACGAGGGCCCATGCCTAGGGGATGCTGGCCATCTCCTGCAGAGTCCCTGACTCTTACTGGGTGGACTTGCCAAGACACTGGGGTGGTTCATTCCCACCTCCCACTTGTCCAGGGTGGCCATATGAGGGGGACAGAGAGGGCCTCTGCTGCTCCTTCAGGCTGGGTCCTTGGGGAGGTCTCTGCCCTCTTGTACTCATCATCTTGCCCCTGCAAATAACGTCAGCGCCTTTACCCCATCTCTTCCAGAATGGCAGCAAAGACAACTCGCTGGACATGCTGGGCACAGACATCTGGGCCGCCAACACCTTTGACTCATTCAGGTAACTTCCTCTTTGTCCTTTCCCTTTAGTTTGTGGTTCCAGCCAGGACCCCAGCTTACCTGTCCTCCTGTCCTGTGGGTCTTACAAGGCCGAGTAATGTCGGTCGTTCACTGAGCTAGAATGGAGGGAAACAAAGAGGGGGATGAGGTAGAAAGGGTGAAGCTGGAGATGAAGGGTATCAGAGAGAGGAGGCAGGGGGCTCAACGCAGAGCCATGAGGGAGAGAGCTTCGGTGGGAAGGAGAGAAAGATGGGGAGGGGACAGAAACAAGACATCAGCTGTGGAAGAGAGAAAGAAATCAGAGAGGAGGCACTGGGAGATGGAAGCGCACAGGAGAGGAAGATGGCCGAGAGTGGACGGCTGAGGCTGCAGACCCCACATCCCAGCTGTCTGTAGACCCCACATCCCAGCTGGCTGCAGGGAGGTTGGGAGAAAGGATGTTTCACTGGTTCAGACTCTGGAAGATTCCTGGTAGGAATCTAGCCCAGGTATTGGCTAGAGTTCCTCAGGACATGGGGGCCGTGCCCGTGGGGGTGTGCTGACGGGAACCTGCCTTGGCGTCCACCACTCCTATGAGGAGGGGTGACCTTGGGCCAGAGACGGCAGTGGTCCCTTAGTGGTCCCTCTGCCCTGGCCCTAGAGATGCCCAGGTGGGGATGCTCCAGGCACACCCCGGCTTGGGTGCAGACTAGCCCAACAGAGGAGGTCTCCTGAAAGGGCAGCTGGGGAGGCTGGTCGTCTTGTCCACCTCATAGTTGCTTTGTTGCCATTTTGAGCTGCTTGTCAGAGGCTCTGGTGACAGGTTTTTGGCCCCCTGCTCTCTCCAGCCATCCTCACATGCAGATGTGAGAACAAACTCTGAGTAGGGGAGCCCTATGGAGTAGGCAGCAGCCACCCCCGTGTTTAGCCCCCTGCTAGTTCGTTCTGCTGCCACCAGGAAAGGTGAGGCTGCCCTTGGCGGCGCGGCCCCTCAGTAACTGGGCCTGTCTCCCCTTGCCTTGCATTTCTCACGCTCCCTCGCCCTCTAGTGGTGCCACCTGGGACCTGCAGCCCGAAAAGCTGGACTTCACCCAGTTCCACCGGAAGCTCCGGCACACGCCCAAGCAGCCCCTGCCGCACATCGACCGTGAAGGGTAAGGGGCAGGGTCCGACACAGGAGTCGGGTGGGGATGGGAGTGGCTGTACCCAAGTAAGGGCCTCTGCGGGGAGGCTGCCCTGAGGAGGCAGGGACACACCGGTAGCCATGTTCTTCCTGTCCCGCCCCCAAAAGCTCGGGCTTGTCTGGAATTCCTCCACCCTTCTCTGCCGGGCCCAGGGGCCACGCCACGCTGCCCACGCCTGACCACCCACGGCCAGCCACTTGTCCGTAATCTGGTCCCTTGGGTCTCGAATTGGAGCAGGCACCAGCATCCCTTGGGTGCTCCTCGTGTCAAGCAGGTGGACCTACCCCAGGGTGGAGTCTGAGGATGCGCATTTCTAACAGTTCAGGTCTGAGAATGCAGATTTCTAACAGTTGGAATTGGGTTGGGACTGCGCGTCCAGGAGCACTTTTGGGGAGCCCCTGGTGCCGTGGTTGACTTCACACCAGCTCACTCCACCCTCTGTGGGCTTCATGTATTACTGTTGCCATTCCTTTTTTTTTGGAGAGATTTTCGCTATAGGGTGCCTACGCTGGCCAGAAAGACAGAGAGAGACAGAGAGACAGAAAGCGAGAAATCACGCCCCCAGGGGGATGGTGACACTGCAATCCCTTCTCCTCCATTCTCCTCTGGGGATCTTGGGCGCATGCACACAAGCCCGGTGTAAGTTTAAGCCACTGGATCTGGGACTCAAACCACGGTCATCTACATGAGAGTCCAGCAACATAGCCATTAAGCCAACTGCTGGGCCTGCCATCCCTTTTAAAAGGTAGTATAGGCCAGCAGGAGGTAGAGAGGTTAAGGCACTGGACTTCCACATCACTGACTGTGGTTAGGGTCCTGGACCCAGCAGCTTGAAAATCAACCCGGGTGCATGTGTGTATGTGTCCAAAATCACAAGAGGAGAATGGAGGAGAAGGGATTGCAGCGTGGCCATCCCCCTCTCTGTTTCTCTCTGGAGAGCTTACTTACCCTCTAACAAAAACTTAAAAAAAAAACATTGATATTGGGCCTCGGGACAGGAATGTGAGTCCAGACAGACACAGGGCTGTGGGACAAATGGCTGTTGCTCTTCTACTTTTTCAGAATAATTTTTATTGATGTGAAAGTCACATGACGTAAAATTAGCCACGTTGAAGTGGCATTCTGGCGACATTTAGTACATTCACGATGGCCTATAACCACCACCTCTGTCCAGTTCTAAAGTGTTCGCCTCACCCCCATATAAACCCCAAACCCAGCCACAGGCCTGCCCCGTCTCCCTCCCCCACCCCAGAGTTCCCGTAACTACCAGTCTGCATTCCATTTCTGTGAATTCCTGTTCTGGGTATTTACGTAAATGAAATGATATAGGACCTCTTGTGTCCGGCTTCTCTCATGTCGCGTATTTTCAAGGTCTATCCATGCCGTAGCATTTATCAGCGCGTCTTTCCTTTCCCTGTACAGTAGTGTTCCACCGTGCGTCCATCCCACCAGTGTTTATCCAGTCTCCTGTCGGCAGATTCTGGTTTCCAGCCTTGGGCTACTCTGAATGATGCTCCTCTGAACATTCGTGTAGAAGAATGTTTGAATCTCTGTTTTTAATTCTTTGGCTATATACCTAGGAGCGGAATTGCTGGGCCCTACGGTAGTTCTGCCAGGTGCCAAGACTTTTAGAGAAATGTCTACTTCTTTCCACGGTAGCTGAACGTCTCATGTCGCCACCAGCAACACTCAGGAGTTCCGATTTTCCCACATCTTCACCAACACTCGTCACTTTCGATTTTTTCCTTTGTTTGCTCTTTATTATTGTACCAGTGGCTTTTATTTTTCCTTCCAGTCCTCTGTGCCCACTCTCGTCTCCCTGTTGCTTCAGTTCTGAACGTAACTGACATTGTGGACGCTCTCCTGCCCCTCATACCCTCACACCCTGCACTGTCGCACCCCAAGTGCTCACCCCTAAGCAACACAGGGCTCGTTATAATATAATGAGAAGGAGATGTTCTCCCCCAGGCCCATTCATGACTGAGTGTGTGCAAGAAAAACAGTGCCTCAGCTCTATGGTGCGCACGCGGAGAGTGCACGGTATAAAGTAAGATGCCAAGTGTGGGCTTGAACAGAGAACATACAGCGAGAGCAGTTTGGGGTGACGAACCCTCTGGGAAAGGCTACAGGAGAAAGACTGCATTTTACTGGACAACTCCCATCTCTCCGGTGTCCCCTAGGAACAAACAGTTGGCAAAACAAGAGCAGGGACCAGCAGTTAGCGTAATGGCTATGTCACTAGACTCCCATGTAGTTGACCAGGTTCGCGTCCTGGACCTGGTGGCTTAAACTCACACCAGGCGCGTGTGCATCCGTGCCCAAGATCCCGAGAGGAGAATGGAGAAGGTATTGCGGTGTGGCCATCCCCACTGGGGGGGTGATTTCTCGCTTTCTGTCTCTCTTTCTGGCAAGCGCACGCGCCCTATAGCAAAAACCTCTAAAAAACAAAAACAAAAACAAGGGCAGAAACTAAGGCCCAGAGGATCAAAGTGATGTTGTCGTCTTACCGACTGCTGATGTTCAATGGGCAATGCATGTTGAAGTCAGGCTCTCCAAGGGTGTCCATGCCAGGTCACAGAGACTAGCTAACTTCATAACACAAATGCCATTGGCAGTAACAAGTGACTGTCCAGAGGAGGGAAGGTTCCTGTATGCTGAAGCCAGAGTTGCTGGCCACACCCCTCACCAGCTGCAGGCTTGAATTCCTTGGCCAGGCACAGGCTTCTCCATGTGCCAGGAGCCTGCTGGTTTTGCTGAAAGTTGCCTGGAGTCCCCCCCCAGACACCTGACTCTGGCCAAACCCAGATTCTGTTGGGTTCTCCAGGGTGTCTGGGTGGAGCGACCGTGGCCACCTAGTGGCTAAAGAGTCCTGCCGTACTGGGATGGGCCTCACACGTCCGGCCACTGCAGCATCCTTAGAAGCAGGGTACCACTTAGTTGCCAAGGCTTCCCACAGCCTGTGTTTCCATGGAGGGACAGAAATCAGAGAAGGCTGTTGCCTTGGAAACCGCACTGAAGCAGTGACTCAGCAGGTCTGTACCACCTTCTGCCCTCCAACCCTGCAGGCCTCCAGGGAGTTCTGAGAGGGTCTGGGGGCACAGCAGCCCTCCCTGTGTATACTCACTGCCTGACCCAGGGGCTGCTGAGGGGACAGCAGGCCATACCCGAGTGTGCTAGGCTAGTGCCCTCCGTGCATGCTTGGAGAGTCCTGGGTTGTGCTTTGTGCACACATGACATGGGGGAAGGGGGGTCAGCCATTGCTGCTGGGGGCCG
>NW_006159586.1:2598124-2607612 GCF_000334495.1 Tupaia belangeri chinensis
TGCTGGGGCACGTCTCCAGGTCCCTCCTTCCTCATGGTCATGGCACGTGCAGGACACAGATGACTTCACGCTGGTCGGCCCAGTGTCTCTGCAAGGCAGATTTACTAGTTAGAAGAGGATTGGCTATCCCTGACTAAAAAGGAGGTGTGACGTCCCCCTCACACCCATTATGTGCCCCTACAGCCCTCCCCACCCCAGCTCTACCTGCTGAAACCTGAGCTGCCCTCCAAGCCCTCACCTCTCCAGCCCCTTCATGTTCCTTGACCCCAACCCACTCCAGCCATGCTGAACTTGGTCACCTGTGCGTGCAACATGCTAACCCTTAACTCCAGGCCTTTCCTGAGCTACCTAGGACTTTTTCCCAAAGCCCTTGTGCATGGCCACTCACCGCTCATGTCCCTCCTGCCCTCCACTTAAGACAATGCCATACCCTGGTCCTCTGGGTCCCTGCAGTGTCTTCTCTGTCCCTGAGCACTGGCTGCTTGCACCACGGGGCCTAATTCTCCCACCAGACACGAGATGTCTAGTACTGTGTGTTGTGTATACTGAGGCCCAGCCCCTAGCCCAGAACCCAGCTCCGAAGCATTTGTCGAATGAAGAAATAAACGATTGAATGGGGCCCTAGGTCAAATTCCCATTCCTTCCTCCCAGCCAAGCCGTTGCTGGTTTTGAATCTCCTCTTCCGGGAGGGGCTGGGCTGGCTCAGGACTTCTCTGACTCTTATCTCCTGCTGCCCCCTAGTGGCTCTCAGGCTTCCGTCCTACTGAACAGATGAGTTGGGTTTGTTTACTGTGAGCGGTCTGAGGGCAGGAACCAGCCTGATTTATTTCTGTTAACAGAGCCAAAAACAGAAGAGATCTTAGTAAATATTTAAGCAAATGAACTAATTACTCTGAAATGTGAGAGGAGCCTTAACTCTGCATCTGGAAAATGCTGTCAGCCAATGTATTGGACAGCCCTCCCCACGCGTCGGTCAATATTACAAATGATAATAGCTGCGTGCAGTGCCTAATGCACACTGGCCGCGCGCCATCCCCTCCTGAGTGCTTGCTGCGCGCTTCCCACCACAGCCCAGGGAGGGATGAGCCCTTACCGCCTGCACCTTGCCAGAAACCGGGGATCTTGCCTGAGGCCGCGGTGGCTCCAGTCAGTTCCCTTAATCAATCCCCTCCTGTCTCCCTGGCCCAATAACTGCAATAGCAGTAAAGTGTTTATAGTCATTAGTAATATTTCTCCCTTACTATTTATTTTTAAATTTTATTTCAGTATTACCAGTATTTACCATTAGAGATCTTAAAGTTCACAGAAGAGCCAGCCAATAGCATGATGGTTAAGGCAGTTGGATCCCACATAGTCAACTGTGCTGTTCAAGTCCTGGAGCTGGTGGCTTGAAAAGCACGCCAGGCACATGTGTGAGCGTGCACGAAAATCTCAACAGGAAGGAGAGAGAGAGGGGAAGGGATTGCAGGGTGACCATGCCCAATCAGGGGTGCTTTCTTCCTCCTCCCCAGCCCCATCTTCTCCCCTATGAGCACGTTTTATAAACAATTCAAATGTTTTCAAAAAATTCACGAGGCTGGCAGGTGGCGTGTGGTTAAGGCACTAGATTCCCACACGGTTGACTGCAATTCAAGTCCCAGACCTGGTGGGTTGCTTTCACACTCCCTCTATCCCTGATCAAATTTAAAAATAATAAATAAGTGAAATTAAATAAATAATTTTTTTTCAATTTTTGGAGAAGTTTTTGCTAGAGGGTACGTGCACTCGCCAGAAAGACAGAGAGAGAGAGAGAGAGAGAGAGAGAAATCACCCCCTGGGAGGATGGCAATGCCACAATCCTTTCTCCTCCACTCTCCTCTCGGGATCTTGAGCTTGCACACACATGCACCCAGCATGAGTTTAAGCCACCGGGTCTGGGACTTGAACTGCAGTCGACATATGAGAGTCCAGCAACATAGCCATTATGCCAACTGCTGGTCTCCAAATAATTCTTTTTTTCTTTTTAAGTTCATGGAAAATGCATATTATGAGGAAACTATCCATGGATTTCAAATTTGGGGGACCAAAATAAACTTGTACTTTAATTCTATTTTCTCACAAACTTTTAACACTTATATAAATAAAATTTACTTTGCACCAGGCATAGTTCTAAGCATCGAAAAACTTAAATGTGTGTTACTAATTTAACCCTCCAACTACCTTATGGTGTTAGGGGACTGTTAGTGTCCCCATTTAACCTGTGAATAACCTGAGGTATGGAGAGGTTAAAGCAACTTACGCAGGGTCGCCAGTTAATAAGGGATGCAGCTGAGGTTCCAACCGTAGCAGTCTGGGTTCAGAATCTGTGCCCTTAACTATGTATAAGGAGGACTGGGGCCAGCATCTCTGACCTGAGGGCACGTCCACCCACAGAGGGCATGAAGACAAAGCACACAGTATCTGCTGGACTAGCCCAGAGCCAAGTCTAGGAGGAGAGAGGCCTTACAGAACTTTCTACCAGCCCCTCCCAGTCTGCGTGACCTGGAGACAGTTGCTTGGTCTCTCTGTTCACTGATTTTCCCTTTATGCTACTGGGGCAAGATGATTGGATGTTGCAAGTTTTGCCAACTGGGGTATTCATTAGCAAGGACCTTAGCTTCTTCACTGGAAGGGTCGGGGGAACACTGGTCCTTTCTCACCTCCCTACAAGTTGGATGTAGCATTAGGGGAGGAGACCCCCATCTCCAGGACGTTTCCTCTGGTGGGACAGCTGACTCTGCAAAGCTTGAGGGAGGGCAGGACCAGGTATCTCCTGACCATCCCTCCCCTCCTGCCCACCCGTGGGGATGGTGTGTATGAATGAACCATCCTTCCAATGCCTTTCCGTCTTTTCTGGTCCAGGTGTGGAAAAGGGAAGCTGGAAGACGGAGATGGCATCAACCTGAATGACATCGAGAAAGTCCTCCCGGCCTGGCAGGTAGGTGCCAGGGCAGAGTCTCCAGCACACCGCCCACCCTGGGATCTGGCTCCTGGGCTGGGCAGGGCCTGAGCCTCCTGCTGGGCCCTGACTTCAGCAAGCATGGAACCACACGTCAGTCGTAGGTGGGCACCCGCCGTGGCGTCCCACTATGGCCGTGTGTTTGGCAACCCACCCTCAAGGGTGCCGTGGGCACTGCTGGCAGGCCTGGTTCCCTTGGAGGAGAAATGGGCCTGCACTGGCAACTCAGCGACCTTGAAAAGTTTGTTCTTCGACCTAAAACCTCTGTAGGTGAGGTATCCGCCGTGTGTTCAGGTGGGGGTTCCAGGGTGGCCAGGGCTATCTTTAGACTTTTGAAAAGTGGAGTTGTCCTTCTGGCCAGCCTCCAGGTGTCCACCCCGCCTGCTGATTTTGTCATTGATTGGGCTCCGTTCCCAGAATCAGGTCAGACTTCAGGACAAAGAGGATTCACTTGGAAAAGATACTGTGAATTCAGGTCTCAGAAATGCTTACGTGTTGGACTTTGAGGGATGCTTACGTGTTGGACAGGAGGGATCTGACTACT
Source organism: Tupaia belangeri chinensis (assembly GCF_000334495.1). NCBI lineage: Eukaryota > Metazoa > Chordata > Mammalia > Scandentia > Tupaiidae > Tupaia > Tupaia belangeri. The sequence continues at coordinate 2,601,646 of NW_006159586.1, forward strand.
CCCAGGGGTTGGACCTGCAGTGGAGGAGTTCGAGCAGTGAACCCTATGAAGGGACTCAGCCTGCCGCTGATGGTGACCTGCTGCCACTCTCACCATGTCACCTGCCCTTTTCTCCGCCAAATCTCCACTGCTTTACTTCCATCCCGCATCCCTTCTGGTGCCTTTCCCCTTTGCGTCTTTTCTGTCCGTGCCTTGGGCCTAGCGATGGGAGATGATGAGAGGACAACTAAGTTCTCAGTGACTTCATCATGATGTGGCTTGGTGTGGTTTTTCTGCACGTTTTTCCTGCTTGGGACTTAATATGTTTCTTTTTTTTATGTATTTTTTTATTTAACTTTATTTATTCATTTACTTTTAATTTGACCAGAGAGAGAAAGCGAAAGAGAGAGAGGGAAAGTGAGAAAGCAAGCCACCAGGTCCAGGACTTGAACCATGGTCAGCCATGTGGGAGTCCAGTGTCCTTAACCACCATGCCACCTGCTGGCCCCCAAGGGACTTAATATGTTTCTTTGGTCTGTAGGTTTATAGTTCCATCAAATCTGGAAACTTTTCAGCCATTGTTCTTCCCCTACCCCCTGACCCTGGGGTTCCAATTATGTATCTGCCGTTCTTTTTATTTTTCTATGGCCCACCAAAGTTCTGCTACTTTGGGGGTTTTGTTTTTGTTTGTTTTGCACTCACCAGAAAGGGAGAAGGTGAGAAATCACCCTCTAAGGGGAATGGACAAGCCATAATCCCTTCTTCATTTTCCTCTCAGGACCATGGCTGGACACACACACACACAAATACACACACTCACATGTGCGTGCCTGGTATGATTTTTAAGCCACTGTGTCTGGAACTTGAACCACAGTTGGCCATGTGAGAATCCAGTGCCTTAACCACCACACTACCTGCTGGCCCCTGCTGATTCTTTTTAAGTACACACACACACACACACACACACACACACACATATTTAATTTTGAATAGTTTCCATTGCTGTGTCTTTAAGTTCACTCATCTTTTCTTGCAGTGTCTAATCTGCTGCTAATCCTAGGCAGTATATTTTTAAATTTCAGATAGAACATTTTTCATGTCTAGAAGTTTAACGTGCATCTGTTTGCAAATGCTGGGAACTTTACACTGTTGAGTGGTGGTGTTTTTAGGACTTCAAGCTTTGTTCTGGGACATAGTTAAGTTACTTCAGAACAGTTTGATCTTTTCAAGACTCGCCTTTGAGCTTTGTTAGGGCACCTTTTGCTGCACTGCTAAGACAGTACTCTTCTGAGATTTCTCCCAGTGCCTGCGTATGAGGAGGTATTAACAGCAGGCTGGAAGAACACAAATTATTCCAGCCCTACACAATCTCAGGAGAATGTTCCATCCATTCTTTCCAGCTTTGGGAATTTCTTCATACACGTGCACAAATGAATAGTGTGCCAACAGTTTGAGGGTTGGCCGCTCTCTGGAATTCTCTATGCAGCTCTCTCCTGCCTGAAACTCTGCCTTGCAAAATGCTAGTTGTCTTAGATTCTTTGGATTCTGAACGTTTATCTTCTTAACTCACTAAAATCCATAGGCTCTGGTCAGACTGCCCACTCTGTGTCATCGACGGGATGCTCTTTCTAGGCAGCAGACTGGAACATGTGTAGAGGTTGCCTCTTTACAAAGGAAAACCTGTTCACATTATGATGAAGACTGGCAGGCGCCAACTTGACCTGGTGTCAAGGTTAATATCAGTGGTGGGATGATGGACACCATGTGCTCCTAGGAAGAAAACCCAACATTGTTTCTGGACTTTTCTTCCAAGAAATCACCGTTGGAGTCTGTCATGTGGAAATGAGAGGGAAAACTATTCTCTGAAACTGCTCAACAGGAAAGACAAGGGAAGACGGGGGTAGTCTTCCAGATTGCAGGAGACTGGAGAGGCAGATAAATCAATGTGACCTGTGTTCCTTGCTGAAATCCTGGACCAGAAAGAAATGGAGCCTTGGAGGGATAGGTGGAGACTGTGAATGGGGTCTATGGGGGGACAGTAGTTTTGCTTTGGTGACAGTTTCCTGTCTTAGAGGGCTGTTTCATGGTCATGGATGCAGAGCGTCCTCATTTTTGAGAAATATGCACTTGATTATTTGGGGGACTTGAGCCTCATGTCTGAGCTTGTCCTCCATCATTTGGAAACACATGTATGATGACGGTGTGTGGGGACATTGAGGGAGAGAAGAGGACAGAAGTCTCTGCAGTCGGGATATCTGAGTAAGAAGGATGTAGGCATTCTTAGACCATTCATTTTTGCAACTTTCCTATACATTTGAAAAGAAAAAGAATCAATGAGACCTAAGCCATCATGCGTAAGTCCAAGGTGGGAGGTATGCTCTTCTGAGATAGCCCGTGGGCTGAGTCTGTATTAAATGATCACTAACGTAAAGCCAGCCGTGGCATGAACATAAGAGTCAAGTACACGGAGTATCATTGTCACTCCATTCATTGATAGAAAGAGTACATTTGGGGATGGGGTGATGGCACAGCAGGAAGACATGATGCTCTGTGAGACTGACCCACGTGGGAGGTTCCAGGTTCATGTCTGGAGACCTCCCCAGGCACACCAGGCAAGCGTGTACCCACGATCTGGGGCTGACTGAGGCTGGGGGTGGATCGTGGCATTGAGACCTTATTGAAGGTGCTGTCTCTCTGGCTCTCTCTGGCTCTGTCTCACTCACTCACAGCTCTCTGTCTGTTTCACTCATGGAAGAACTAAATCATTTTTTTTTTAAATGAGTGAGAAAGAAGTGCACCTGAGAGACCTTGATCGAGGTGAGGAGCCGATATCCCGGCCCTAGGTGGAGTGTTGGCCCGTTGGTGCTCAGGCAGCGTGAAGCCTGGGATGCTCAGCTGGAGAAGTGACAAATCTGACCCTTTTTCCTGTTTGTTCACCGTCTTCCAGCTCCATCAGGGGACAGAGTGGGGGGAGCCTTTGGTTCCCGCTCAGAAGGGAAAGGAGCCCTAGCCCACTGGCTGGTTGAAGACCTCAGAGTGCAGGGTTCTGGACTCAGATACGGAATCCCGGTCCTGCCCTGGTGGGCTGAGGAGCCTGAGGCTGGCTGCTTACCCTAGCTCTGCCTCAGTTTCCTCCTGTGTAAGATGAGTATACTTCATAGGATATTGGGAAGATTAAGTGCATTCATTCTTGTGCAGTGCTGAGAGCAAGGCCTGGCACATAGTGGGGGCTTTGATGGTTTCTGCTGTAATTGTTCACAGGACTTGAAACTGCAAGTCAAGTCTCACCTTCTGTGGGTGGACCAGGCTGCGGGTGCCCCCTTTGTTAGAAGGTGGGGGGAGGGGGGGCAATTTCCTGCTCCTGCCCACCCTTAGCTGTTTCTCAGTGTAGAGGCACATTTCTGCAAGGGAGCAAGTGGGAGACAGACCTTGGTTCACGGGCTGGGCCCATGAACCCCACCCTTGCCCCATTGCAAAGGTCTCATTTGTGTCTCTGCTTATGCAACTCCCCACGCAGTGCAGCCAGATTGGAGCTGGAGGTCAGGTGAGGAGAGTCCAGTTCTGGACATCGGCCACAGCCATGCTGTGGGCCTCCTCTCTGTGGTCTTGTTGTCCTCGTCATCAGATGACACAGACTGGGTCAGAGGTTTGCAAACTGAAGCCCCCAAGGCTCTCCAGAGATGCCTCAGAGCCCTGCAGGGGCAGACTGCAGGGGAGCTAAAGAAGCAAGTCCCCAGGACCCCCGCTCAGGCTTAGCCAGAGCCTTCCACTGGTGTCTCTAAACCAAGATCCTCTGATGGTGTTATGTGGAGAAATGATTCCACTGCTACTCAGACTTTGAAAACCCTGAGCCCAAAGCCCTCTGAGGATTCAGTCTAGGGATCTCTCTCTACGCCCGGAACTGTAAATTGGCGAGTCTTCTTGGCTCTGCACAGCCCGGATGTGATGCTGCTGTCTTACAGGCTGCTGGGGTGGAGGTCTTCACGCATTTTTGTCTGTTTTCAGGCTAGAGCCACATAGTGGAAGGGCTTTGATACACACATATACCGCTTGTATATGTGTGTATAATGTGTAACGAATGCACACACATGTACATGCATGCCCCACACACACTTACACACATCACACACATACCATGCAAACCCACATCACATACACCACCTGCACACACAGACCTCATGTACACGTACACACACATGTTCAGGTCACACACTGTGGGCTTGCTTTGCCCTTGTAACTACCGGCAGATTCATTCCTAAGGCCATGGTGCTAGACTGGGGCGGCACATCAGAACGGCCCAGGGAGTTTTAGATCTGTAGCTGTCAGGCCTCACCCTAGACCCGCTGTAGCAGTCATCTCTTGCTGTGTAACAAATTGTCCCAAACATAGCAGCTTGAAACAAGGAGCATTCATGATGTCGCACACCTTTTCTGAGAGCCGGGAGTCGCGTGGCCAGGTGGCTCCAGTTCCAGTCCCTCCTGAGGCTGCAGTCCAACCCACAGCCCAAGCTGCCTGCAGTCATCAGAAGGCTTGCCTGGGCTGGGGCTCTCTCCCATGGTGGCACCCTCCTGTGGCTATGGACAGGTGGCTTCCATTTCTGAGAGCCTTTCTCTGAGCTGCGTGAGTGTCCCCACAACATGGCAACTGGCTTCTCTCAGTCAAGCGTTGAGAGGGAGCGAGAATGACTGAGTGACAGCACCGACACAGAAGTGGCATTCTTTTACAGCCTAACCTTGAAAGTGACATGGCGTCACTCTGCCTGATGCCATATGTCGGTTTCACAGACCACCCCTGGTACAGTATGGGAGGGACCTACACGAAGGTGTGAACCAGGAGGCTGGGGCCAACAGGGGCCATCCTGGAAACTGGCGACCACACCCACTGAATTACACCCAGGAATCTGTATTTTTAAAGGTATCGCAGGAAATGCCATTTAGCAACCAGAATCAAACACTGGACATTCTGGCTGAGAATGGTCATGGCGTGACTGCTCCATGGGGTGTCTGCAATTCGGTCTCTGCCCCGAGCATCTGAGAGGGCACGTGAGCGAGGTCGGAGTGCGGATCCCGTGAGCACGAGGTTTCTGAAACCCCCGACTCAGACCTCTGGTGGAGGAAGCTGAGGCCCCAGACTATGCTGCAGTGGTTTTTCCGAGTTCTCCTAGTTTTCTTCAAAGCCCTGCCTGGATAAGCTTGAGGCTCTAGCTGTCTGGCCTGGGGCATAAAGGTCAGCTCTGCTAACGGCTGGCATTTGGGCAGGACGAATGTTAACTACACGGAGCTGCCCAGTACAATAGGCTACTTGGTGTTCCTGGCCTCGTCTCTGAAGGCCGGCCAGTGGGAAGGGCAGTGGCGTCCACTAAGAGCACTCCTCACTTTCTTTTACCTGAGAGGCACTGTGCACGCAACCAAAGGTCCCCAGATGGAAGGGAAAGCCCACCCCTCGCCTTGAGACCCTCAGTCCTCCCATGAGCATCGGCCTGTGCAGGGAGAAGTGGGCTCCCCAGGGGCTTCCTGAGACAGAAACTAGGGTTTGAAGAGTAGAAGTAAACTCATGGTCTCTTCTCTCCACCTGGAGGCACGAGGGAAGGAGGAGGAAGGGAGGTTGGCCTCAAGTCACCCGCCTACCTGTCCTCCCTGGAAGAGAGACACCAAGATTCTACCAGACCGTGATGCAGTGCTAATGCGACTGGGCCCACTCGGGAAGGTCCCTGATCCCTGCTGTGTGTCCAGGGCCTCCCATACATGCTGGGTGTGGAAGCATGCACCTATGACCTGGGCCGGCTGGGCTGGGGCGCTCTCGCTCGCTCTCTCTCTCTCTCTCTCTCGCTCTCGCTCTCTGTCTCATTCATGGGAAAAATAAATACACACATTTTATTTTTTAAAAAAATATATTTTAAGGACCAGCAGTTAGCGTAATGGCTATGTCGCTGGACTCCCATGTAGTCGACCGCGGTTCAAGTCCCGGACCTGGCGGCGGAAACTCACT
>NW_006159586.1:2607653-2607890 GCF_000334495.1 Tupaia belangeri chinensis
AGGAGAATGGAGGAGAAGGGATTGCGGCATGGCCATCCCCCCTGGGGGGTGATTTCTCGCTTTCTGTCTGTCTCTCTCTGTCTTTCTGGCTATGTGCCCTATAGCAAAAAAATCCCCCAAAAAAAATTTTTAAAAAAGAAAGCTTGCATCGCATCCTCTATGTCCCCAGCATCCTCCACCTCATAGTGGCCTGCCCCATCCTGAGGCCCTTCTGTTCCTGCTCACACTCCTAAGCAG
>NW_006159586.1:2609998-2635817 GCF_000334495.1 Tupaia belangeri chinensis
CAAGTCCCGGACCTGGCGGCGTAAACTCACTCCGGGCACATGTGCATGCGTGCCCAAGATCCCGAGAGGAGAATGGAGGAGAAGGGATTGCGGCATGGCCATCCCCCCTGGGGGGTGATTTCTCGCTTTCTGTCTGTCTCTCTCTGTCTTTCTGGCAAGCGTATGTGCCCTATAGCAAACAAATCCCCCAAACAAAATTTTTAAAAAAGAAAGCTTGCATCATCAGCTCTATGTCCCCAGCATCCTCCACCTCATAGTGGCCTGCCCCATCCTGAGGCCCTTCTGTTCCTGCTCACACTCCTCAGCAGACAGGAGCCTATGGGGCCTGACCCTGCCCACCTGCCTGGCCTCTGTCCCCGCTCACCCCGCCCAGCCTGGGCCCCCTGCCCTGATCTACCCTGCTTGTTTTCTCTCATGACCTCCTTATAGCCGGTTCCCTCTCCTGAATCCAGCTCACCCTCTCTCTGCCTGAGCTTCTCCTGGTCCTGGTGCAGGTCACCTCCCCGGGATGCAGATGCACAGGGCAGAGTCCATTCATCCACCTGCTGAGTTCCTGGCCCCTGTTCACACCCTGGGTTTTGGGCCCTGTCACACAGCACCTGCTTGCTCAATGCCACACTCCCTGCCTGCCCGTGGACTGGGGTCATGCCAGGTGAGCTGCAGTGAATGTCGTTAGAAAGCATCCTTCCAGCTGTGCTGCTCTGGCCGTCTGCAGGAGCTGAGCGAGGCAGGGTTTCCTAAGCCTTGACACTCAGTCCTTCCCTCTGCCTGTGGGTTTCTCCTGCCCCCTCCCAGCAGAACTCGACACGAACCCGCTTGGCTCTCCTTGGTGTCATCTAGGGTGCAGCTTTTGATTTTTTTAACACAACACGATGACGATGTTCCCATCACCTCTTACATTAGGGTACCATAGGTCACCCATGTTATAAAACCCCCAAATCTCAGCAGCTTCATGCACGGAATTTTATTTCTGACTTCCTGAAATTCTGTCCTCCAGGGCAGCCCCTTGGCAACTCCAGGGTCCAGCAATTAAGGTTAGGTTAGGCCCTGCCATCGCAGCCTGTGGCATCCAAGTGGTCCTGGCAGGGGCAAAGACAGTTCTAGAGTCTTGCTCCGGGTCTTGAAGGCTTGGCCCAGAGGTGTCGCCTCCACTCACAGCCCCCTGGGCAAGTTTAGTCCTGACACCTCCCCCTCAACTGCCAAGGGCTGGTGGGGTGGGAACAGAGCAGCAGGGACCCCTGCTGAATCTTCCTCTTCCTGTCACTTGTTCAGCTAACCAACCTTCAGGGGCAAGTGCTTTGCGTAAGCCTTCTAGAAGAGAGAATTGCATGAGAGGGTTCCCCCAGGCCCAGTCCCGGAGAGGAAGGGACACAGGTCCCCAGGTAACACACTGCAGCGGTGGAGCTACTGTACAGATGCCCCCGTCTACTGGGGCTTGCCTGGGTCCCAGGCCCTGCAGGGCGAAGCCTGGGTTTTCCGTCTGCACTCCTCCTGCCTCCACCCCACTGCTGCCCTCCCTGAGGCCTCCGTTGTTGCTGCACCCTGGGGCTTCCTTAAGTGACTAGGACGGGCCAGCGGCCCCAAGCTGAATACCTGCTGGAGAACTCGCTAGAGCTCTTGCTTATGTAGCTCACTGGGAGTCACACAGGGGCGCCTCACAGTGAGTGCTCCTGGGGGTGGTGCCTCGTTAGGGGGTCATACTCTGACATCTGGGGGGGGGTGCCTGGCCAAGTCCCCTCTAACCAAAGCTGAAAGCCCTACCCCTGCCAATCTCACCTAGCTGTATTTGCACAACTGGCCTTGAATCTGGGGGTGAGTCTCAACATGGTGTGCTAACTTCGGGGACCCACATTGCTGGGGCTGCTGGGCTCCAGGCTCTTGGAGCCACCCAAGGACTCGGGTCAGTGGGGCAGACAGAAGGCGTTCACTTCCAGGGGTTATACTGGTGTCCCTGTGACCCCAGATGCTGGAACTGGTTCCCCACCCATAAAAGGCATTTATTAAAGTCGGTCAGTAAGGGCTGATGCTGGGATGTCATTGTCCCCAGATCTGCCTCCCCGTGATAGAGTTTGAGGGAGGAGAGTGGGTTATCTGGGACGTCCCCATGAGAGCCAACAGCCAGATTTTACATGGCCACAAACACCTGGCAGCCTTGGGAGAGTGCTGACTGGTTTGGCTCCCCCCTCCACCCCACCCCCACCCCGAGCTCTGATGGAGGCAGAGGTTCTGAGAACAGCAAAGGAGTCCACCATCAGCGGTGATTGGGCAGGGCAGAGACTCACACAGCCGGGCTTAGACTGGGGAGCCCAGCCCCCACACCCTACCCCACCCTCGCCATCACGGGGTTGGCGTCCCACCTGCATTTTTGTTATCTCGGTCGTGAGCTGTGTGTTAGCGTTGGCCGGCCGCGCTGTGGGCAGAGACGTGCGCGCGCAACTCGGTTATTTGTAATCCTGCTGGCTTCTGATGGCTCGGAGCGGCCCCAGAGGCAGCCAGGACGACCGGCTGCACGGTGACCTGCTCCCACTAGAGGGCGCCGGCGCACCGCACTGCGGGCTCCACAGCCTGGCGTTCCAGGCGGGAAGTTCCCAGCCCCAGCACCGGCCGCCATAGGTGCCTTTCCCCAGCCGGCGTCCTTATCCGTGCCCTGAGAATGATCCTTCTTGGTGCTCCAGCCCTTCCTCCCACAACGAGGAGGATGAGGAGGTGCAGGAGGCAGCCAGACCGAAGCGTAAGGGAGCACTCATTCGGTCAGTGTCCCTCTGCCTCCCTGGATCCCAGGGAACACGTGGCTTCTCCCAGGAGGCAGCTGCAGACTAGGGGGTTGCCTTTCCCGCAGGGAGAGGGGGTGCAGACTGCATTCCCATAGTCCACGGCTTCTTGGACCCTCCGAGGAGACTCCCACTGATGTGGGCCTTGGGGAGTTACGCAATGTTGGCTTCTGCCCTTGGAAGGATAGGGCTGGCAGGGGAAAGAAGGAGTTCCGCAGACCAAGCCAAGTTAACCCGGACTAAGTTCACTGCGCGGGCAAGGGCTGAGTCTGAGCAGGATCTGGCCTCCCCTCACACACTCCTGGCTCCAGGCCACCTCCCTCATGGCTCCCCCTTTCCCCCACACACACCCAGGGCTCTCTCACCATGAGCTAGGATGACCCAGGAGGCCCCCAGCCTCCTTAGCACCGCTAGCACTAGAAGGGCAGTCTAGCAGGCATGTGGTCCTCTGCTCCCCAGGCAGTGCCCAGGTTACCCTTAGATGTCCTGGGGCTCCTGGGACACACGGAGCTCAGCACTCCCCGGAATCACCACCTCCTGTTCCACACGCTGCCCTGGGTGCTTCTGTGTCTTACTCAAAGCCCCAGCTGAGGTCCAGCTTCCGTCTCACAGCCAGTGGAGTTCCGGGCTGCGGAGCTGGAGGCTACATGCTGACCGTGGCTCAGTCTCCGGCTGGTCCACCTGAAAACATGCCGGGTGCATCCGCATGTGCCCGGGATCCTGGCAGGCTGGAGGACTGGAAGAAGGGGACTGCCGTGTGACAGAGCCCCCGTGGAGCCCCCCCACCCCCATACTCTGTCATGAACAACACACCCAGTTAAAAACCACTCGCCCCAGTTCCTCCTTGACAGCCCATTTTCCAGGACCCCTCCCTTCTTGGGGCTCTGTTTTTCCTTCCCTCTTTTTCAATAAACTCCCCACTTTGCTACACCTTGAAAGAAAGAGAGAGAAAGGGGAAGAGAAAAAGAGAAAGACGTTGAGGATTGACCCAGTGTCTTGACCAAGGCTTGCTATGAGGACACATTTGACCGTTTTCCTAGAACTCTCCATCAGACAAACGTTCCATCTGCGGCCTTTGTCCAAGAACAGCAACTCCACAGCCCAGCTTACTCCTCTGTTTGTCTTTCTGTTAGGAAATTTTGAGACTAAGTTCTGTGCTGGTTGGCAATTAATTATTAGCTCACTCTGACCTGGTAAGGTTGGTTCTTTGGACCTTCAAGTTACTGCCCTTGTTTGGTCATATGTAATTTGTAAGCCCACTGCCGTGAGGTGGGCTTGGCATCTATGCCAATCCATGGGGACACAGCTAAGTATGAGAGAGTGTACTTTCTTCACAGAGGGCCCAGAATGAGGACGGAAGACAGCTGGAGGAGGAGGCAGTGAGAGTGGGGACTAAGCATCTCATCCCTTTTTGGCCCCAGATAAGGATAGGGTAAGAACGCCCCCCCACCTTGGAACCTGAGGGACAGAGGAGCTTTCAGAATGATGACCAGGTCTCCTCACCCTTGGGCTGGGAGCAGCAAAAATGATGGCAAAGGAACTCCTCATTCCTCCAGCAGGTGGCACTGCTGCCGTTTGGGAACGGGTTGGCAGGACGTGCTCCACACCGGGTCCAAGCTGCAAGCAGAGCGGCTGTCGCCGGATTCCCAGCCCTCCAGATGGGAAGAGTGACTTTATCGTTCCCTAGAGCTGTATCAGCTCTGTTGCCAAGTCTTCTGGAAACTTCCAGGATATGCTAACTCACGGGCATAAGGATTATTAAAATAGCCCAGATGCCATTGAATAAAGTCATGTGAATGCCGGGCCCCACCCTGCACCCCAGGCCTTGCCTGTTTCTCAGTCATGTCACCTCATGGTCCCACGGGAGGTAGGGTCTGACTTCATGCATCCAGTCCTCGGGTTGTGATCAGGCCTGTGGACCAGGTGTTGTCTTAGCCATGACGGGTGAGTTAAGATGCAGGACCCGAGTACCTTCGCAGTGGACGAGGACATGGTGTTCTCGGGGCCCCTTCATGAAAATGCAGCAGTGAACATAACGAGCCCCCAACAACATGAGCGAATGTTCGTGGTGCTTTCCGGTCCGGGGGATGGTGCTAGTCCTTTCTTTTTCTTATTTACCCTCACCGCGTCCCTCGGAGGGCCTCATTTCACAGGCGTCATTTCACAGATGTCTGTGGTGAGCTGTCACCTTCTCAGCGAGGCCTTTCGCACTCTGTTCCACCCCTGCACTCGTGGCCTCTCGCTTTGATCTTCTCCAGGGTGCCCGGACGCTGTGTCCCCCATTCTCCATCACACATGCGCTTCATTCTCCCGCTGGGATGAGAGTCCCACACGGGCACATCCAGGGGCTCCCTCAACCCTGGCTGCATAGCCCTCGCGTGCTCCTGTCCTCAGGGACTCACACCCAGAACCCAGACAAGAGTGCGTGCCACCACCACAGAGGCCGCGTGCTGAGTGCCGTCAGAGCTGCGTGCCTGCAGGCACCATCGGCGTTCTCAGGACCACCGGGAAGGGTAGGTTCTGTTAGCACCATTCCGCAGAAGCCAGAGCTGAGATCGAAACCGGCTCCAACTCACACAGCTTCTAACGGGGGAGTGGGGACTGGACTTCAGGCAGCCTGAGTCCTTCAGTACCTTGTGAGGAGTGATGAGGAGGAAGAAGAGGGGCTGGAAACCGTTTTCTAATCCTAGGAGATGGCAATCATATTCAGCAAGTTAGGGGTGAATATCATTTCCTTAATAAGCAAGAATAAGAGGCTGGGTGTGTTTTCTTTCTCTCTCTACTGCTGAAGGCAATAAAAACAGAAAGGGGGGGGAGAAAAGCCCTTACCAACAACTTTAAAAAGAAAGAAGTGGGATTTATACCTCCCCCCCCCCCATCTTACCCAGTGGCTTGGACCTAGGAGCCCACATCAGCTGCCAGGAGTGCTTACCTAGGGGAGTCCTTCTGGCCACGCCCCCACCCAGAGTATTTCCTCCCTCCAGACAAAAATAGGCGCCCATACAATACAGGAGACCAGAAGTTCTTCAGTCCGTGGCTTCCTGTCTGAGGCCTCCAGGTAGCTGGGTCTATTGGGACCGGGCAACGTGCTCTGGGAGGCGAGCCTGTTTTTGTCATTTGTGTGCCTTTTGTAAAGAAACGTCTGGGGTAGTTTTATTGGTGGATTGTTCCTCGGGAAGACCGACTGGATGGCATTGCACGTGGGTCTTCTCCATGAAGGACCAGGTGCAGAGTAGCAAGGTTTTCTGGGCCAGGTGGGGCTGGCTCTTGGCAGGGGTGGGGGGTGGAGGTCCAGAAAAGCCCACCTTCTTTATATGACAGCCTTATGGCTAGGATTTAGACAGGGATTGGCACACTTCCGTCCACAGACCAAGTCTAGCCCTCCAGCCTGTTTTTACAAATAAAGTTTTATTGGAACACTGCCACACTCACTCATTCGCTCACTGTCTATGGTGGTGCTTAATCTATGGTGCAGAACTGAATGCTTGTGACATGGACCCTGTGGCTGTGAAACCCAATGTGCTTACTACCCTTCCCTTTCAGACCAGGTGTGCCCAACACGAGTCTAGCATATAAACCAAAAAAAAAAAAAAAAAAAAAAAAGCTATCAGAGTTAAAAGACGTGGTGGAAATCCTGAAGTCCTGTCACTGTCGTCATCAAACAGCCCTTCAGGTGCACATCCAGAATAGCATGTCACTCATCCAGTAAGACTGTTCCCTTCCAGCTTCCCTCTCTTCACCTGCGAGGTGAAGATCGCGCACCTGTTCAATGTGCATTGCAAGGAGATGCCAAGGGCCGACTACGAGCCAGGTCATATAATGACAGTTCCTTGTGAGCTTGAAACACCCTCTACAGATGTGCAGTGGCTTTATGAAGGGGTACAGTTACGACCGGAAACCAGCACAGAGCTGGACAGCTTGGCAGACAAGGAACATGCTTGGGAGTAGCCCTGCAAGTTCCATCTGTTTTTTTGTTTTTTGTTTTTGTTTTTGTTTTTGTTTTTGTTTTTGTTTTTTTCCCAGCAAGGCCGAGGTCCTATTAGGTCCCCCAGCTCCTTGTGACACTGAGATCCTTAAGAGTAATGGCTAGCCTACCATCACCTTTAGGTTGAGAAAGAGGACCAATTTGGGAGCTGTTTCCGCTCACTTCATCCTCTTTCTTGGTAGGCCCTGCCCTTTCTGTTGCCCAGACCACCCCTTTTTTCATGGCCCTGTTCAGATTTTTGCCTCCTGCTTTAAACATGCCAGGAGAAATCAGACCACATCAACCCTCAGAGGCTTCTTGGGCCCTGCTTCTCAGATCAGACCTTTCTGGAACCTGCTTCCAGACCAGGGTGGAGGTTCACCAGTTTTTCACATCTTTCCATACGTTTGTGCTTCCTGGAGGAGGCAGACCTTGAACTGAGCCTAAGGGGATGGCCGGAGAGGTGGAGTGATCTGGAGAAAAGAGAAGTATGGCAGCCAGGGCTGGGGGAGTCGGTGGACAACGGATCAGAAGAAAAGAGGGCTGCCGAGAATGGGGGAGGCCAGGAGTCAAGAGACGCTTCCATGAGGACTGAAGTGGCTGGGTACAGGCCCATGAGAATGTGGGACTTGACCAGATGGGGCTCAGCTGAATGCTGGGACAGGGAAACGCAGGGTGGAAGGGGGCTTTAGGACGCCAAGGGCTGGGGCCTGTCTTCTGGAGACCCATGGAGACTTCCCAGGATTGTACCCAACTCCCTACAACGGCCAGGGAAGGAAGTTTGGTTACTTTGTTAGGAACAGGCCAGGATCCCTTAAAGCAAGACTAGCTCTCAGTAGGGAGATCCTCTTGGCCATGCCCTGCTTTGGGCCAGACCATACCCAGCATCATGAGTTGAGTGCCAGAGGGCTCCACCAGTGCATGGGTAGGGCCTTAAGACCAGCATGGGGCAGAGAGCCCTTGGGAGGACAATAGGACCAAGTGAGCCAGACCGAGGATTGCCTCCTTCAAGGCCATGACTGGGCCAAGGACCTCCATCAGAGACAAGAGCTGCCTGGTCCGGCCCTGCTGGGGACTGCGCTCGGGCTTAGGAAGAGGTGACCAGACGCCAGGCACACAGGGCTGTGAGCAGGTGCTACACTGGCACAGAAGGCCCTGTCTACACATGCCCAGAGGCAGGCCCACCCTCCTGCACAACCAACCCCAACCATGCCAGGAGAGGCCCCCAGCCCATGGTGAGCAGGCCAGCCTGCCTGTAGCCTCACTGCCCTTGACCTACAGCTAGTTTAACATTCCAGGCCACTTTGGTGATGCCCCTGGTGACCCGGCCTGTCCCCGTTAAACAGTTGCATGCCGGTCCAGCACCTTCCCTCCTCCGTCTTGTGTCAGTGGAAGGAGCCGCCGAGACGGGGGGAAGAGGAAGGTGTCGCTGAGGGTGTGAAGCATCCATTATTCCTTTATTAGCCAGTGTGCCGTTTCTGGTCGCGTTCTCCTTCCTGGCAGCAGTGAGTTTGGGGGCGGAGAAGCCCGGTTATTTTCGTTTACCCCTCTTCTGTCACTGGGAGCCGCCGCCGAGGGGGCGGGGGCGGACGGGCCTACGTGCTGGCCAGCAGGCCTTTGTGAATGGGCCCCAGCTTCCAGGCCACCCGCCGGCAGGCACCCCCCCCCCCCGGCCCCCCCCCCCCCAGGACACACTGACTCTCACTGGCTGGTCTCCGTTTCTCTAGCACTGCAGTGGCCAGGCAGGAGGAAGCTTTCTTCTGGCCCAAGAACAATACCAGGGTCAGCCCAGGGACCTCCCTCCTACACCCTCTTCCTCCTATTGTGAGTGGCTGCACAATCCCAGGCCGCTGGGCTCTGCAGGGCCAGGGCCAGGAGGGGGGCAGGAGGGGGTCGGCCCAGGAGAGATTAGCAATGTGTGAGGCACCACCAGTCTCTGCCACTTCCCAGGCCGGCCCAGGACCCTGGAAGCAGCGGATGCCACACAGCCCAGGCATGTGGGAACGGCCACTGGGTCCCTGCACTTTTCACAGGGGTTGCTGGCAGGGTGAGGCCCTGGCTGGACCGTGCTACCCTTTCCTCTCTGTGCCCATAGAATTGTGGCACACTGGAGCCCAACACTTCTGTCTGTTGCCCCATTACACAGACATGGAACCTGAGACCCAAAAGGCAATAGTTTTACCCAAATTACTTATTTGTTCCATGAGAGAAAGAGAGCCCACCCCCCCCCAACTCTGCCTTCATGCCATGCCCCACCTCTGGTCTCAGCCAGCCCAGGTCATTGCCACATGGGCATTGTATCTAGCATGCTTAGGGAGGTCTCAGGACACATGCACAAGACCTGCCCCATGTGGGCCCATTGCCTGGCCCCAAGCATTTACCAAACTTGTTGCTCTGCTTGAAAATGCTTCGCTGATTCCCAGGGCCTATGGAAACCCTGGGCTTGCCTCTATTATCCCCTGCACCTGCTGGGCTTCCAGGTGTCTCTCCTGACCCCAGCCTGTGTGTGCTGTAGCCTTGGTGACAAACTGTTGGGCCCTCAACCCAGTAGCACTGGTCCCCTGCTTTGAATGTCCTTCCCACTTGATCTGCCTGCCTGCCACATTGCAGCTCTTCAAATACTGCACCAAGGTCACCTCGTCTGTGAGGTCCTCCCTGGTAATGCACTTCTCCCATGCCCTCCATGCTCCCCTGCCTCCTCACACCTAAACATACCTGTGGCAGGACTGGCCCTCCACATCGCTGATAGGCGTGTGTGTGTGTCTCGCACATGTAGGTGCCTCCCCGCGGCGTTGGACCCTGGGAACTGAAAACCTCTCTTACTTACTTTTGCAGCTCTCAGGACAAGCTCTCAGACTGTGTCCCCCCAGCCCCATGTCCTCCTAGACCAGCAGCGTCCGTATCACCTGAGAACTCACTAGAAATGCAGCTCCCTGGGCCCCATGTCACTCCTACTGAACCAGAAGTTCTGGGAGGGTCCCAGGGGCCTGCGTTTTCACAAGCCCTGCAGGTGACTCTGGTGGCTGCAGTCTGCGAGCCACCGCTTTAGGACCTGCTCACGGGCAACTCATCTTTAATAGCTCGCCATGACTTCGCGGGTCATACCCCCACACCTGGCCCATCTGCCCCTGTGATTTGGGGCTGGCTGTTCTTGGCCATAACTTTACCCAAATGAAGGACGAAGAATTTTGTTTTACTTGACAGCCCAGGATATGGACTTGCAAAGGTTCAGACGATTCAGGACGACACAGTCCCCCAGACTCCTGTCACTTGTCATGTCCCCAATGACACCTAAATGCCAACAGCCTGGGGTGCCACCTGCATATTAGGGTTCTTGGCAGGCTCATTACTGTTGCTCTAGGTCAAAGGTCAAAACCTCAGTGGAGCCCCCAGCAGGGTCACGTTTCCAGGTGACCAGAGCACTGGAAGGGAGCAGCCTTCGCTTCTTAGAGGGAGCAAAGCCCTGGGCCTCTCTGGACCTCCGCTCCCTGTCACCCCCTGTGTGTGTGTCCATGTGGCCGGTGAACTGTCCTCAGCGTGTGAAAGGAGCTGTTCCCTGAGCTCAGAGCCTCTGTCCGCAGCAGTCGGCACCCCGGAAGGATGCCCAGAGGCAGGCCGAAGCTGACCCAGAAATGAAACAGCCAACGCGAACTTCCATCTAGAAAGAGAATAATCAAAAGGTGGCAGTAAATAGACCGTAAATAATGCCAGGATGCAGTGCGGCCCTAGCTAAGGGGACTGTGGCAGTGCTAAATGCTGTGGTCTCCGCCAGCCAGATCCCTGGCACATGCGTGCATCTAGCACGTCCAGAAAACAGTCCCGGTCTTTGCCTCAGAGGTTCGGTGCGCTCGCTTTTCCAGCAGAGGCCTAGTTCCCACCTGCTCGCCTCACCTGCTCGCTGTGGAACAGGAGCACAGGCTCCACCCTCTTCTGGTCCAAACTCATCCTCTCTGTGTACCTGCTCTTGGGGCATTTCCAGAGGGAAGATCTGTCCAACTATTAAGACATTGTATATATCGTGTCTTTGCCAAGGACCCTCGTTTTTCTTTTTGGCACTCAACCCCCAAAGGCTTGGGAGGACGTTCTGTCATGAGTGATCTAGGACTTGCTCACGCCCCAGGTTTGTAAGGCTGGAGGAGTTTCTTCATCACCAACAGGGGTAATAATGTAGCTTTGTGCTGCTGCTTTCCTGGAGTGCATCTTTCTGGCTCCCAGAGGACTGCCAGCTTGGCCAGGATCCAGGAGAAGGTAAATGGCCACTTCATCTCCCACTGAGACAGGAGCAGCAGCGCTGTGAGCCGCCAGCCCTGGGGATTCTGGGCCTAGACTTCCAAGTTCTCACTGGACTCAGTTGCTTCATGAAGCCCAGGGCTGTCAGCCACAAGATCTACGTGGAGTGGCCACTGTGGGATGGGCCTAGGTCCCACTACATGTAAGGTACTGAAGTGTCAGGCAGTGAAAGCCACCATGACGCAGTGCCCCCACTGCTAAAGTGAGTGTGTCAGAGCAAAGGCCCCAATAGCCACTTGCACCTCATAGTTCTGGGGCTCTGATTAAATTACAGTTATCTCTGGTGTCACTGGGGCAGGAGCCATTCTGAAAAGACCAAAAAAAAAAAAAGAGAGAGATAAAAGAAAAGAAAAAGGTGGGCTTGGGAAACTTCACACCTCCACGGGGAGTTGAATCCCCAAGATTTAGATCTTTGTACATACCTGCAGTTTATGGAAATCAAATGCCAAAGAGCATAGAATAGAAAACTAACTTTCTGCACCACCACCCCTCCTTCTACGAGCTCCATTACTCAAAGCAAGTACTTTCCTTTCACTCTTTTTTTTTTTTTTAGTTTTTGCTGTAGGCCATGTGCACTTTCCAGAGAAAGATGGGGAGAAGTGAGAACAAATCCTCTCCCGGGGTGGATCATGCCATGGTCTCTTTTTCCTCCATTCTCCTCTCAGGATTTTGGGCATGCACGCACACACTCCCAGTGTGATTTTCAAGTTGCCGGGTCCAGGACTCGAACTGCACAGCCAGCTATGTGGAATCCAATGCCTTAACCTCCATGCCACCTGCTGGCCCTTTTCTATTTTTCTCAATGGCTTGAAGAGCAAGTGCAGATATGGTACCACTTTACCTCTCAATACTCTGTGTGAGTTCCTAAAAGCAAAGACATCATCTTCCGTAAGTACAGTTTAATTCTCAAAATCAAAAACTTCACATAGAATAGAGTACCATCCTACATGTATAATCTATAGAACTCATGTACATTTTGCAAACTTATCTACACGTGCCCAAAAGGTTTTCTGGGCTTCTTTTCTGGTTCAGAACCCAATACAGGATCACACTTTGCTTTGAGTTGTCATATCCCTTCATTCAGTCCCAGCAGTCTTTCTGTGTCTTTCATGACCTTGACATTTGGAAGAGTACAGTCCAGTTATTTTGTAGCATGTCCATCAATTTGAGTTGCCTGCTGTTTCTTCCACATGAAATGTATGCACCTTCCAAAGAAATACCACAGCAGATAGAGATGCCACGTCCTTCCCAGTGTGTCTTGTAAGGAGGCACGTTGCTTTGGAAATACAGCATTGACCGTGTGGTTAGGTTCGTGGCTTCCATGCCCCACCACTATACAGTTACTTTATTTCTTTGGTAATTAAGTATTTTGCAGGGCCAGCAGGTGGTGTGGTGGTTGGGGTACTGGGCTCCCACATGGCCAACCATAGTTTGAGTTCTGGACCTGGTGGCTTGCTTTCTCACTCTATCTCTCTCTGGTGAGTGCACAGTCCTATAGCAAAAACTGAAGAACAATGATAATAATAAATAAAGATAAATTTTTTTTTACTTTTTTTTTTTCTTTTTTGAGAGGTTCTTGCTATAGGGTGCATGCGCTCACCAGAAAGACAGAGAGACAGAAAGCGAGAAATCACCCCCCAGGGGTGATGGCCACACCGCAATCCCTTCTTCTCCAGTCTCCTCTCAGGATCTTGGGCATGCACGCACACGCGCCCGCTGTGAGTTTAAGCCACCGGGTCCGGGACTCGACCTGCGGTTGACATGGGAGTCTAGCGACATTGCCATTATGCTAACTGCTGGTCCCAAGATAAATTTTTTTTTTAAAGGAAGTACCTTACAATGCAATATTTGAGACTATGTAAATGTACTGTTTCCAGTAATACTCTCACCCATGACTTTTCGCATTCATTGATGATTATTGCCTGAAATATCATTACTCTAGTCAGCAAATACTCATTTTTCTACCACTATTGACAGTTATTAGTTGGCCTTCTGCTACAGAAGTGATCTTTCCCTTCTCCTTTATTTATTTACATGTTTACATTTTCTCCATTTGTCTACTTCTGTGTTGGCCCATAGGTTTTTATTTCATTCCTAGGATTATGACCCATTATGTATTATTGTTATTTATTTTCATGCCCAAATTGTCCCAGATTTGACCAGTGGGAGCCCTTTCCAACTGGCTCTTAAATATTCCTGAAATGTTGTCATTATTTTTTGAGCACTTCCTTACTTTCTGGCACAAGAAATTGTTCTGGGCTTATCTGGTATTTTCTCTGCCCCAGCTCTGGAATTCACCATTATCTAAGCAGCCTGGTACTTCCTCGTGAATGGTTTTTAGAAACCAAGATTGGATGCAGGTTGCTCATTGCTGCTCAGTCCTGTGTGTTTTCAACCTTGTCTTCTCTCCCATTCCCTAAGTGCCCGGGTCTCCAGACCGGACCTTCTCTTTATTCAGCTTCTCCAGAAAACAGATCTGCCTGCCATCTTTGGTCTGGGCATAGGACCCGAAGGGTAATTGCAAGGCTTTGTGGGTAAGGGGGCTAGGGAGTGTGGTGCTCAGATTCACCTGGTTCTGCTCTTCCTTTCTTCCTTCCCATCCACTGAGCCCTGCCTTGTGTGGTGCTGGGGCCGCCCAGCTGAGTTCCGAGAGGTTTACAGCAGGTGCTCATCAGAGCACTTCCCAGCATTCCTCTGGCTGGCCGTTTAGGCAGCACCTGTTTCATTCTGCTACGTTATTTTTTTTTAAAGGAAGTACCTTACAATGCAATATTTGAGACTATGTAAATGTACTGTTTCCAGTAATACTCTCACCCATGACTTTTCGCATTCATTGATGATTATTGCCTGAAATATCATTACTCTAGTCAGCAAATACTCATTTTTCTACCACTATTGACAGTTATTAGTTGGCCTTCTGCTACAGAAGTGATCTTTCCCTTCTCCTTTATTTATTTACATGTTTACATTTTCTCCATTTGTCTACTTCTGTGTTGGCCCATAGGTTTTTATTTCATTCCTAGGATTATGACCCATTATGTATTATTGTTATTTATTTTCATGCCCAAATTGTCCCAGATTTGACCAGTGGGAGCCCTTTCCAACTGGCTCTTAAATATTCCTGAAATGTTGTCATTATTTTTTGAGCACTTCCTTACTTTCTGGCACAAGAAATTGTTCTGGGCTTATCTGGTATTTTCTCTGCCCCAGCTCTGGAATTCACCATTATCTAAGCAGCCTGGTACTTCCTCGTGAATGGTTTTTAGAAACCAAGATTGGATGCAGGTTGCTCATTGCTGCTCAGTCCTGTGTGTTTTCAACCTTGTCTTCTCTCCCATTCCCTAAGTGCCCGGGTCTCCAGACCGGACCTTCTCTTTATTCAGCTTCTCCAGAAAACAGATCTGCCTGCCATCTTTGGTCTGGGCATAGGACCCGAAGGGTAATTGCAAGGCTTTGTGGGTAAGGGGGCTAGGGAGTGTGGTGCTCAGATTCACCTGGTTCTGCTCTTCCTTTCTTCCTTCCCATCCACTGAGCCCTGCCTTGTGTGGTGCTGGGGCCGCCCAGCTGAGTTCCGAGAGGTTTACAGCAGGTGCTCATCAGAGCACTTCCCAGCATTCCTCTGGCTGGCCGTTTAGGCAGCACCTGTTTCATTCTGCTACGTTACCTGCTACCCCTAGCATTCACTTCCTGTCTTCCCAAAGCTCCTTGAAATCTCTCTTGTTCTCTGTGTTTTGTCGGTTTATTAACTTTTGGTGTTGTTGGAAGAAGGAGTGTTGAAATAAACACATGTGGTCAGTTCACCACATCAAATCAGAAGTCCAATTTGGTTGGATTTAAATAATGAGGGAAACAGGAAGAGTATTGTGGATGACACTGAGCTAAGTACGATGGTCGGAAGAAGCAGTGGGCACAGATTTTGTGGTCTGGGAGTTAGGGGAGAAGGGGATCTGGGTCAAGAATAAGGAGAACTGGGAACCAGCAGTTAGCGTAATGGCTAGGTCGCTGGACTCCCATGTAGTCGACCGCGGTTCGCGTCCCGGACCCAGTGGCTTAAAACTCACGCCAGGCGCTTGTGCGTGCCCAAGATCCCGAGAGGAGAATGGAGGAGAAGGGATTGCGGCGTAGCCATCCCCCCGGGGGGTGATTTCTCGCTTTCTGTCTCTATGTCTCTCTCTGTCTGGCGAGCGCATGCGCCCTATAGCGAAAACCTCTTCAAAAAAAAAAAAGAGAATAAGGAGAACTGGCGCGTGGCTGGAGCACTGGGAATGTCGTCACTGGGGCTAGTCAGGATGTACCAATAAATAGGTTCTTTCCTTTCCTGTTGTTCAGAGAACCCCAGGAGAGGTGATCTACACATGTGCATGTGTGCACATACACGTACACACACACATGCACATACATACCCACACACAAATACACACACGAATGAGTGTGCACGCGCATGCACACCTTCCACCTTTACCAACCAGGAGCTGGGCAGCCTGAACAAAGGAGGAAGCCCCAGCAGTTCTCTGAGGAGGCTGGGAAAATCTGTCCTTGGATTCAGATCTTGCTGAGATTCAGACCCCACAGGAGAGCAGAAGTGCTCTGGGATCCAAGGATAAGGGTTCATTGTCCTCACCCGCTTAGGATTCCAGCCACACCCTCCCCAGCTTTGTATTTGACCCTTTCCGGTGGGAAAGCCTCTTCCTTAGCTAGCCTCCAGGTCCTGAGAGCAGCACTCTCATCCAGCCCTGCATCGGGGACAAGGCTAGGCACCCGGTGGGACCTCAGTCAATCACAGAACCAGAGTGCCGAGTGAGAGTCCCAGAGCACACGTATGAGCCGTCAGAGCGCAAAGGGGACGAGCAATGCAGCCTCTGGAAATGGCCCTGAGAACTCGCAGGGCCCGGGTCACTGCTGGCCGCTCCTCCTCTGTATCTGCCTGAGCCTCTCCCCTTTGGCGTTACTAAGAAATGTGACCCTTACCCCTTCCCCGATGGAACCCGGCCCCAGAGGCCTCATAGAAGGTACAAGCTGTCCCTGCCTCTTGCCAGTTCACATGTCAACAATCCATGCATTCTGCAGTTCCTGAAAGCCGTTTGTGTAGAACTTCTGGTAGCCGTCATCTACTTGGGAGTTCCTGATCTTTCTGGAAATATTTAAATAAGCAAGTATACCCTCAAGGGCAGGCAGGGTGGTTCTTCCAGCCTCCCGCATTGCAGCCTCACAGTAAAGGGGAGACACCTCCAGAGTCCCTGTGGTTAATAGAGGACTAGTCTCAGCTCCTGTCTTGGGAACAAGGCCCTAAAGGCTGAGGGCTCCGGGTACAGCCTACTTACCTGGAAGGACCCCGCTGCCCACTGATCACTGGCAAGCACACACGCTACTGACATGCTGGCGCCTTGGGCCCTGAGGTGGAAGACGAAGCAGGGGTGTATTCGTTTGAGGCTGGAGGAGGGGTGAGGGTCAGACAAGGGCAGGCTCAAAAGTAGGGGGAGCTGAGGAAGGAACAAGAAAGAACAAAGGAAATGGTCTGGGGGTGAGAGGAGCTGGCAAATCCCTCCCTAAGTGTGACATCTTGAAGACCACCTACTCCACATTCGAAACCATCCTGAACGCACCATTCCAAACAAGGAAACTCAAGCTCCCCACAGAGAGATGCTGGCCCAAGGCCACACGGCAAATTCAGCCGAGGATTTGGAGCGAAGGGGCCCCAGGTCGCTGATCTTCCCACACATCCTGCAGGTTCTTTGTAATGAACCTGAAGGGTTGATCCTGTGTCAGGCTCACAAGGACATCTGTTTAATCATTTGTTCCAGGATTGCTTAGGGATCGGCAGCAAGTAGGTGTCTTTGAAAAGTCTTCATCACTTAAGTGTCTGCCCATAAAACGTTCTGTAGAAAGGAAATTGGAAAAGAGGAAAGGAAGTGGCCATCAGAGCTGCCTCTCCGTCGCTGCATGCTCTCACTCCCCAAGCAAGTGCTCTCACTCCCCAAGCAAGCCCGAGCCGCAGAGCCACGTAAGCTGCTGGCAGCAGCCGTGACCCCCACACCGGGGTTCCCTGGGGCTCACCCCTCAGCCCTGCCATGTCCAGGACATAGTGAGATGAGGAAGATGCAGTGACCGCTGGGGGCTTCAGAAACACCGTGGAGGAGAAGACTTTCTGGCGTGTCAGCTGGAGCCCCACCTTGATGGTTACACCACGTCCTGTCGGTCGCTTTCTGCGTGCTGTGATGTCTGGCAGGCCTGTGAGGTGGACCAGCCCCCGCCACAAGCCAATATGGCTAAATTATGGTGGGGGGGGGCCCCCCCCCCGCCAAAAGCCAATATGGCTACTTCGTGCAAATTAGACAAGAGGTGCCCCTTCTTCAACACACTTGACAGCCTCTGCCTGAAACCGTCAGAGAATGATCAAGTCAGTGATGGCAGAAAGGGAAGGGCCATTTCATGAGGCTGTACAAAACCAGTGCGAGCGGCAGCCTGTTCCTCACATTTTCAGCAAATTTCATGTGCAGAAGCTTGAGTTGAATACATAGGTTACTCATTTATCTTCCAGAAGGACCAACTTTGAGTTTAGAACACGTCCAGCCACAGAGAACCCTCGTTTGAAGGTGTGTCTAACAGCAAGGAAGGCCATGTTCCCAGTTCTAGTTCCTGAGGAGGAAGGTTATGAGGACAGAGTGGTGTACATGAAAGGAACCCCCAGCTCCTTTCGCTGTGCCATTGCCCAAATTCAAGCCCAGACAGAACCCCCTTCTCTGAGCACAGAGCTTCTGCTTTCCCTAGTCCAGAGATGAGAATTCTCCAGGCCATTGTGAGCCAGAGGTGGCCTTACCCAGAAAGAGACTTCTGCGGTCTAGAAGGGGCTTAGCGATTTGCCGGGGAAGAAAAGGAGCTGCCAGCTTCCTGAAATTCTTCAGAGCATTGAGCAAGACCCTAGCGAGTCATCTCAGTTGCCCATTTTGGTCAGTCAGTCCCTCAGCAAGTAGATTGTTTTCAAGGAGACGTAAGTTACATTTGATTTGCAGGCTCAGGGTATGAGACATAAGACACGTTTGATTTGCAAGTCCTCAGTATGAGTCACTTTAAGGGATTCATTGCAAAGACCCTCAGTGAGGGCCCTAAGGCAGACCCCTGAGGCAATATTTTCATAACCATGGCCCATACATCCCACCCAGCGTGGCCATGGCCTATAGCTAGGCCATATAGCTAGGCTAGGGTCTGTCCACATGAGGAGCCGTTGTCTCTCTTCTGTTCCTCACAACACACACACACACACACACACACACACACACACACGGTAAACCCATGGAAGTATTTTCTGAGCATGCTAAAAATGTTCGGAACAGTTCATTCTAGTTCCTATGACCTCTAGGGCTGTCCGTGCCCCCTCGATTATTATTTTGCTTCAAAGTGTACCCTTTAGGTCAAAGCAGAAACATTGGCTTGGCAAGAAAAGGGAAGATGTTCCTTTATGTGGCACTTCCTGGCGGCAAGAAGAGGGACATTGTTCCAGCAGGCTGGCGTGTAGTGTGGTGTGGTCAAGGAAATGTATCACGCGCGCACACACACACACACACACACACACACATACCCCAGTGAGGTCTTTTGAGGACACCCCAAAGGGCAGCAGCATTGTGACTGGCTACATGGGTCAGGCTGGCCGTCCCCTAGAGGATACAAACCTGACTGGTTGAAGATAGAGAGTCAGACCATCTAAGACTACAGATGGGGAGCCAGGGGGCAGCTTGACAAGTCACCGAGGCCCTTCTCTGTGCCAGAAGAAGAGAAAACCCACAGACTCCAGGACAATTTAAAGAACCAAGCTAGTGACTAAGAAGAACATCTTTCAGCCCTACCATGAGCAGAGTGGCAGACTAGCACCCTCTGCAAGGCTGAGGCAGCTTTATTTCAAGGAATCTGAAATAAGATGCTGCACCCCCCTCTCAGTCCTTGCTGCACCTAAGACTCAATTGGGCAGCTCTCAACAGGAAGCCTGTGCCTTTGCCCTGCCACAGACAGTTAAGTCAGAATTCCTTGGTGATGTCCTGGGCATGGGTCATTTTTTAAAAATGTTATTTATGCATCCATTTATTTTAATTTGACCAGAGAGAGAAAGGGAAAGTGAGAAAGCAAACCACCAGGTCCGGGACTTGAAACATGGTCAGCCATGTGGGAGTGTCCAGTGCCTTAAACACCACGCCACCTGCTGGTCCCAAGGTATAGATCATTTTTAAAGCTCCCCAGGTGGATCTGTTGTGCAGCAAGGGTTGAGACCCTCAGCCCCAAGAAATTAAGGATCTACCCATTTTCCCATTTGGTAAGATGCTTACATCACAGAAAAATAAGGGGTTAGCCAGGACTTGATCCAAACTTTAAAAATATTAGTGCAGTGGTCTCTGTCTTCTTGAAATTAATTACATCCAGCCTTGACTATTACCTGTTTATTTTCTTTCTCCTACAAGAATGGAGTAGTCCTTCAGAGCAGGGGCCATGTCTCATTTGCCATTCTTTTCTCTCACAGGTAATGCCCTAACTCCCATCTCTACTGGCTCCCATAGTCAGCACTGTCCGTAAATGTTTGTAGTCTCCCCTCTCCCACCCCATGCTGCCTCCCTAATTCCTTGGTAGCTCTCCTCTCCACTACAGCGATAGCCGCCTAACTAGTTTGCCCCATTTGGTTTAGATCCCTAAATCCTCCCTCCACATTGCTTCCAGCATGACCTACAAAATATGCCAGTCTAGAGATTTTACTAATTTGCTCAAGCCTGTCTTTGCCCTTTGTCACATCTCAGACCAAGCTCCTGTCACCACGCTTGCCTCTCCTCCCCAGCCCCTGACCTTGGACCCCACAATTTCCCCACCTTTCCCCCAGTGTAGCAGCCACTGGATTCTTGTGTATGGACCCCACATGTGGAAGGGTTAGGCCCCCTTCCTTCACTGGCTGGCCTGTCATGCCTGACACCGGACCTTGGCTATGGTACATAGAACTTGCACAGTTAGTGAGCACACTCGTAGCAGCCTGGTACCCGCAGAGCACACACAGGGCACAGAGGGCATCCTCTTAGATGTGCTGGATTCTGCCCTGCCCCTTCCAAGATGGGTGACCTTGGCCTAGTATGTCTACTTCTCTGTTTCTTCGTATCTAGGAAGGGGGTGAGGACATCGACCCCTGCGAGCCACCATTGCAGAAGGCTGTCTGAGGACCAAGTGCTGTGACTGAGAAGGCATTGGGAAGCTGTGAGGCATTATTCAAGTCTAAGGGCGGCTACAGGGCATGGTGAATAGTGTTGCACATGGCAGCTCACGGGGGCGCCCTGGGAGCCTCGGCGTCGTGCACGTGCTTGCGAGCAGGGCCGGCACTTTGGTGGCGACACTGGTTTCTTCCCTCGGTATTTTTATAAAGGGAATCGAGCGAAGGAAATGTCTTGGAATAGACAATCTTCCTAAACTCCCCCAAAATAACTTCAGTGGAAACAATTGTGGTAACGTCCACTCTGCTGTTATTGTTTCAGTCTGCTGCAATATGGGAAAAATCTCCCGGTGTTTCCAACTCAACTGGGAATCAGCTTGACTTTCAGAGGCCTGGAAACAAAGGGGTTGCGCCGAAGGGCTGCCGTGGGCTGCTGCTGGTGCTGAAGACAATCCCAGGGCTGTCACGGCTCCGCTTTTCAGTCTCCTTCCTTTGGGGACCTTTGCTTGAGACCTTCACATTTTCCCACAAGTGGCTTTGGGGGTCATTACCAAAGGCGTGTATTGTAAGTGCACTTGAGAGTCTAGATTGCCCTCCAGTTATACAGCCCAGTGTCCCTGAGTTGAGACCTCAGAATGCTCAGGGACTCTTGACCACCCATACCAGCTCTAATCAGTCTCCTCCTGAGAGCCCCTTCCCGATGCCCCCCACACCCGGGTCACAGTCTCCCACCCAGCCTTCCTGGCTCCCCGAAGCCCCCTCTCACTAGTCTGTCCTCAAAGTGCTTGTCCCGGCTCCTTGTCTCAGTCCCCTCTCCGTCTCGTAGGCCACACGCATCCCTGCACTGGGCCATGAGACAAAACGTGAAGTCCAAGAATCCTTCTCTCACCAGCCCCATCCATTTTTATCACCCACTCCCCTAATTGCTACTCTAGAATGTCCAAGACAACCCTATTTTCCTGTCATTTTTATCTGTTTCTAAAACATCCGCTTGTTAATTGTGTGACTAAAAGTGATTTAATGTCTTAGTTTTGTAAAAATCCCTCACAGATGCCCTGTTCTTGTCTCGGGCTCACCATAAATGATGGCCTGTTTCTTTCTTGCCTCTGGATCTTGCCCCTACATACCCTGCACCCCCGTCTCCTCCCACCCCAATTCCCCTGTCCCTTGGAACCTCTCCCACCTCTCCCTTTTCCCAGATGTTCCCTGGTTACTCTACTAGGGAATCTTTAATCTTTCAGAACCTGGTACCCCGTCTCACCATGACTCAAACTTTAATGTGCATACAGATAGCACATGGATCTGCTTAACATGCAGAGTCGGGCTCAGTAGGGTAAGGGGGACTCCTGCGTCTCTCACCCGCTTCCGGGTGGGGCTGAAGGAGCTGGTCCATCAGCACCTTCACATCAAATATCAGGACCTCGTCACAGCGGTTCCCAACTTTTTCTGGACCTGGGAGTTTTGAAAGAGACCAGTGCCAGACCTCTACCCTAAGACATTCTGATTTTATCGGCATCGGGATTTCTTCAATCTTCCCAGGTAACTGTAAAATGGAGTGAAGGGCGGGACTCTGCCATAATGCCTATAGCAAATATGTCCGAGTAGTAGATAAACTACTCCACCTGCTCTTACCTTGGCTCATGATAGACTGCCATCTCCTCTAAGGCAGGACGTCGATTTTTTGAGGATAGATTGATTGATGGATTGACCAAGCTATTGACTGTTTGGCATTTGGTGCTTTATTGGTGATGAATCAGTAATAGAGTACATATTGTTGGGGCCGGCAGGTGGCATGGTGGCTAAGGGCACTGGATTCCCACATGGCCGACTGTCGTTCAAGTCCTGGACCTGACGGCTTGCTTTCTCACTCTCTCTCTCTCTCTCCATCAAATTTTAAAAATAAATGAAGTTAAATAAAATAATTCTTAAAAAAGAGAGAGAGAGAAAGAGAGAGAGAGTACATATTGCCAGTAGGAAACCATGCTAAATGTATGTCAAGAGAAGAATAAAAATGAGAAGGTCTTAAACCTTGTCAGATCCTGGTGTCCTCCACCCAGTGCCAGCCTTGGCTGAGGGTGGCTGAGGCTGGCCCATGTGACATATTTTATTTGTTTTTGTTTTTCCAGAAAACAAACTTGCTCCAAAACACTACCACTCATATTTTTTCCCCTTTTGATCTAAAGCCGTGGTTCTCAACTTGACCACTACTGGGACTCACCTGGGGAGCTTGTTAAATCTCTGATGTCGAGGCTGCACCCCACACTAATGCATCAGGGTCTCCACAGTGGGACGTGAACGTCAGGATGTTTTAAAGGTCCCCAGGGGCTATCAGTGAGCATCCAGGACTGAGAGCCACTGACCTCAGGGTTTTTTTATTGATTTAACTGTAAACATAATACATTTATCCTCCTCTCAGGAGGACTGAATTTGTCAGGTCCTTCCCTGAGAGCAGTAGGGGGAGAGAATGTGAGGATGTTGGACTCCCACCAAGCGTTAAAAATCACTGCTGAGTGGGGAAGGAGCCCAAAGAGGAAAGGCACACGACTGCAAAATGCACTCGGCCTCCCAATAAGTTTCCAGAGCAAGGGCCTCAAACAAGGGCCTGAGGGACAAATCTGGCCCTCCACCAGTTTTTATGAATAAAGTTTTATTGGAACACAGCCATACTCCTATGGTTGTTATTACGGCGCAGCAGCAGAGTTGGGCAGAGCCTGAAATATTTAGTATTTGGCTCGTTACAGGAAGAGTTTGCCAACCCCTTCTCTAGAAGGTTGAACCTGCATAGACTCTCTAACTGCAGTTTATGCATAGACACATGCTGGGGATTTTTAAAAACACATTTTAGACTCATTATAATTTTTTAGTTGCCCTTCAAACAAAGCAGAGCATCCCACCGTGTGTTGAGAACAAGTCCTGGTAAGGCTAAGAGATGACCCTCTTTGCTCACCCCTTGGGGTGGTGAGCCCTGAATGGCAATGCTACTGCTGTCACTCCTGGCCCCAAGCAGTCTCTGGATCACCACAGTATGCTATACAGATGTTACTCCTCTGTGAGCTGTCGGGTGGAGGGTTGGTAGCCCCCACATCCAAGCTTGATAGATTTAAGAGGTTGGACAGACTGAGCAGGGAATGGACTCCATTCACGCTTACACAGGCTGGATTCAGGTAAGGAGAGAGCTGTACTTGGTCAGCGCCAAGGGAAGCAGGAGAGCTGGGAGGATGGCCAGGACGCGCCTGGAGGCCAAGCTTCAATATCCTGAGTCCAGGCTCTCGCAGGCTCCTCCATTCCTTCTTGAGCCACCACTGTGCTCCTGAAAGTAGGTCAGATCACTGTTGCTGCAGAGGCAGGGAGGGAAATAGATACCAACCAGGTCATCAGCGCCTGCCAGCCAAAACCAATGGCTGCCCCATTGAAGTCAACCCGTAAAGACCCTTTTATGTGGCAGAGAACCCTTAATGGCCCACATCCATATGACGAAAGGTCAGCCCTGCTTTCTGAGAATGGATCGAGTAATTGCATTTCTGAAATGGTAGATTTCACTGTACTCAGAGAGAAAGGAACAACCCATGCCCTTAAAATATCCAGATCCACTTTTAAAAATTAACAAGGTGGAGGCAGTTATTTAATTTACCAAAGGTATCTGGAATAGGGCTTGTAATTTCCTAGCACACTTAAAGCACAGTTGCATGCAGAGATTTTTTCCTGAAAAAAAAAAAAAAAAGCAGCTCTTTAGGTACTTATTTCTGTCTACTGGTTTCTGATCTTTCTTTCTAAATGGAAATTAAGAGCTCATACTTTTTAATTTCCGTAAGTTCCTTGTGCTCTTACGTTCTTGACAGCAAACCTGTCAGGGAGGTGCATTATGTCCCATGATGCTGATCATATTAACAGTTAGCTTAGCAGCGATGGTACCTTAATCTGGAAAGGAGAGGAGGGAAGCGAGATGCCCAGCATAGCCCAGTTCCAGCCGGCCACCCCGTGAAGCAGGTACACACGACAAGTTGGGCTAACCCTCTTCAAAGCTTGTTTCAAACTGTGTTCATGGGCCTGCCCCATAGCCTAGTGGTTAAAGGAGCTGCATCCCATATGGTGGTTCAAACCCCAGCCCTGGCAACTTGGAAAATATGTCAGGTGTGCATGTACCTATGCCCCAAACCCTGACAAGTTGGAAAAATGTGACCATGCTCCACTGGGAGAGTGTTTTCTCCCTCTCTCACTGTCTCTGTTTCTCTCTGGTGGGCGCATACACACTCGGGCAATTAAACAAAAACTATTCATTGCAGGGCATTTATTTATTGGTTTGTTTATTTATTTATAACTTTTTTAGAGTGTGTTTTTGTTTTTTTTGCCTTAGGGCACATACACTTGCTGGAGAGAGAGAGAGAGAGACAGAGACAGTGGAAAGGAAAGGGAGGATGGCCATGCCACAATCCCTTCTCCATTCTCCTCCCGGGATCTCGGGCACGCACGCACATGTGTCTAGCGTAAGTTTCAAGCCACTGGGTCTGGGATTCAAACTGCTGTTGCCATGTGAGAATTCAAACCGCTGTCGGTCATGTGAGAATTCCGCGACATAAGCACTATGTCACCTGCTGGCCCCACTGCAGTGCATTGATTAAGTACCTGCTAAGTGACTTTGCATAGATACTATGGATGTCTCTTGCCAGAGAAATGAGGACTGCCCCCTTCTCCCAGCTTCTGAATGGGTGCTTGCTGTGGTCAGTGCTGGGTCTCACCTTTTTTGTGAGTTTATTTATTTATTTGTTCCATGAAAGATAGAGACAGAAGAACTAAGACAGGCATTCCCAACAAGGTCTTCATGCAGCATCCACTTCTAGTCTGAGCCCACTCAGATCATGGGCACACAGGTGTGTACCTGGCATACTCGCGGAGGTCCCAGGACGTGGTCCCAGGACGTGAACCCAGGACCTTTCCCATGTCAGTCCAGTTATATGACCAGTTTGCCACCACCTACCCCCTCATAGCTGTGTCTTTTGGGAGCACTGAGTTACAGTTTGATCCTGAGCCTCATGGGAATAGGCTTTGGGATTAGAGAACTTGAAATGGACACCCCAGGTCCATCACTTATTGCTGCATTTCTCTAGACCTGCTCTTCCATCTCTCGGATCCTCCTTGTCTTCATTTGTATAAAATGGATAATAACAGTCCCTAACTCTCTGTTAGTCCATGTGAAGCTAACTCAGTGCCGGCCTCTGTAAATGATAGACACTGTCATCGTCATTATGATAGCTCATAATCCATGCCGATGTCGCTTAGTTCCTTCGATGGTAAGGAGACTTTCTGAAAGCCTTCCAGGAAAGGTAGTTGCTCACTCCGTAGCAGGGAGCGTATTTATCAGGCTGGACTACAGGGGAAGGAAGGGTCTGCAGGCTAGCTTCCCTTTATTGTTGGGCTGGCTCCTCCACTTAGGATTCTGCTCAAGATTGCACGAGCCTCATCTTGCCATGCGTTCTTCTGTGTCTTCTTGTCACCCTGCCGTGGCCTGGGAGATAGCCAACAGAACCTGATGGAAACAGCCAAGGGGTGCAGCAAAGCAGACTTTGTCCGAGTCTGCACGCTGTCTCCCACAGGTGTCTCCCTCTTCACTTCTTCAGCAGG
>NW_006159586.1:2635834-2638303 GCF_000334495.1 Tupaia belangeri chinensis
AGGAAGATATCTACTGAGTATCTGTGACATGCAACGTGCAATTCTGGAGGTGACGCTAAGGGCTCAGACAGGGAAGGGAGGGCCCTTGGAAGTCCCCAGAGTCTACCAGGAATTAAATACAAGTGAAAATGATCACTTTTGATCGAAATTAATCTTGGAAATTCTTTAAATTGCCCATAAAGTTCAGAATACATGGTTTGGAGTATATACTCTGTACAATGTTGAGTACATTTAAATATATGATATATACTCTGTTGTAAAGAGTACATAAGCCCTGGGCTACCCAGTGGTTAAGGCCTCTGAGTCCCACACAGCTGACTACATGGTTCAAATCCTGGACCCGGAAACTTGAAAAACAAACCAGGCACGTGTGCATGCATGCATGCCCAAAATTCCAAGGGGAGAATGAAGGAGAAGGGATTGTGGCATGGCCATCCCCCACAAGGGGACACATTTTCTCATTCTCTCTCTTGCTGTCTCTCCAGTGAGTACACATTCCCTGCGGCAAATTAAAAAGTGTATGCCCCATGTAAGATTCAGATTTATTCCTATACATAGGTAGGTGAATTTGAATAAGTGAGGCAAGCACTTGACTAAGATTCAGTTGTAAGGGTCTTCCGTTAGAGCTAAAGTTAATCCATGAAGAAGAGTATCTATTATGTCACAGTTGTGTCCTTTATGAAAAGATGGTGATAGCAGGTATGATGTCCTTAGAGTAAAAAGAAACAATTCCTAATTTTCTCATTTCATAGGGAGCTGGCCCAGTAGCACAGCGACTAAGTACTGTACATAGGCAGCTCGATCCCACGTGGCTGACAGTGGTTCAAATCCCAGCTCCAATGGCTTGAAAAACATGCCAGGTGTATGTATGCATGCCCGAAATTCTGACAGGATGGAGAAATGGAGGAAAATGCATTGAGGTGTAATCACACCCCACTGGGAGCAGTGCTTTCTCTCTCCCTGGCAAGTGCATTCACTTGACAATTTTTTAAAAAAGAAAAAAAAGTGTACTAGTTTATGAAATGTGAAGTATTGGGAGCTACTAATCTAGGCATAGTACATCATTTCAATGAAAGAAATTCTAAGCTTTCTATATTGAAGAATTAACAGATAAGAACAATTAACAGGTAAGAATAACTTATTAAGGGACCAGCAGTTGGCATAGTGGTTAAGGCACTGGGCACTCCCACATGGCTGACTACGGTTCGCGTCCTGGATCTGGTGGCTTGATTTCTCACTTTCCCTCTCTCACCCTGTCTCTGTGTCGTCTCTCTGCTCAAATTAAAAAATAAATGATTCTTTTAAAAAAAAGAAGAAGAAGGGGAACCAGCAGTTAGCGTAATAGCTATGTCGCTGGACTCCCATGTTGTCGACCATGGTTCGCGTCCTGGACCCAGTGGCTTAGAACTCACGTCGGGCGCGTGTGCGTGCGTGCCCAAGATCCCGAGAGGAGAATGGAGGAGAAGGGATTGCGGTGTGACCATCCCCCCTGGGGGGTGATTTCTTGCTTTCTGTCTCTATGTCTCTCTCTGTGTGTCTGGCGAGCGCACGCGCCCTATAGTGAAAATCTCTCCAAAAAAAAAAAAAAAGAAGAAGAAGAACTTATTTAAAATTTTGGTCTCAACTTTGAATCCTTCTCTATCTGCATAGCCTTGTCCTTCTTGTATGGTTCGAATGTCAAGCTTTCTTAGAGAAGTGTTTTCTGAACCCCCCATTTAAAACATCATCTCCATGTTTTTTAACACACTCTGTTTCAATGATCTGTTTCTTTTTTAACTGCATCCTGTTAACTCTCAACTCCCCCAGCACTAACACGGCTCCTGGCACTGAGGATGCCTCAGCAAAGATGTGTGCCCTGAATGAATGACCGCACAGATGGTCCTTGGTGGGGGACCATGCTTTGGCCCTCTTTCTCCAGCACCAATGTCCTCTGAGCCTGCCCCTGCTGGTTCTCAATCAAGACAGAGAAGAGGGGTTTTCCTTGCCACCCTCCTTGTCTCTGTGGCCCAGCCTTTAGACACTCTCCAGGTGCCTGGTGCGCTGCCCCTGCTGGCTGGTCCATCTCTGCCAGCCATTTCTCTGTAGTGAGAACAGCTCACTCTCGGAGGATGCTGCCCCGCCTCAGGTCTTCACGGCCTGTGGCTGGCACTCTGCCTTGAGCAGGTTCACTGAAAGGCCCCCATGCAGGAGATAGTGCCTTCCCTTCTCTTTGGAGCCCCCGTGCAGGCTTGCTCTCCCCGTGCACTCCACCTTGCTTGAGTCTTGGGATGCCATGAAACCAGGGATCTGGAAGTGCCCACGGGAGCAGGGACGGGAATCGAACACTGTGCAGAGGAGGCCAAGGACCTGGAGAGCAGCACTTTGGTCCCCCCAAGAGTGTTCTGGACATAGCCTAGGAGCTCAGCAGCTGTCTGATTGGTTGGCAGATGTGGCCACATTCTGGAATAATTTGGGGGGGGGGGGGGGGGG
>NW_006159586.1:2638631-2639882 GCF_000334495.1 Tupaia belangeri chinensis
CACGATTCTGGAATGATTGGGGGGGGGGCGGGGTTCACTGCTGCTTCCCAGCAGGCTCAGGAGGGCTGCAGAGGGAGACACATAAGAAGCCTTGAGTCTAGGGGCTTTCCCAGTCTAGGGGCCCCACCCAGGTGTAGTGGGGTGTCCTTGGGCTGGGAAATCAAAGTACCTTCTATGCCCAATAGTCTCATACAGTCCTCTAAATAATACTCTGAAATGGGTACACTTCCTTTGCCATTTTCTTATTTTTTTCAATGACCGGAAGTCATATTATAGACTCCCATGAGAGAGACATAAAGAGGGGAGAAGAAGAAAGAGAAAACACCCCCCAGGGGGACATAGTCGTGCTATAATTGCTTCTCCTCCGTTTTTCCCTCCTTTTGGGATTTAGGGCATGTGTGCATTCACTCTGGTGTGTTTTTCAAGCCAGTGGGTCCAGGATTTGAAACTCCATTAACCATGAGGGCACGGAGCCAGCCCATACTGCCGCTTTCTCGATGGGGCAGATAGAGGTCTATGCAGGGTGAGTATCCACCCAGCTTCCCACAGTAGGCAGCAGTGATGGATTTCAACCAAACTGTTCGACCCCTCGTCTCTGCTCGGCGGCCCTGAACCCTCACTGCTGCATGATCCTGGCTCACACACCACCCCATGTGAGGCTGGCTCTGCAGACCCTGGAACAAGAGGCCTGTGGCTCTGGGATGCGCGTTTATCATGTGCTGCTCATACCCACCCGCCTCCGTAGCCTTCCCATCCACCAGGGCAGAGGGGAGGAGAGCGTGTAACCTGTTCACTCCCGCGAGGTCTGAGGCACTCCTTGCTCTATAGTGGGGCTGACGCCGGAATCTAAGCCTGGCCATTGCAGGTGGTTTGGGCAGGAGCTCCTACCCTGTGACCCACTGTACTCTCACACTCCCCAAGCCCTGACTGCTGCTAGTCTGCCTAGTGAGCCAAACCAGAGAGTACTCGCAGGAGCAGGAGCAAGGCCACGAAGGCATGCAGGGGTGTCTTCCTCAGCTTCTGCCACCTTCAGCCTTCTATTCACAAGGCAGGGTCTCCCTGAGCGTCCTTCCTCCATGGTTTCTGGCACCTTGGAGCCCTTCCACAGTGACTGCCCTTGGTCTGTAGAAATAAAATTGTGCGTGCCATTCTTCCCAGTACCTGCAGACCTATTGGAGATGGGATGGTCTCTCGTGTGTCCACAACACACTGTGCATTCCCAGGACATGGACATGTGGGCACCCTGCTGAA
>NW_006159586.1:2640415-2651772 GCF_000334495.1 Tupaia belangeri chinensis
TGAACCATCACCTCTCTTCAGAGTCGGCAATTGCTTCTGTTCCTAAGATGTCTTTGAACCTCCTTTGAGTCTCCCTCTCGGAGACTGCCAGTGCTCGCTGCTTTGTCTTCTCCTGAGCTTGTTTTAGGAAATTCTCCAGGATTCGGGTCTTCCCTGTGTCACAGATACACTATGCAGGTAGGGACCAGAGTCAGACCATATGTGTCTCATCGCACCCCAGTGATTTTCCTGGGGGCAGCAGAACAGAAACTGTCATTACTCATGGCCACTTGTACCTCCCTCCTTTTAACCTCTTCCTGTCTCAAGTCTGCAGTATTTCAAAGGTGTTGCCTTTTCCGGCCAGGAGTGCTTTCAGGACCCTGGGTAAACGTCCCTCCTCTGGGGAGTGGAGAGGATCTGCCTGCCCTGGTTCCACTCTCTCGTGTCTATGAACAGAGTGGTGGGGACACCATCGTGGGCTCAGGTGGCCTGCAGCCAGGACTGCCCCTGGACTCTTGGTTCTGGGTCCATCACCTGGATGAGGCCCGTGGTCTCTTGGTCTTATTTGGTCAGAGACTCATAGGCATCCCTCCCACAGCTAACCCCCCCCCTCCGCACACAGATACACAGACCCTTCACCATGCTGTCCCGATGCAAAACGGAAGACGAACCGTGGTAGTGGAGAAAGCAATGCATTACTGTTTCCTTGACACTTTATACCATGCAATATAGAAACAATCTCACATGTGCTTGTTGGTTCTTAATTCCTGTCCTTTGTGTCAACTTCTCCACTTCCTTAATTCACTCAGAAATTACAAGGACGTGTCATTTCTATTTGACATGTTTGTTTTCCTGACTTCATGGGTATAATAAGATCAATTACAATAATGTCTTAAGCTCTACCATGTTGCCTTATTTAGGCCTTTTTTGGTTGTAAGTGACAGAAACCCAACTCAAAATGTTTTAAAGATAAAAGGGAAAATCACTGTCTCGTGAAATCAAAGGAAGGCTTAATAGCTGTAGCAAAGGAAGTAGGAATGCCAAATGTTCTCACCCGCGTTTTACACGAGAGACAGGAGAGGACTGCATGAGATAGCTGTCTGGTGTTATCTAGAGAGAGATAGGCAGGACCCAGGTTGTCTAAAGGGTGTGTGGCTTATTAGTAAGGCCTTTTTGGCTTTTGCAGTAAAACACCCAACTTGAATGAAAAGGGGGAGAGGGGACTTTTACTTTAGAGCGTCTAAAGAAGTCTTGCACATCCCAGTGACTCCGCTTCTGGGACTGCAGTCCTGTGTGGACACGGCATGCCTGACAGTGGGTGGATGCCACAGGCCCTCATCCAGAAGACTGCCACAGACCCAGTGTTCACGTGCAACCTCAGGCAGGTCATGGACTCCACTAAAATCCACCTAGAGTCCCTAAGTGAAGCCCCACTTCTAGAAAACTGACAAGTTCCCTGTGGAGCTAGCATCTGATATAGAGCAGAGCTTTTCAGAGTGGGTAGAGGTTTGGGTTCATGCCTCAGGGTATGAATGTGGGGCAAGTGGCAGGGTGTGGGTGCCAAGGCTCAGCACGGCCTCCAGGTCTCTTCCCTGTCCACTTTTTTATCTGTGTTTTTAGATTGGGACTCCAGCTAAGGCATTGTTTTTGAAAGGGTCTCTGCTGATTAAAACAAATAAATGAAAAGTTAGAAAACCACCAATTTAAACATGGGGAGCCTACCCACCCCATGCCTTTCATTCTGAAGCAGGTCAGCTTCTCTGAATAGCCATGCAGCTTAGAGATTCCAGGAATCTGAGAAACATTACCTGTTTATTTCTGCTTGGACGTGACCCACACATCCTGCCTACGTAGAGGGAGACCTTGGTAGGGTAAGTTCTTAGAAGCTATGATAAAACATGACCCCCAGCGGGAGGAAGCCTCTGCTATTGAGACAGATGATGGTCAGAGTTGCTGGACTGTGGGTGTATGGCCCTGTGAGTTGCCAAGTGCCTTGGATCCTTTTATTGCTTGCCCCTCAGGATGTCTCCTCACATTGGAGCTGAAGATGAGTAGAGTCTGCACAATTCTAAGTCCCCAACTGAGTCTGGACATAGTCCAAGGACCTGCCCTGCCTCTGGGGAGTCATACTCCCTGACTGGTTCACTGTTGTTAGACTCAACCCCCAGAAGTCATGTTGGCCCCAGTTTAAACATGGGGAGCCTACCCACCCTGTGCCTTTCATTCTGAAGCAGGTAAGCTTCTCTGAATAGCCATGCAGCTTAGATCCATGAAGTGGAGTATCAACTGGGGCCCTGCATTGGGATCCATGAAGTGCAGCATGGCCCCAGTTTGAAACTGAAGAGTTATGGCTACCACTGCTACAATCCTGCCTGTTGGTATTTCTGCAAACCTTGTTCAGTAAAGCAAGTTCAACTACAATTAGGCTCTCAGTCCCTCCTACCTTCCTTCCCTTCCATCAGTGAGTAGTCCCTATAAGATATGGCCTTGAGTGTTCTAGGATAGTGCACCTGTGGGGCTGGTAGTACTTGCTCACGAGAAGTACAACCAGGAGACTCAGGACTGTCCCATGGCAAATAGGCCCCAAAGGACTACACAAGAGGAGCAAGCTGGTGATGTTAAGGGAACAGACAGTGGGAGGCAGTTGAACAGGCCCAGTGCCATGGATATAAAACTGGGGACAGCAGTGTAGAATGAGGATGGGAGGGCAAAGGGTGTATTAATCTCCTAGGGCTACCATAACAAGTTATCGGAAACTAGGTGGCTTAAAGTAACAAATGAATTGTCTCACAGTTCTAGAAGCTAGCACAATCAAGGTCTGCAGGGCCATGCTCCTTCTGAGGGCTAGGGAAGAATCCTTCCTTGTTCTTCCCAGCTGCTGGCAGCTCCAGTAGTCCTTGGCATTGCTTTGCTTATATCTAGCGCTCCAAACACTGCCTCCAACTTCACATGGCCTACTTCCCTCGGCCTCCTCTCTTTCTCCATGTCTAAAATTTCCTTCTTCTTAGGACACCAGCCATTGGATTTAGTACCCACCCTAAACCCATATAATCTTCACTTGATTATATCTGCAAATAACCTATTTCCAAATAAGGTTGCATTCCCAGGAAGAGGACAGCAAGCTATCTTTTTTGGGAGAAACAATTCTACCCACTAGAGAGGGTGAAGAAGACAAGGCAAATGCCTCAGAGTTAGGCACTGTTGCCACCATCACCGGCATTGGCCTTCAGAACACCCAGCACCTCCTCCCAGAGAAGCTAGCATACCTGCACACATTTGGCCATGACACTGGCATCATCGGCCAGCAGGCTGAGGTTCTAGCACATCTTTCTTGTGCACCTGCTAAGTGCCATAGGGCTCAGCTCAGGTATCACCCCCTTGGTGAAGACTTCCTGACACTCCCCAGCAGAAGCTTTGGTCCTTCCTCTGGGCTTGGAGAGATACCTGCTCAGCATGCGTGCACATGGCACACATCTGCTTATTCACTGGGTTTCCCTTGAGCTCCTCCTGGACTGGGCTGGGTCTTGTTCATCCTGGTATTCTCCATCTGGTACACTGGCACGTAGTAGGCTTTCAGCGTTTGTTGAGTGAAAAAGAACTAAGATGGGGGGCCCATGGATAGCTGGACCTTACCAGGGAAGTCCTCCCTCACCACCCTCAACCTCCATTCTTGCTTCTCTCCTCCCCTTCCCCTGCCTTGTTTCACTCCATAGCCAAACATCATCTTTGCCATTGATGACATCTGCTTGTTTGTTATTTCTCTTCTTTTACTAGAATATGTGTTCGAGGAGGGCCAGCATTTTGGGATAGCCAATGGCATGATGGTTAAGGCGGCTGGGTCCCACCAACTGTGTGGTTCAGTTTGAAAAACACCCCGGGTATGTGTGTTCATGCCCAGAATCCCAAAAGCAGAATGGAGGAAAGGGATTGCAGTGTGGCCATTCCCACCCCCCAGGGTGCTTTCTCACTTTCTCTCTCTCCATCTCTTTCTGTCTCTCTCTGGCAAGCATGTGTTCCCTATAGCAAAACTAAAAAAAAAAGAACCAGCATTTTGTCTATTTTTTTTAATACCATATCCACGGTGTCTAAAGAACAATATTTATAGGTTGTGTAAATTAATGAAGGGTAGGTGGCTGTCAGGATGGGACGCGTTGGGAGCGTGTGTCTAGTGGGGGTGCGTCATTCTCACAGCCAGATGGTCAGAGCCCCCAGGATACGTGCTTTCTGCTCTTCACGTGGACTTTGCCCTCCCTCCACCCACCGTCCCCCCAGACCCAAGATTTATTTTTTTATAGCTGTTAGCTTAGGGCAAGACCCTTGCACTCCCAGCCCAGGATTATTAACTGTCTGAGGCTAATGTTCCAGAGCCAGACCTCTGCTGGTCTGCCCTTAATCCCTCGGAAATACCCACTGCACCAGGTTGTGAGAGAGCAGCCACAGCCTGCCCCAGAATGGACTGAGTTTTACATAACATGTTTTTGCGACTACTACAATACTGTGTGGGCCCTCGGTGCCGCATCTTACACCAGTGCTGACCCAGGGTGGCAAGGAGGGAGAGCGACAGAGAGAGAGAAAGAGAAAGAGAGTGTTTCACGTGTACCCTGCCAGCGCTGCATGTGGAGGGAGCATTATCTTCCCTCCCTCCCAGGAGACGCTTGGTTTATATAATCTACTTGTCTCCCAGGCCCACTTAGTTATCGAAAGTGGTCAGAGGTTAGACAGAAGGGGGCCTGCAGCCAGGTCCCAGAGCTAAGGAGAGAAAGGATTTCATGTGGAGAAGTTGAAGAAGAGCAGGTGGGGCCGGGCGGTGGCCCATGGTGAAGCCGCAGGCCACATCTGACTCAGACTGAGCAAACACAAAGCACCTAAAGGCTAGTTCTCTCATCTGCTGGGGTGGAGTTGTGGGGTACAGGGTGTTCTCTCATTTGCTGAGGTGGGGTTGTGGGGTATATGGGATTCATACCTGGATTGACATCCACAGAAGCTCTTTCAAAGCCTAGAGGAAGGACCGTTGAACAAAGAATTGGAGCAAAGGTCACTTTGTGCTCTTAAAGGGTAATTCCGACACGCCTGATAATCTTCCCACTCTCCGCTTGAGGGACAAGCCTTGTCTAACAAGCAGGGGGGATCTCCGGACTAAAGCCAGAACACCGTCTCTCCTGGCCAGGCCACCAGGAGCACAACTCACGCTCCTTTACAGGTTGCTTACGTGTCGTCCTTTTGGGTCCCCCTGACTAGACATGCCACCCTCTCCAGCCCTATCTTACAGGTCATGTTTTAGGGCAGCTGTTTCCATGAGATGAAATGGGTGTGAGGGGAGCCCTTTGCATGTTGGCTGGAGAAAAGTCCCCTCTTCCCCCGCCCTCCCCTCCTTTCTCTTCCTCTTCCGCCTCCTCCTCTCCTCTCTGCTCCTCTTCCTCCTCTCCTTTTTTCTCTTCTTCTTGACATGGGATATTCCCTCTACCTGGAATACCCTGTACCCTAGTTTTCTACCTCTCTTTGAGATATAATTCCTGTGTTGTAATAGTCACCCGTGTCAAGTGTACAAGTCAGTGGCTTTGAGTAGATTCACAGGGTGCAGCCATAACCGCTTTCTAATCCCAGCACATTTTTATCATCCCCCAAAGAAACCCAGTACTCACTAGTCGTCCTCGGTTTCACTCTGCCCAGCCCCTGGCTGGACTCTGCCAAGGCGGTGGGCTCTGCGAGGATGACACTTGAGCAGCCTTGCCTGTCTGAACACACAACGCCCTGAACAGAGCGTCAGAGTCATGAGAAAGATGATGGTGATCTGATGACAATGACAGCGGTGACGGCTAGAGCTATTTCCTGAGGCTTCTTATGTATGACGCATTATTCCGTGATCTTTAATGATTGGTGACTCATTTAACCCTCACAAGGACTGCAGAAGATTTACACATAATTAAATTGAAGCGTGGGCCAGCCAGTTGGCATGATGGTTAGGGCAGCTGGATCCCACATGGCCTGCTGCATGGTTCAAGTTTTGGACCTCATGACTTGAGAAACACCCTGGGTATGTGTGCATGCATGCGTGCCCAAAATCCCATGAGGAGAATGGAGGACAGGGAATTGTGGTATGGCCATCTTCCTGGGGAGCGGGGGGCGGGGGGTAATA
Source organism: Tupaia belangeri chinensis (assembly GCF_000334495.1). Classification (NCBI taxonomy): domain Eukaryota; kingdom Metazoa; phylum Chordata; class Mammalia; order Scandentia; family Tupaiidae; genus Tupaia; species Tupaia belangeri. The sequence goes on from NW_006159586.1 coordinate 2,646,531, forward strand.
TTTCACTTTCCCTCCCTCTGTCTCTCTCCAGCATGCACACATGTCCTAGAGCAAAAACAAAAACAAAAACAACTGAGGCATGTAGAAGCTAGGTCCTCCACTGAAAGTCACACAGCCATCAAGAGGCAGAGGCAGGATCTGGATGGTCAGTCTAGTCCAGAGTCCATGCTTTTAACTGGTATAATGATTTATGCATGTACATGACATATGTGCACTTTAGTTAAAGTTTATTATAAGTTTATTTGGGCGCGAAAAAAATTGAAATATTCGGTCTTTTCATAATGCACATTTTCCATGAACTTTTTGAAGCGTGTGTGTACGTGTGCGTGCGTGCATGTGTGTGTATGAATTTTTGTGGGATGATGGATGGACATTGATGGGTGGACATAGGGGACTGAGGCCTCATTAGAAGCCCTGAGTGCCCCAGTATGCTTCATTAGGCCACCAGTCCTTGGACAGAGACGGGGCTTCATGCCAAGGTTACCTCCTGAGGGCAGCGTCCCCTTGCTGCTGCGGGCATGTAAGGGGCAGAGGCCAGGACTCTGAGGCCCTGACCCGGGAGACTGGCACCTCCTGGGCTCCCATTACACCAAGTGCTGCGGGCAGCCCCCTCTGCCCAGCCTGGAGTTGCAATCCGATCCAGGCGGCCAGGAGGGAGCCTCAGCTTCCTGTCCATTGTCTACTTGGGACACACCCAGAGTGTTCTTGAAGTGACCTGGGGAGGCTGGGAGCAGGGAGGGAGGGCCAAGGGAGGGGAGGGGGCAGCCTGAGCTTGGTCGGGTGGGAGAGGGGAAGCGAGAGGGGAAGACTTGGTGTTTTTCCTTGTTTGTGTTTTGTATTAAAGAAAACAAATAATATCCTCTTAGACAACCATTAAACAAAGCACATCCGAAGGCCCAGAGCACTCATTGTGGCTGCCTGGAGCCCGGAACCCATTCATGCCTTTTGGGCTAGATTGTTGGAGGCTAGAGAGTTGAGGGTGGGAGGGAAGGACTGGTATTAAAATATATTTTTAAAGGTGTCATTCCCTCCCTGGACTCGGTAGACGTCTAGGCCAAGTTGCCATTAACGCCAGGGTCGCTGTGTCGTCTCAGACTGTTGTCTTCTCGTTACTCCCCTGGGAGGCTCCCCAGACTGGTTACTCCCAGCTCAGCCAGGATTGCCAGTGTCCGCCCCCTGCTCTGGTGAGGGCTGTGTGCAGCAAAGGCAGAACCTCTCTCTGATTCAGCGTGTGACCTCTCTGGGCCTTGGCCTCCTGCTTATAAAGTGGGGATTGGGGCCAGGTGGACCTTCACTTGCCCAGTTGCCTTCAGACTGGGCTCCGTAGCTCCCCTCTCATCCTGTACAGGTTCAGGGCCCTCCAGTCGGTGTGGGGGTCCCACTCAGGCTGCAGATTCTACATCAGGGACTGGACCCAGGTATTCTAGGCCCAACCTGGGCCACCCCTTCCTCTAGACCCCCAGGCCTAGGTCTCCTGTACTCCAGGTCAGTCTGCCCATATGGAATGCTAGTGCTCTTGGCCATGTCCCCACCAGAACACTTTTCTGTTGGGGGTGGAGGGACAGGAAGGTGGTAAGAACGCAGCTGCCCATCAGCCCAGCTTCTGGAAAAAATCCCTCCTGGTGCCTGGCACTTGCAGGATTCTCTCCACCCCCAGCCCCAGAAGATCTCTGACCAGCCTTGGTGTAGATGCAGAGAGTACACAAAAGACTGTTAGCATTTTCCCAGTCCTCCTTTAAAGTTTAAAGACATTCAGCTATTTGCATACTTTCCTAAATATTCCCCTATAAGAAAAGACAATCTCGTGTAAATACTGGACAGAGAGAGAGCCTGGATTCAGATTAGAAGACACAGTTCCCCTGCGCAAGGCTCAGGAATTACAGACTCACTCCCTTGATCCTCTCAACAGCCCAGAGAGGGAGGTATTGACATTCCCATTTTGTCAGGAAACTTGAGATTAGAGAAGTGACTTGTCATCAGACACGCAGCCAATGACGCCTGCTCCCAGCTCTGCCCCACTCTCTGCAGGGCTCGAACCAACTCCTCACCTCTGTGTCCCTGAGCATCCTCGTCTGTAATTTGAGGGATTGGAGATGATCACTTCTGGGGTCCCCTTTGTCCCTGGTTTCTTTGTGTCTGTAATTCCAGCATCAAAAGCTGGCAGGATTTCCGTTCACTTTCGTGTTTGTGGTCTGTTCCGATTTTCAGATGCTTCTGTCTTCGGTGCTGTTGTAGTTAGAGCCCTAGAGGTTCTTTGCTCTTTTTAAGAAGTTACTAATGATCCCCGCTTCCTTCTCCAACCATGCAGGGCTACCACCCGATGCCCCATGAAGTGGAGATTGCTCACACCAAGAAGCTGTTCCGGAGGAGGAGAAATGATCGGAGGTAGGAGAGACTCCGTCGTGAGCTCTGGGTTTTTCCTGCTCCAGAGTCTGTAGCTATGTCAGTTCTGGCCTGTATTTTGCTTTTTCCAGTCGCCAGCTGGTACTTCCAAGGTGAGGTCGGCAGCACCGAAGGATTAATGGCTGGTCAGAAATTCCTGCACAGGCAGTGGCAGTCCCACTTCTCTGGTTGGCACAGGGATCGGGTCCCTTTGGAGTCTAGCTAAGGGCTCACCATTACCACTTCCACTTAGTGGGTGTAGGCAGTGGTGCCAGAGAGAAAACCTCCGTGCCGTGAGACCCAGGAGACATTTATGTGGAGGCATGTGGGCAACTGGTCTCTTCATAGGGACCCAGATAGACACACTCTAGACTCCATCTTCCTGGGGACAAGCAGTGCTCAGACTTTGCAGTTCAGGAGGAGAAATGCCCTTTCCACTGACCTCAAAGCAACAATAGCAGTTTTCAAGGACCAGGACCATTGGCTGCGGGTGTTGTGGCCTGGCCTCCAGGAGGCTCCCAGAGCTCACCAGTCCCAGGCTGTCCGCCTTTCCCCCTCCCCCATTGTGAGGAGTTGTCCCTGGTACATGCCGGCTCTGCAGTCATAGCTGAGTGCAGATCCGAACGCACAGGTCAACCCTGGCCCCAGCTGCTGCTCCCAAGTGCCCGGAGGAGCCCAGTTAGACGGAGGCGGGAACCAGGATTCTCCAGAGCCAGGAAAGGTGCGATGAGGCAGCCCGATAGGAAAAAGCAACTGAGGACATCCCTTGGATGCGTGCATTTGTTTTCTATAAAGTTTTCTGTATGGAAAGGTCTGGAGCAAATCCTGGAGCAAAACAATGTTTGTCATGTTACAACCACTTATACAAAAGGGGCAGAGGGTTACAATCTTTTTTTATGCTTGAATATGCATAAATTATTTCTGGATGGAAACACCAAAATAAAAAAAAAAAGAATGAATGAATGGAAAGGTTTATGCTTGAGGAACTAAAATGAGGTGTCCCTCTATAAGGAGTATTTTCTTAAGTAAAGGTGGCGGCTTGTGGTTTTACCTGTTAGCCAAGGAACAGCCAGCTGACACTCGTTCCTCAGAAAACGAGGAGTGTCTGCTCTCAAGCTGGCCTTTTTTTTTTTTTTAAGAACTATTTATTTCATTTATTCATTCATTTTATTTTAATTTGACCAGAGAGAGACAGAGAAAGAGAGAGAGAGGGTAAGTGAGAAAACAAGCCACCAGGTCCAGGATTCAAACCGTGGTTGGCCATGTGGGAGTGTCCAGTGCCTTAACCACCACGCCAGTTGCTGGTCCCTCAAGCTGGCCTTCTTGAGACAGGCCTGTGGCTGACTGAGGTGTCTGACCCTTGCCTTCACATGTTGGCCAGAAAGGGACTGATGTGGTGGCCCAATCTTGGGGTGGGTGGAGGATGAAGCTTCCAGAAAGCCATATAGTCTTCTGGTGGAATTAGGGGGTCTGAAACACATTCACAGAGGGCCATAAACAGACAACAGTCTGGGAGAGAGGTGGTCCTGGCTCAGGAACCAGAAACACCAGGCTCTTTATGTAGAACCAGCAGGTGCAAAAGTAAGCCGGAGAGTTGCACTGAGCCAACTCCCTGCCCTGCCTGGAGTACTGTTCCCTGCACGGCCTGGGCTGCCTCTTTGCTGTGCAGCATCACGGAACGGAATTCCTGATTGCTGGATTCCTGGTGGAAGGAAGAAGTGGGGACCACCCCTAAAGAAGGAGTGGGCTTTCCAGAGGCCTGGGAAATATCAGGGAGGACAGAGACATTATGTTCCGACCCCCCTTCCTTTGTGGTCTCAGATGGCTGGGCTAATCCAGGACATGTGTCCCAGGGGTACAGGGTCCCCAAGTTTCTGAATGAGAAGTCATCCTCTGACCTGCTTCTCCGGGCCCAGGCAATGGCAGTTGCAGCTGGCATCCAAGGCAGCCCACATGTCCATTTCTGGCCAGGTCGCCTTGCTCGGGAGTCCCGTGGTCAGTGACAGGCCTCCGGAAAGCAGCAGCGTGACCCCGGGATGTAGGAAGAGACGCGCGACATGCAACGACTGGGAAGCCAAACTTCCGCTGGGCCGCGCTCCTGTTAACAAATGCCTGGGGTAGGTCAGCACACCTCACAGAGGATGTGGCCTGGGCCAGGGTCCAAAGCAAGGCCATAAAGACAACTAAAAGGATGGAAAGGATGTCCTGTGAGGAGGGCGCCAGGGCCGGAGCCAGGGAAGAGGAGGCCGGAGGGGAAAAAGCCTCCATGCCATGAGACTCAGGAGAGATTTATGTGGAGGGACGCAAGCTCCTGGTCCCTTCACAGGGACCCAAATAGACAAAATCCAGAGTGTTCAGCTGGACCACAGACCGACAGCGAAGAGTCTTCACAGGTCGGACCGCAGTTGAAGACAGCAGACGCGCCTGCGTGAGCAGCGTGCTAGCCAGGGCATAGCCCACCTCCCACTGGAACAGTGCAGCCCATCACTCACATCCTAGAGCTGTCATGAGGGCCCCAGGTCAAAGGGACTTTTAGGAGAAGACCAGCCAGCAATAGAGTTGAAGGACCTCATCATCAGGACCAGCAGATGGCTTAATGGTGATGTCACTAGACTCCCATGTAGTTGACTGAGGTTTGAATCCCAGACCTGGTGGCTAAAACCTCACACCATGCCCAAAATCCCAAGAGGAGAATGGAGGACAAAGGGATTGCAATATAGCCATCCCCCCTGAGGGGTGATTTTTCACTTTCTGTCCCTCTGTCTCACTCTGTCTCTCTGGTGAGTACACACACCCTATAGCAAAAATCTCTCTTAAAAAAAAAAAAAAAAAAAAACCAAAAAAAAAAAAAACACATTTT